>NC_080073.1:17517615-17818615 GCF_949987535.1 Balaenoptera acutorostrata
CTTCCTTGACTCATTATAACCCCCTGTTGTGTTATCCATTGTCTTTTGGGACCCTGACGCGAATACCATCCATATTAGTTTAAAGTTAAGTGTAAATAAATGTCCCAGTTATATTCTTTTCTTACCCTTCCTGGCCTGCTTCCCATCCCCTAAATTGTTGAACAATGCAGTCCCCTGTTTTTCATAATTATTTCCTCAGGACCCCTAGACCTCTTAGTTCAGGTATGGTAGACAGAATGATGGTCTCACAAAGATGTCCACATCCTAACCCCCAGCACCTGGAAATATGTTACTTTTCACGGCAAACGAGACTTTTTCGACCTCAAAGATCTTGCCGTGGCGAGATCTGGACTCTCCCCCATGGGCTTAATCTAATCACAAGGGTTCTTATTAAAGGAGGGCCAGAGGGTCAAACTCTGGGAAGGAAATATGACAAGGAAAGCAGAGGTGGGAGAGAAGGAGAGAGAGATTTGAAGACGTTATGCTGCTGGCACTGTAGATGGAGAAAGGGACCGGGAGCCGAGGAATGCAGCGGCATGTAGAAGTTGGAAAGGGAAGATGTTCCCCCAGGGCTGCCAGAAGGAATGAAACATCACAAACACCTTGATAATGTGACTAGTAAGACTCATTACAGACTCTGACTTCCAGAACTGTAGGAGAAAAAATTTGTGTTGTTTTGAGACACTAAGCGTGTGATAACTTATTACAGCAGCAACAGAAAACGAATACAACTAGCTTATAGAAAACAGATGTCTTGATTAAATGTCTGGGAAATCCCCCATACTATACCGTGAGACATATTGCACTAAAGAACCATTTCTAACTCTTTGAAACCCACTGCTTCCCAAACTTTTCTCTAGGAAGACCTATTAACATACTACAGGCTAATAATAATAATAGCAGTTAACATTTGCGGAATGCTAAGTACATTCCAGGCACTGTGCTACAGGCTTTAAACATCAACTAATTCCCCCAGTAGCCATAGGAGGTCGTTATTACTATGCTCATTTCACAGAGTGGTAAACTGAGGTTCAGAAACGTTAAGTAATTTGGTTCATGGCCACACAGCTAGTGGCCGAGCTCAGACTTAAAACATTGCCTGATTCCAACACCCATATTCTCAGCCCTCCACTCTACTCACTATTTGTGAGAAACAGACTTTGATAAACACTGAATAGACTCAGGCTACTTTATGGCTAAAGTCAAAGCATGAATACATTATGTCTAACATCTTTACAAATACCAAATGCATCTCTTCTCATAGTTTCAAATATTCCATGTTAATCCCATGCGAATCTTAGGGCCAAGTACAGGATGGAAACCTGTTTCAGCTTGTTTGAAAGTAATTAAACTTCTGGAATGTGTGCAAGGTAAGGGGAACTTCCTTTCCATGAAGGAGCAGCTTTCAGATGTAAAGTAGCTGAAGCGTAGGGAGGTGACGTGACCACATAGGTTTAGTACACTTAAATATAATTCAGTAGAGAGACACCATTCAGACATCACAAATCTGTCAGTATCTCTCTGGTGTGCCCATAAAAATTATTTATTGGCTAAAACTAGCAGAGAAAAATCTCAGACTGTTAGGTGGGAGATGTTTTTACAGGCAATCTTAATTATATATAATGTTGGGGAATTTACAGAACAGAGAGTTTCATGCATCAGAGTTAGAAGAGTTTTTTTCTGAATAAATGTTTATCACTTAACAGTAGTCTCCATAGGGCACTTGTCGTATTTTAGACGCATATTTTAGGAGGCAAACATTACCCTTTGCTGGAATATTTTATTGGCATATGCTTCAACTTCTTTACTGATTATTACCAAAGAAGTTTGTGCTTTTAATTCTTCTAAATAATATGTCTGTCTTTGTCAGTCTCTATGTTAAATATGGTGAATTATTTTGACAAGCATGCATTCAAATTAAGCAAATTTTAAATTAGTGGCTATATCTTACTACTTTTTTATACAAATTTATATAGCAACAAAGCAGTTTCAAAAGGTAACCTCATGTACTTATAGACTTTAAAAGAAAAAAGCACTTCTATCTACAGTTCTTTATCCCCAAAATGAATGACACTAAGTACAATATTTAGTTCTGGAATGGAAAAAAAATGACATTAGTAGGAAAACTGGTGAAATCTGACCACAATCTGAAGTTTAGTTAATAGTAGTGCACTAATGTTAATTTCCTAGTTTTGACAAATGTGTCACATGATAACATTAGAAGAAATTGGGTAAAGGATTACAGAATTCTTTTTACTGTCTTTGCAGCTTTTCTGTGAATCTAACATTATCTCAAGAAATTGATTTTAAAAATTGAAGAACATCACCCACGTTAAACCACATGAGTTTAATGATGCTGTTACTTGTGTGTACAGACTAGGGCTCAGATAACTCTGAGAGCTAATACTGCGCTCTTCCCATCTCCATTGCCTATGCTTAGATACCAAGGCCTAGCGGGTGTCTAACCAGGAAAACAAAGCCAATTAGCAAAGCATATACAGTGGAGGAAAGACAGCCTCTTCAATAAGTGGTGCTGGGAAAACTGGACAAGTACATGTAAAAGTATGAAATTAGAACACTCCCTAACACCATACACAAAAATAAACTCAAAATGGATTAAAGACCTAAATGTAAGGCCAGACACTATCAAACTCTTAGAAGAAAACATAGGCAGAACACTCTATGACATAAATCACAGCAAGATCCTTTTTGACCCAGCTCCTAGAGAAATGGAAATAAAAACAAAAATAAACAAATGGGACCTAATGAAACTTAAAAGCTTCTGCACAGCAAAGGAAACCATAAACAAGACCAATAGCAAAGCAATAAATTGCCCTGTGGTTGACACTCCTAAGAGGTGATGGTTGGTTTGTTAACCAATTCTTCTATCATAATCAGCTTCTTCAGTAAAGAACTGGCTCCCTGTGGATACCACATCCTTACACACGGTACCATTCAAAAGAAACACACAAACAAAACTCAACCTCAAAATGTCACCTCATAGTCTGTATATGTAGAACCACTTGGTACTTAGTTGCCTGTCACCTGTCCCCCATCTAGGTTGTGCATCTTTCTAGAGCAGGAACCATTGAAACCCAGCACCTTGCCAGATGCAGAGGAGGCTCAAACGTTGCTTGATGATGGGTGAGTTCGTGAATTAACTAGCTGGCATTTATATGAGACGAGTCTTGGAGGATGTAAAGAAAAAATTGGATACCGCTGTATATGCAGGGAGAGCAGAGCTCTTATGCACACATGTATATTTCCCATAAGAATATGGGAAAGTTCCCAGTGACCTGAGTCATGAATGTGAATTCAGAGCTGAATGAGCCCACGAAGTACAATGAATATGAGCAATAATTCTTTCCTTAGGAAAACAAACCAGGTAAACAGAGTTCACACCAGTCCCCGACACAATGAGGACAAACAGCATGACCTACATGTTAAAACATGACCCCACATTTCCTTTTTTTTTCTTTAACATCTTTATTGGAGTAAAATTGCTTTACAATAGTGTGTTAGTTTCCGCTGTAATAACAAAGATAATCAGCTATACATGTACATATGTTCCCATATCTCCTCCCTCTTGCGTCTCTCTCCCACCCTCCCTATCCCACCCCTCTAGGTGGTCACAAAGCACCGAGCTGATCTCCCTGTGCTATGCGGCTGCTTCCCACTAGCTATCTATTTTACATTTGGTAGTGTATATATGTCCATGCCACTCTCTCACTTTGTCCAAGTCCATTCTCTACGTCTGTGTCTTTATTCCTGTCCTGCCCCTAGGTTCTTCAGAACCTTTTTTTTTTTTTGATTCCATATATATGTGTTAACATACAGTATTTGTTTTTCTCTTTCTGATTTACTTCACTCTGTATGACAGTCTCTAGGTCCATCCACCTCACTACAAATAATTTCATTTCTTTTTATAGTTGAGTAGTATTCCATTGTATATATGTACCACATCTTCTTTATCCATTCATCTGTCGATGGACACTTAGGCTGCTTCCATGTCCTGGCTATTGTAACTAGAACTGCAATGAACATTGTGGTACATGACTCTTTTTTTTTTTTTTTATGGATATAATTTTATTTTATTTATTTATTTTATACAGCAGGTTCTTATTAGTTATCCATTTTATGCATACTACTGTATATATGTCAGTCATGACTCTTCTTGAATAATGATTTTCTAAGGGTATGTGTCCAGTAGTGGGATTGCTGGGTTGTATGGTAGTTCTAATTTTAGATTTTTAAGGAACCTCCATACTGTTCTCCATAGTGGCTGGATCAATTTACATTCCCACCAACAGTGCAAGAGGGTTCCCTTTCTCCACACCCTCTCCAGCATTTATTGTTTGTAGATTTTTTGATGATGGCCATTCTGAATACTGTGAGGTGATACCTCATTGTAGTTTCGATTTGCATTTCTCTAATGATTAGTGATGTTGGCCATCCTTTCATGTGTTTGATGGCAATCTGTATATCTTCTTTGAAGAAATGTCTATTTAGGTCTTCTGCCCAATTTTGGATTAGGTTATTTGTTTTATTGATACTGAGCTGCATGAGCTGCTTATATATTTTGGAGATTAATCCTTTGTCAGTTGTTTCATTTGCAAATATTTTCTCCCATTCTGAGGATTGTCTTTTCGTCTTGTTTATGGTTTCCTTTGCTGTGCAAAAGCTTTTATGTTTCATTAGGTCCCATTTGTTTATTTTTGTTTTTATTTCCATTTCTCTAGCAGGTGGGTCAAAGAGGATCTTGCTGTGATTTATGTCATAAAGTGTTCTGCCTATGTTTTCCTCTAAGAGTTTTATGGTGTCTGGCCTTATATTTAGGTCTTTATTCCATTTTGAGGTTACTTTTGTGTATGGTGTTAGGGAGTGTTCTAATTTCATTCTTTTACATGTAGCTGTTCAGTTTTCCTAGCACCACTTACTGAAGATGCAGTCTTTTCTCCATTGTATATTCTTGCCTCCTTTATCAAAGATAAGGTGACAATATGTGCATCGTTTTATCTCTGGGCTTTCTATCCTGTTCCATTGATCTATACTTCTGTTTTTGTGCAGTACCATACTGTCTTGATTACTGTAGCTTTGTAGTATAGTCTGAAGTCAGGGAGCCTGATTCCTCCAGCTCTGTTTTTCTTCCTCAAGGTTGCTTTGGCTATTCGGGGTCTTTTGTGTTTCCATACAAATTGTGAAATTTTTTGTGCTAGTTCTGTGAAAAATGCCATTGGTAGTTTGATAGGGATTGCACTAAATCTGTAGATTGCTTTGAGTAGTATAGTCATTTTCAATAGTGTTGATTCTTCCCATCCAAGATCATGGTATATTCTCCATTTGTTTGTATCATCTTTAATTTCTTTCATCAGTGTCCTATAGTTTTCTGCATACAGGTCTTTTTTTCTCCTTAGGTAGGTTTATTCCTAGGTATTTTACTCTTTTTTTTGCAGTGGTAAATGGGAGTGTTGCCTTAATTTCTCTTTCAGATTTTTCATCATTAGTGTATAAGAATACAAGAGATTTCTGTGTGTTAATTTTGTATCCTGCTACTTTACCAGATTCATTGATTACCTCTAGTAGTTTTCTGGTAGCGTCCTTAGGATGCTCTATGTATAATATCACGTCATCTGCAAACAGTGACAGTTTTACTTCTTCTTTTACAATATGAATTCCTTTTATTTCTTTTTCTTCTCTGATTGCTGTGGCTAAAACTTCCAAAAATATGTTGAATAATAGTGGTGAGACAAATGGACAGGTGGACAACCCTGTCTTGTTCCTGATCTTAGTGGAAATGGTTTCAGTTTTTCACCATTGAGAATTATGTTGGCTGTGGGTTTGTCATGTATGGCCTTTATTATGTTGAGGTAGGTTCCCTCTATGCCTACTTTCTGGAGAATTTTTATCATAAATGGGTGTTGAATTTTGTTGAAAGCTTTCTCTGCATCTACTGAGATGATCATATAGTTTTAATCATTCAGTTTGTTAATATGGTGTATCACATTGATTGATTTCCGTATATTGAAGAATACTTGCATTCCTGGGATAAACCCCACTTGTTCATGGTGTATGATCATTTTAATGTGCTGCTGAATTCTGTTTGCTAGTATTTTGTTGAGGATTTTTGCATCTATGTTCATCAGTGATATTGGCCTGTAGTTTTCTTATTTTGTAACATCTTCGTCTGGTTCTGGTGTCAGGGTGATGGTGACCTCATAGAATGAGTTTGGGAGTGTTCCTCCCTCTGCTATATTTTGGAAGAGTTTGAGAAGGATAGGTGTTAGCTCCTCTCTAAATGTTTGATCAAATTTGCCTGTGAAGCCATCTGGTCCTGGGCTTTTGTTTGTTGGAAGATTTTTAATCACAGTTTCAATTTCAGTGCTTGTGATTGGTCTGTTCATAGTTTCTATTTCTTCCTGGTTCAGTCTTGGAGGGTTGTGCTTTTCTAAGAACTTGTCCATTTCTTCCAGGTTGTCCATTTTATTGGCATATAGCTGCTTGTAGTAATCTCTCATGATCCTTTGTATTTCTGCAGTGTCAGTTGTTACTTCTTTTTCATTTCTAATTCTGTTGATTTCAGTCTTCTCCTATATTTTCTTGATGAATCTGGCTAATGGTTTCTCAATTTTGTTTATCTTCCCAAAGAACCAGCTTTTAGTTTTATTGATCTTTGCTATTGTTTCCTTCATTTCTTTTTCATTTATTTCTGATCTGATCTTTATGATTTCTTTCCTTCTGCTAACTTTGGTGTTTTGTTGTTCTTCTTTCTCTAATTGCTTTAGGTGTAATGTTAGGTTGTTTATTTGAGATGTTTCTTGTTTCTTGAGGTAGGATTGTATTGCTATAAACTTCCCTCTTAGAACTGCTTTTGCTGCATCCCATAGGTTTTGGGTCGTCGTGTTTTCATTGTCATTTGTTTTTAGGTATTTTTTTATTTCCTCTTTGATTTCTTCAGTGATCTCTTGGTTATTTAGTAGTGTATTGTTTATCCTTCATGTGTTTG
Source organism: Balaenoptera acutorostrata (assembly GCF_949987535.1). Classification (NCBI taxonomy): domain Eukaryota; kingdom Metazoa; phylum Chordata; class Mammalia; order Artiodactyla; family Balaenopteridae; genus Balaenoptera; species Balaenoptera acutorostrata. Next base: position 17,524,619 of record NC_080073.1, read on the forward strand.
TATTTTTAGAGTTTTTTTCCTGTAATTGATATCTAGTCGCATAATATTGTCTTCGGAAAAGATACTTGATGCGATTTCAATTTTCTTAAATTTACCAAGGCTTGATTTGTGACCCAAAATATGATCTATCCTGGAGAATGTTCCATGAGTACTTGAGAAGAAAGTGTATTCTGTTGTTTTCGGATGGAATGTCATATCAATATCAATTAAGTCCATCTTGTTTAATGTATCATTTAAAGCTTGTGTTTCCTTATTTATTTTCATTTTGGTTTATCTGTTCATTGGTGATAGTGGGGTGTTAAACTCCTCCTACTATGATTGTGTTACTGTCGATTTCCCCTTTTATGGCTGTTAGCATTTGCCTTATGTATTGAGGTGCTCCTATGTTGGGTGCATAAATATTTACAATTGTTATATCTTCTTCTTGGATTCATCCCTTGATCATTATGTAGTGTCCTTCTTTTCTCTTGTAATAGTCTTTATTTTAAAGTCTATTTTGTCTGATATGAGAGTTGCTACTCTAGCTTTCTTTTGATTTCTATTTGCATGGAATATCTTTTTCCATCCCCTCACTTTCAGTCTGCATGTGTCCCTCGGTCTGAAGTGGGTCTCTTGTAGACAGCATATATATAGGTTTTGTTTTTGTATCCATTCAGCCAGTCTGTGTCTTTTCATTGGAGCATTTAATCCATTTACATTTAAGGTAATTATCGATATGTATGTTCCTATTACCATTTTCTTAATTGTTTTGGGTTTGTTATTGTAGGTCTTTTCCTTCTCTTGTGTTTCCTGCCTAGACAAGTTCCTTTAGCATTTGTTGTAAAGCTAGTTTGGTGGTGCTGAATTCTCTTAGCTTTTGCTTGTCTGTAAAGGTTTTAATTTCTCCGTCGAATCTGAATGAGATTCTTGCTGTTTAGAGTAATCTTGGTTGTAGGTTTTTCCCTGTCATCACTTTAAATATGTCCTGCCACTCTTTTCTGGCTCACAGAGTTTCTTCTGAAAGATCAGCTGTTAACCTTATGGGGATTCTCTTGTATGTTATTTGTTGCTTTTCCCTTGCTGCTTTTAATATTTTTTCCTTGTAGTTAATTTTTGATAGTTTGATTAATATGTGTCTTGGCGTGTTTCTCCTTGGATTTATCCTGTATGGGACTCTCTGTGCTTCCTGGACTTGATTGACTATTTTGTTTCCCATATTAGGGAAGTTTTCAACTATAATCTCTTCAAATATTTTCTCAGTCCCTTTCTTTTTCTCTTCTTCTTCTGGTACCCCTATGATTCGAATGTTAGTGAGTTTAATGTTGTCCCAGAAGTCTCTAAAATTGCCTTCAGTTCTTTTCATTCTTTTTTCTTTATTCTGCTCTGCAGTAGTTATTTCTTCTATTTTATCTTCCAGGTCACTTATCCGTTCTTCTGCCTCAGTTATTCTGCTATTGACTTCTTCTAGAGAAATGTTAATTTCATTTATTGTGTTGTTCATCATTGTCTGTTTGCGCTTTAGTTCTTCTAGGTCCTTGTTGAACGTTTCTTGTATTTTCTCCATTCTACTTCCAAAATTTTGGATCATCTTTACTATCATTACTCTGAATCCTTTTTCAGGTAGACACCCTTTTTCCACTTCATTTGTTTGGTCTGGTGGGTTTTTACCTTGCTCCTTCATCTGCTGTGTATTTCTCTTGTCTTCTCATTTTCTTTAACTTACTGTGTTTGGGGTCTCCCTTTTGCAGGCTGCAGGTTTGTAGTTCTTGTTGTTTTTGGTGTCTGAGACCAGTGGGTAAGGTTTGTTCCACGGGTAGTGTAGGCTTCCTGGTGGAGGGGACTGGTGCCTGTGTTCTGGTGGATGAAGCTTGATCATGTCTTTCTGGTGGGCAGTACCACGTCCGGTGGTGTGTTTTGGGGCTCTGTGAACTTAGTATGATTTTAGGCTACCTCTCTGCTAATGGGTGGGGTTGTGTTCCTGTCTTGCTAGTTGTTTGGCATTGGGTGTCCAGCACTGGAATTGCTGGTCATTGAGTGGAGCTGGGTCTCAGCACTGAGACGGAGATCTCTGGGAGAGCTCTCCCTGATTGATATTACATGGGGCCAGGAGGTTTCTGGTCGTCCAATGTCCTGAACTCAGCTCTCCCATCTCAGAGGTTCAGGCCTGACACCTGGCCGGATCACCAAGACACTGTCAGCCACATGGCTCAGAGGAAAAGGGAGAAAAAAAAGAAAGAAAGAAAAATAAAATAAAATAAAGTTATTAACATAAAAAATTAAAAATATATTATTAAAATTAAAAAAAAATTTTTTTAAAGGAGAGCAACCAAACCAATAAACAAATCCACCAATGATAACATGCACTAAGAACTAAACTAAGATAACCTTATAAATCAGAAACTAGTCAGTTGCATACAGCAATCCCCAAGTGTACAGTTGCTTCCACAGTCTACCACCTCAATTTTGGGATGATTCGTTGTCTTTTCAGGTATTGCACAGATGCAGAGTACGTCACATTGATTGTGGAGATTTAATCCGCTGCTCCTGAGGCTGCTGGGAGAAATTTCCCTTTCTCTTCTTTGTTTGCACAGCTCCTGGGGTTCAGCTTTGGATTTGGCCCTGCCTCTGCATGTAGGTCACCCTCTGGCATCTGTTCTTTGCCCAGACAGAAGGGGGTTAAAACAGTGGCTGTTTTGGGGGCTCCGGCTCACTCAGGCCGGGGGGAGGGAGGGGTACGGATGCGGGGCGAGCCTGCGGCGGCAGACCCGGCGTGACGTTGCACCAGCCTGAGGCGCGCCATGTGTTCTCCTGGGGAAGTTGTCCCTGGATCACGGGACCCTGGCAGTGGTGGTCTGCACAGGCTCCCGGGAGGGGAGGTGTGGAGAGTGACCTGTGCTCCCACACAGGTTTCTTGGTGGCGGCAGCAGCAGCCTTAGCCTTTCATGCCTGTCTTTGGGGTCCACGCTGATAGCCGCGACTCATACCCGTCTCTGGAGCTTGTTTAGCTGGTGCTCTGAATCCCCTCTGCTCACGCACCCCGAAACAATGGTCTCTTGCCTCTTTGGCAGTTCCAGACCTTTTCCCGGACTCCCTCCCGGCTAGCCGTGGTGCACTAGCCCCTTCAGGCTGTGTTCACTCCGCCAACCCCAGTCCTCTCCCTGGGATCCAACCGAAGCCCGAGCCTCAGCTCCCAGCCCCCGCCCGCCCCGGCGGGTGAGCAGACAAGCCTCTCGGGCTGGTGAGTGCTGCTCGGCGCTGAGCCTCTGTGCAGGAATCTCTCCGCCTTGCCCTCCGCACCCCTGTGGCTGCGCTCTCCTCCGTGGCTCCGAAGCTCCCCCCCTGCCACCCGCAGTCTCCACCCGCGAAGGGGCTTCCTAGTGTGTGGAAACCTTTCCTCCTTCACAGCTCCCTCCCACTGGTGCAGGTCCCATCCCTATTCTTTGGTCTCTGTTTTTTCTTTTTTCTTTTGCCCTACCCAGGTACGTGGGGATTTTCTTGCCTTTTGGGAGGTCCGGGGTCTTCTGCCAGCGTTCAGTAGGTGTTCTGTAGGATCTGTTCCACGTGTAGATGCATTTTTGATATATTTGTGGGAGGAAGGTGATCTCCACGTCTTACTTCTCTGCCATCTTGAAGGTCCCCTGACCCCACATTTTCTAATGTGGGAAGGCTCAAATTCATTCTCTCATTTATTGGGCAAATATTTTTTGAGACCTGGGGATTCAGTAGTCAGTGAACAAGACAGACAGGAGCCCTGCGCTCATAGAGAGTAAACAAGGGAAATAAGTAAGCAAGATATTTCCAGGTTGGATGCCTGCAGGATGCTTGGAGCTGCAAGTCCTGGGCAGGCTTCATTAGCTGAAGAAACGTGGGCATCAACAGGCAGCGTTATTATGAAGATTAAGGGAGATTAACTGGAAACTCTTTATTAACCTAAAACACCTTATAGTGTATGGGTGCACAATTTCTTCAGTCATTCGTGACACTCTTTCTACATTCATGGCTCACACTTTCACTGAGCACCTAGGATGTGCCAAACCCTGTCAGAGAGACCCCAAGATAAAGAGAATGACAGCAGTGCTCTCAGGCTGTCCACAGACCAGAAAGGGTCAATAGCGGTTTTCCATAAAGGGCCAGAAAGTAAATAGTTTTAAGCTTCATGGGTAATTTAGCGCCTTTGTTGCATACGTGTCTTGTCATTTGGTTGCTTGCTTGCTTGCTTGTTTTTACAACCCTTTAGAGATGTGAAATTTACCATTCTTAACTCAGTGGCCTTACAAAAACAGCCCAAGGGTCAGATTTGGCCCATGTGACGTAAGTTGCCAGCCCTGATCCAGAAGACTGACAAAATAACAACTTCAGCATCATGCATGCTGAATTTGAGGGCTGTGGTGTCGTTATGGTCTGCTTTCTGACATAATTCTCACAGAAGAAGCCTGTAAATTGAGATGATCATGTGGTTTTTATTCTTCAGTTTGTTAATATGGTGTATCACATTGATTGATTTGCGTATGTTGAAGAATCCTTGCACCCCTGGGGTAAGTCCCACTTGATCATGGTGTATGATGCTTTTAATGTATTGTTGGATTTGGCTTACTAGTATTTTGTTGAGGATTTCTATGTCTATGTTCATCAGTGTTATTGGTCTGTAATTTTCTTTTTTTTGTAGTATCTTTGTCTGGTTTTGGTATCAGGGTAATGGTGGCCTCATAGAATGAATTTGGGATGTTCCTCCCTCTGCAGTTTTTTGGAAGAGTTTGAGAAGGATGGGTGTTAGCTCTTCTCTAAATGTTTGATAGAATTCACCTGTGAAGCCATCTGGTCCTGGACTTTTGTTTTATGGAAGATTTTTAATCACAGTTTCAATTTCATTACTTGTGATTGGTCTGTTCATATTTTCTATTCCTTCCTGGTTCAGTCGTGGAAGGTTGTACTTTTCTAAGAATTTGTCCATTTCTTCCAGGTTGTCCATTTTATTGGCATAGAGTTGCTTGTAGCAGGTTATTATGATCTTCTGTTTTTCTGCAATGTCAGTTGTAACTTCTCCTTTTTCATTTCTAATTTTATTGATTTGAGTCTTCTCCCTTTTTTTCTTGGTGAGTCTGGCTAAAGGTTTAATTTTAAAAGATAAAATAAAATTTAAAAATGAATGAAATTTTTTTTTAAAAGCCTGTAAATTAGCATCCAGCATCTCACATCATTTTTAAAGGGAAAACATGAGGGCAAGTGTAAGTGCGGTAGTTAAGGCTGCTTCCTCCTTCTTCCTTGCTGTCATCACCCCAGTTTGTTCACAGCAGCAGTGTGCCCAGGTAAATAGTTGTTTCCTAAATTTACTTGTTGCAAGAAGTCACCTTTGGCACAGTTCTGCCCAATAGGCTGTAAGCACAATTCTGCCAGGGTTTCTGGGTAAATGTTGCTTTCCTGATGAGAGAGGACAAACATATCTTGTGCCATCCATCGCCCGTTGTTCTCACTTGCATTCAGACATGGTGTGTGGGGCTACAGCAACCCTCTTTTGACCATGAGGCAACCAGAATGAAAAAGGGCCAAGGAACTCACAGGTAGGTTAGCCCTTAGATCATTGAGGCTCTGAGCCGCTGTGAGCAGTACTCTTCCTTCATAAACCTTTACTTATTTTGTAGGGCACTTTAAGTTTCTCTTACTAGTTGCTAATAGCATTTCTAGTACAGTAAGGTTTAGTGATCTACCCAGCATACCCGAGAGAGTTTGTGACAGAACTGGAGTGAGGTGAGAGGTACCAGGCTCCTTTGGCATCATCACCATCAGCATCATTATCACCACCACTGCCACTAATGTTTATTGAACATTTACATGTATTATCTTATTTCCTTATTATCTAATTTTGTATTTATCAATCCTTATATAATGTATTGTCTAATAATTTTTTAATAATCAAAATTATTATCTAATTATCAATTATCTACTATTATCTAATATCACAGTAATTCTGGGGAAAGAGCTGTTAAGTCACTTTTGGGTGAGGAAACTGAGTCTCGGCGACTAATTTGTCCAAGATCTCATGGCTAATCAGTGGCCAAGCCACAATTTGGACCAGACAGTCTCACGCCTCAGGCCTTGCACTTTATCCCTGCCCTCCACTTCCTCACCTCCGTCACAGGGCCGTCCATACACATAACCCATATTCAGGTCCAGTGCCAGAGTCTGCTGTCTCAATCTGTAGCTTTGGTCACAGGGCCCCAGGTTCTCAGATACAACCTAGAAACAAGCCTCAGCCTTGGCATTTAGCAAAGTTGAACAAGCCTGTCAGTTAATTTCCTTTCTCTCCTCAGCATTAGGAATTACTGTCACTGGGAGCACACAGTTTCCCAGAAGTTGACAGTTCAACTAGTTTGGCATTTGAAAATTACCATTATTAGTTTTAGCATGTGAGCAATTTCTTCCAGCCTCATGGTTCGCAGAATTTGTTCTTAATCTTTTAACTAATGATGGGATGACATATTTCATTTGTTTTCAAATTTCCTCCTAGACTCGGTGACTAGTTGGACAACTGAATTTTTAAAAAGTTGTTACTGAAATAAAAGCCGTCAATTTAATCTTCCTACATCCCTATCCTCTTTATATTGATGCTATAAGGTTGGTCGTGAAGATAAGAGAGAGAAATTGAAAGTCATTAATATTCGTTTTTTTCTCATACACTAAAAAAAAATCCGTGTTCTGAAGAATCTGTCAGGTAGGTTAGGCTAAGCGCTAATCTTCTGTTTAACTCTTGGCTGATAATCATCCTTGTCATATGGAGACGGAAAGAGAATATTAATTTACACAACATTACACAAGGCTAGTGCACAAAGATGTAATATAAATAATACTGATAACATCATCATCACAGCAAAGCTTTATACTGAGTGCCCGCTAACACTCTAAACACTTCATGCATATTAACTCTTCTTTATTGTGATAGAAAAGCACATAATATAAAATTCATCATCTTAGCCACTTTTAAGTGTACAGTTCCATGGCACTGAGCATATTCACAATGTTGTGCAACCATCAGCTCCATCAATCTTCAGAACTTTTTCACCTTCTCACACTAAAACCCTGTACCCATTAAACCCTAACTCCCCATCGTCCCTCCCCCTCACCTCCTGGCTACTACCATTCTACTTTCTGACTCCACAAATCTGCCTACACTAGGAACCTCATATAAGAGCAATCATACCATATTTGTCCCTTATGACTGGCTTATTTCATTTAGCATAATGTCCTCAAGGTTCATACATGTTGTAGCATGTGCCAAAATTCACTCGATTTTTAAGGCCAAAGAACATTATACTGTATATATATACATTTTGTTTAACCATTCATCTATCAATGGATGCTTGGGTTGCTTTCACTTTTTGCCTATTGTGAATACTGCTGCTACGAACATGGGTTTTTTGTGAAAATATCTTTTCAAGTCCTGGATTTTAATTATTTTGAGCATATACTGAGAAGTAGGACTGATGGATCATATAGTAATTCTGTGTGTAATATTTTAAAGAACCACTATTACGTTTTCCATAGAGGCTGCACCATTTTACATTCCTACCATCAGAGCACAAGATTTCCAATTTCTCCACATCCTTGCCAATACTTATTTTCTGTTTTTTTATAATAGCCATCTTAATGGTTGTGAGGTGGGAGGGGCTATTTTTATTTCTACTTTGTAAGTGAAGAAGCTGAGGCAGAGAGAGATAAAATAACCTGCCCAAGTTTACATATTTATTATGTGACAGTAGAATTGGGATTCACACCCAAGTGGTGCAGCTCCAGAAACCATACTGGATTCTGTTCTCTGCAGACCTTTTAAAGCTAAGAGCAGCTACCCTTTAATGAACATTTATTATGTGCCAGGCACTGCACAAGGAATTTTACATGAATTATTTCATCTAATCCTCGCAACTAACCTGCAAGATCATTCTTTTTTTTTTTTTTAATTTATATTATTTATTTATTTTTGGCTGCATTGGGTCTTCGTTGCTGCGCACAGGCTTTTCTCTAGTTGCGGCGAGCGGGGGCTACTCTTCTTTGTGGTGCACGAACTTCTCATTGCAGTGGCTTCTCTTGTTGAGGAGCACGGGCTCTAGGTGCGTGGGCTTCAGTAGTTGTGGCTCGCAGGCTGTAGAGCGCAGGTTCAGTAGTTGTGGCACGTGAGCTCAGTAGTTGTGGCTCACGGGCTCTAGAGTGCAGGCTCAGTAGCTGTGGCGCACGGGCTTAGTTGCTCCGTGGCATGTGAGATCTTCCCGGACCAGGGATTCAACCCATGTCCCCCTGCATTGGCAGGCATATTCTTAACCACTGTGCCACCAGGGAAGTCCCAATATCATTCTTATTATTGTCCCTACTTTTCTAACAAGGAATACAGAAAGAAGTTTAGTATATTATCCAGAGTTACTTAGCTAGTAAATAACAGAGCCGGGATTTGAATCAAAGTCTCTGAATTCAGGGCTTGAGCAATTAATCTCTATCCCATACTTAGTTTTAGACAAGTGATCATTCCATTGAATTCTTTCTCTTTCTGTGTGCCCTCAGCAGAGATAGTTCCCCCTCCCTATAGCTAATCAAACCCTTCAAATTGGATTTCATAATGATATGGATTTCCCCCTGTCTCAGGGAGGATTTTGCTGGCATTTGAATGCAATTCCTCAAGGCTTTCTGATGAGCTAAGTAAGTTGAAACATGCACAGCTAATGTTAACATTCCTTCCCAGGTAGAGTAAGTTGGCAGGACTCAAGCTTTCATAGAACGGCTGTGACTCTCAAAAAAAAGCCTGTCATTTACCACTTATCCCTTCCAGTTAACTCGTTGCTGTTTTAAAAATGTTTTCTTCCAATGGGTAATGCTAAAAGCAAAGTTTTCTCACAGCCTCTCTGGCTAACTCCTTCCTCAACCTCCTACCATGTCTTTGGAATAGATGAGCAAATTTTACTACCCTCACTCTTTGGTGTACCCCGAAGACCAATATCTTGCTGTCCTTCAGGAACTCTGCTAAATCTCCCCTACTCTTAATGACTTAACTTTGTCAAACATCAGTCCCCAAACAAGTGGGAAATGCCGTTCAGTATAATGGGGTGTAAGCGTAGTTGAGTGGTTATGAGCACAGGCATTGGCGTTTACTCACCCTAAGTTCAAATCCACCCAACCACCTCAATAGATGTTTTACTTTGGGTGAGCTATTTTAAACTCACTAGACATCAGTTTCTTCATCTGTAAAGCATGGCTTAAGAAGTTGCAGTGTCATAGGGTTTTAAAAGGACACATGAGATTATATTCGTAAGAATATTAGCGTGGTATTTGGCACATTGTAAGCTCTCTATAAATATCAGTTTTTCTATTAAATCTCACCAATGAAAGGATGGCATTCCAAGGGTAGAGATTAATTCTTCTTGACATACCTAGTGTAGAGCCTTATACACAGGAGAGGATTAAGAAATCTTTTTGGATAATGATTGCTCATTATTTGGATGGGATAGCCATGATCTTTCCAACATAGTGTGTTCAGAATCACAAGTTTCAAGAAGAAGGATCAGGAAGGATGAGTGGAAGGAGGCAGAGGGGCTAAAGGAAGTGGCCATGGGAGACAGACGCACACAGGAATTTCAGAAGTCATCCTCCTGTGAGATCCAACCTTGAACAGCGCTCACACTTCACGCCAAAATAAGTTGGCTAGCTTCTCCGTGTGAAGAGATGGATTGTTGAGCAAGGCTCTGCATGTCTAAATGGTTCTAGCATCTTGTCCACCTGAGGAGTTGTCCTGCCTCTTCTCACCAGTGATTACTCTACTTTTCCACACCCACACTTTAGGAAGTTTCTCCTCTCTAGGACATCCTAGGCCAAATCATCTCCATTTGTGCCTTTGAATGCAGTCAGGTGTGGAAGCATTTTGCTTGTAATTGGAATGTTGTAGCATTGTACTAGAAAGCCTGCCCAGTACTTACATCATGGCTGGAATTTGAACTCTTATTCCTTTACTTGCTTTTCTAGAACTGAGCTGCCCAACGTAGTAGCTGCTATACACAGGCACCTCTTTACATTTAAATTAATTAAAATTTAGTACAATTTAAAATTTACTCTCAGCCATATTACCAGTGCTCAGCAGCCTCATGTGGCTAGTGAACTATTGTACTGGACAGAGCAGATGTAGATCATCTACATCATCACAGAAAGTTCTATTGGGCGGTATTGCTGCACAAAATAACCTCAAGCATCATGGAACAAATGAGTCACATGAAAAATAGTGACATAGCTAGATGATTAGTAGGAGAGGTGTTATTCTCATGCACACTATGGTGATTTTAAAACATGTCATAAACACTTTGACCATCAAAATGTGGAATCTAATTCCTCTTTTCTTGAATATGGGCTATCAGTGACTCGCTTCTATTGAATAAAACGAGATGGAAGTGAAGCTGTGGGATTTCTGAAGGCTGTGTTAGAAAAGGTGATAGAGCTTCCACTTGGCTCTCTCTCTCTCTTGAAATGCTCACCTTTGGAATCCAGCCACCATGCTGTGAGGAAGCTCAAGCCCCATGAAAAAGCCACGTGTAGATGCTCTGGCCGACAACTCTCCCCACAGCCGCAGATGAGCATTAAACTCAAGACACGGGAACCTTCTGAAGACTCCAGCCTTTGGGTCACCACAGCTAACACTAGGTGGAGAAGAGAAAAGATGTTCCCGCTATACCCTGCCTAAGTTGCAGATTTGGGAGCCAGATGATTTTGTTGTTTCAAGCCACTATATTTGGGGTGGTTCCTTATAGATAAATAGACAATTGGAACATACACATTCTTAAAAAGCTACAGGTTTTTAATGAAGTATCTCTAGTGAATTATCTTTAATGAAGTTCAGAGCATGGTGAAAAGAGGTCAGAGGAAGCGCAAGGGCCTTTCTCTTCAGTAGCTAATTGCAACATCAGTGGTGAGAACATGAGACAAATAGAGTAGGAAAATGCTAATGCACTTTCAGACGTGGCAACCACACGCACCATCCAAGGGCACAAACTCCACCCTCCTTCAGCCCCGCTCTCAATGGCTAAGAAATGGCAACACTTTTTATTCTTGCTTCCCCCAGTGTCAGAACTTCTGATTCACTGGCAACTCAACAATTCTTTATAGGGGTTATAGGCTGGTTGGAAGAGGATTTGTCTCGGTACTATATCTGCATACAACTCTTGATGCTTTTAATAACATTGTATGTGATAGTTAAAATGGCAAAGATTCCTAAAATGCTTTTATTCTTAATTCACATCAAATTGAGAAAGCGTTCACTGTCCATATAAAAATTATTTTTCCTATCATCGGCTTTAGTTTTGATTAGTGTTAGATTTCCCTGAAAGCAGCCCTCGAGAAAAAGACTTAGTGCAAGTAGCTTATTTGGGAGTGTCAGATGGACAGATAAACACAGGGGATGATTGAGACCAAATACACGGATGCAACTTTGAGTTGACAAGTGCTAGGGTAGACTGGATACTTAATGCCATGGGACTTTCAGAGAAGTTACATGAAATGCTTCTCAGGTCCATCCACCCCAGAGGAATGAAGGGAGGAAGCTTTTATCACTGGCTCCTATTTTCTGTGGATCAATTGTTGCTCCACGGACTGCATCTGAACAAGTGCCAAATGGATTCCCAAGGGCATCCCACACTGTATACCATGAAAGAAATCCTAGGGCAGAAAGCAGAGACGTGCAGTGGAATCTCAAGGTAAAGCACTGTCAGTTTCACCTGCATGAAGCTGGCTGAAGAATGAGTGGAACGGGTTATCTCAGATTGGCTGGAATAAGAGGTGAAGATAAGACAGGTAACAGGCTCTGAGGTGGTACCCAAGGTGTGTCTGATACAGTCTCCCCTTTGATCCACTTGGCTGTGCTTTTGGTCTCTCAGTCCAAACAATTACACAGTATGTTTAAAGTGGCAGCCACCACAATGTGTATAAAGACTTGATGCAAGGGGGTTAGTGAACCAGGCTAAGTGACTGCAGCCAGCCCTGAGGCTATAACGGATATTCAATAGATGTCTCTACTGCCAGCCATTCTAGATACCTTTCTCTCTTGGTTAGGACTTCAGCTGGGATGCTTGCCTGGTAATGACTCAAATATTCACCTTCAGGAGGTCTGAGTCCTTAGTTTCCTTGCCATTGTGGGACTAGTTGCCCTTCTCCGTATACCATTATCAACAGGCATGGAAACAGAAAGACACACCCCTAATGAATGTCCTGGGTTTCAGGCTTACTTATCACTGCCCCCATCATAATTAGAGTCCGTTACCCTCACTATCACAGTAATTCTTTCCTTTGCCTTCTGGCCTGTTGTCATAAGAATATGCAAGTACCACACCTCAGTTAGACAACTGAGTTGCTTGGATACACTTTAACTAACAGATCCTTTCAGATAACTGTACCCCTTTGCCACACTTAATCTGCAGACGAAGCATGAGAAATAAATGCATACAGGATATAATGGGATTTGAGAAGAAGAGGTGTTCAGAGATGACCTGCTAATTTTTCAGTGTTCAAACAAGGAATCAACATCATTCTGTGTGCCTTGCTACCTCTGGAGGTTTCAGGATTTTTATCTAGGAGCAGCCATCTAAGTGGAAGTGAACAGCCAAAGGAATTGTTTTAAAGTTGCAGACCATAGGAAGCATGCTGGTTTTACTTAGTACGTTTACTTGGGGTGGCCTTTAGCGTGGTGAGGACACATAAGTAGCACCCCTTGGCATTATCCAGGTATACTGCTGAGGTAGGAAAGTAGACTGGAGTATTTTAGAACAATTTTCCATGCTAAAGATTGCAATAGGAGCCCATCATATCAGATGCCTTTTTTTTTTTTTTTTTTTTTTTTTTTTTTTGCTCTGCATGCTTTTAGCTTGGCCTGCTCCCTGTTCTACTCACAGCTGCGGTGGACAGTTCCATCCACCTTGCACTGGTAAGTGACACTCACCTCAGGGGCATGGCCACACCTTACATCCTGCCTTAGCATTTTCCGTGGCACTGCTGGAGTCTACTGGACTCAGAGCAAGCCCAGCCCCTAAGTGTGAGAAAGTTCATGCCCCCAGGAGCTACCCTCATCCAGAGGGGGTTGGGAGCTAGTAGATAAATGTTCCAGCCTCCCATCTTTGGAATGGACAATTCTGGGAAGCATTCCACATGTTTCTCAGCTGTCCCAGCACAATCAAGTCCCCACTTCCCAGAGTGACAGCCTCAATAACTACCATTTGGGCTTTTGCTCCTTCCCTGTTTTACCCTCCTCACTCCCTCACTCTTGATTCCTGAGGTCACCTCCTACATAAAAAATTGGAAGCTAACATCAGAGAAAGAAAATTATCTGGGATAAATAGAGGCATTTCATAATGATAAAGGGGTCAGTTCTCTAAGAAGACAAAACATGTACGTACCTAACAACACTGTCAAGCATGTGAGGCCAAAAGTGATTGAACTACAAAGATGAATAGACACACTGACTATTCTAGCTGGATATTCAATACCCCTCTTTCAGTAATTAAATTAAGCAGGCAAAAAAATCTTAAGATACAGTTGACTTGACCAGAGTTATCAGTCAACTTGATCTAATTGACACCTACAGAACAGTCCACCGAACAACAGAGGAATACACATTTTTCTCAAGTTCTCATGGAACATTTACCAAGGGAGACCACATTCTGGGCCATGAAAACAAATCTTAACAAATTTAAAAGATTATAAATTATGAAAGCGATGTTCTCAGATCACAATGGAATTAAACCAGAAATGAATAACAAAATCCCCCAATACTTGGAAATTTTTTTTAAAACGTACTTCTGAATAACCTCTGGTCAAAGAAGAAGTCTCACAAAGAAATTTTAAAATGTCTTGACTAAATGAAAATAAAAATATGACTAATCAAAACTTGTGGGATGCAGTGAAAGCAGTGCTTAGAGGGAAATGCATTTAATTATGCACATCATTTCAGTGGAGCCTGTATTACTCTAACTCCAAAAAACAGATAAAGTCATCACAACAAAGGAAAATCACAGAGCAATATCCTCAACCAAATATTACAAATAAAATCCAACAACAGTTAGAATTATATACAATAACCAAATGGGATGTATGCCAGGTATGCAAGGTTGGTTCAATTCTAAAAGCAATCAGTATAATCCACTACATCTGTAATTTAAAGAAGAGAAATCATATGATCGTACTGATTTATGCAGAAAAAACATTTGACAAAATCCAACACTCATTCATGATGAAAACTCTCAGCAAACTAAGACTAGCGGGAACTTTCCCCATTACATAAAGAACATCTACCAAAAAACAGTAGAGCTGACATCATTCTTAATGGTGAGAAATAGTTACTTTCTCCCTAAGTTTAGGAACGTGTCGAGGATGTCTCTTTTCACTACCCTTGTTCACATCATTCTAGAAGCCCTAGCTGGTACAATAAGAAAAGGAACAATGAAAGGTAAGTAAAGGGAGGAAAGGGAAGGAAAGAAAGGATACAGTTTTGGAAGGAAGAAATAAAACTGACTTTGTCCACAGCTGATATAAATGTCTATTTAGAAATTCCAAAGAATTGAAGAAAACAAACAAAAGAAACCAAAAAAGCCAACAACAACAAGAAACCCTTGTGGAACATGTAAGTGAGCATAACACGGTTGCAGGGTACAAGGTTAATATACAACAGTCAGTTGTTGCCTATATAACAGCAATGAACAGTTGAAATTAGAAATTGTTTAAATTACCATTTATAATAGCATCAAAAAATAAAATGGGTATAAATCTAACAAAAGACATATAGGATCTATATGTGGAAAACAATAAAACTGATAAAAATCAAAGAAGATATATAAATGACTGAAGAAATATTCTGTGTTCATGGAATGGAAAGACGCATTGTTAAGATGTCTATTCATACCAACTTGATCTAAGATTTCAATAAACCTCAATCAAGAGCCCAGCCCACTACTTTGTATATATTGATAAACTGATACTAGAATATATATATGAAGGCAAAGACCTAGAATATCTCCAGCACAATACTGAAGAATAAAACCAAAGCTGTAAGACACGCTACCAAATTTCAAGGCTTACTATAAAGCTATAAGTGATCAGAAAGCATGGTCCTGAGGAAACAATAGACATATAAATCAATGGAACAGAATAGAAAGCCCAGAAATAGATTCACACAAATATAGTCAATTGATCTTTGACAACGAAGCAGAGGCAATTCAAGTGCTGGATTATAACCCAAAGTATAAAATGCATATCCATGAATCCATATCGATATAAGTAAATGATTAAATAATTTTTTAACGGGAATGAAGTCTCCTGTGCAGAAGAATTTCAAGTATTTCACATAAATACTCTACTCTCAAGGAGGTGAAGCATAATTCTCCATTTAAGTGTGGGCTGCCCATAGTGATTTTCTTCCAAAGAGTTTAATATGGAAAGTGATAAAAAACAGGGAGAAACCTGACAAATACTACTTGTCTAGGAGATCAAGGTCAACATCAACAGTGACATACCAAGTGGTAATATGTACCCTTGATATAATGTGATGAAAATGACACTTTACCTCTGTGGTCTTCCTCTCAAAAACCTATAACTCCAGTGTAATCTTGAGAAAACATCAGGCAAATCCCAATTGAGGGCCGTTCTACAAAGTACCTAACCAGAACTCTTCAAAACTGTCAAGGTCATCAAAAACAAGGAAAGACGGAAACGCTAACACAGCCCAGAGGAGGCTGAGGAGACAGGATGATTAAATGTAATGTGGTATCCTGGATGGAATCCTAGAATGGAAAAAAGAACATTAGGTTTAAAAAAAACAAGCTAAGGAAATTTGAATAAAGTATGGACTTTATAGTGTATCAGTATTTGTTCATTAATTATATCATATGTACCATACTAATGTAAGATGTAATAGGAAAAACTGAGTGTGAGGCATATGAGAATGCTCTGTACGGTCTTCACGATTTTTTATAAATCTAAAACCATGCTTAAAAATAAATTTTGTTTAAAAAAATCCATTTTTAACAAAGAACTTTGCAGGTGACAAACTGAGTAGAAGCAGCACAGTATAGGGCGGGGGTGAAGGAGAAGCATGGGAACCTGAAGACCCTGCTCTGTTTCGAGTCCTTTTACTAATTGGCTGCATAACTCAACTTCTTAGAATCTCAGTTTTCCTCATTTATTATAATAATAGTAGTTAACATTTTAGTAAACTTTATGAGATTGGGAACCCCGTCCTGTGTATCATTTTATCCCCAGTGCCAAGAACAGAATGAGCACATTATCAATATTCAATAATTGTTTACTGAGTGAATAAATGATCAAAGGAAGGAAGGGAGGAAGGAAAGAAGGAAGAAAAAAGAAAGGAAGGGAGGAAAGGAGAAAAGAAGGAAGGAGGAAGGAAGGGCGCTTACTCTATCAGGCACAGCATGCTATAACTTGCATCCATTACTTTAGGTAATACACTCAGTAATGCATGATGTACATTCTTTCCCATTTGACAGCTGGGGCACTGTGGCTTAGAGAAGTTATATTTCTTGCCCTGCCCATACACAACCGAAAAGTGACAAAAAGGCAAGATTCAAACCAAACTGTCTGACCCTAAACCCCATACACTTAACCTGTACTCTCCTGGGCCCTTAAGCTCCTAATGTAATAACAGTACAGAAGGAATTCGCACTTTCCCGCATCTCCCATGCTGCATCTCTTCTGTGCCCTCACAGAGTCACACTAGATTATTTCGAAGGTCCCTTCTGTAATGCCAATTATAGGACTCAATAGAACCGAATCTTCTGCCCCGGACTCTCCCTGCCCAGTTCTGTTTCTCTTTGCTCGCCACCCCAGCGAGTTATCTCCGTCTGAACTTTGCTTGGACAAAAGCACCTCATCTATAATTTTTCTTTCTCTGGATCCTGTGGGGGAGACAAAGAGACAAAGATAAACGCGTGACCTCCACATTCATTTTTATGATAACAATATCTCGGCCTGACACACACAGGCCTGGGTCTACTCAGCAGGTTCAGCTGAAAAGAATAATAGCTCGGGGGGCAGGGGTAGAAGGCAATAGAACAGACCTTTCCCTTTAAACACCAGGGGGATAAAAGGCAGCTCAACCCAGATAACATCAGACACCACAAAACAGCCCAAGTAAGCTCTCTGTTGTGGAAGTTCCTGGTCTGTCTTATTGTTGCTTTACCCCTAAGTTCAGACCTAATTGTAAGATCATGATTTAGAGTAAGATAAAACTCAGGGAGAATGTCAGATTGTGGAGGAGAAAGCTTTTATTCAAATTGAACTTCTTTGATGGTAGAAAAAATAGGGCCGATGTCAATTGCTATTTTACAGCAATCATCTAATTGCTAAATTCCTCCTTAAGCATAGTGCAGTTTTTTTCTTTTTTTTCTTTCTTTCTTTTTTTTTTTTTTTTGAAAGAGAAAAGATAAGTTCTTTTCAGTAAGGATTCCAAGCCAGTCATCTCGTGTTTTTTGAAACGAGCCGACGAGCTGACATTTTAGTGAAAACTTGGGCTTTCCGTATACTACTCAAGATAAAAGCTAGCATCCTGCCCTGTGTCGTCTGTGAGTGCCGTTTGAATTTTTTTTTTAATGCTTTTACAGTTTTTAGAGCAATTGTGAGCTCCACACATTTTTGCCTGAGTAATAAAACTGGGGGAGATGTTTGCAAGTCATAATGTTCCTTAAATGGTTCCAAATTTATGGTTGCACTATAAACTATATTAGGCGATCCAAAAGCAAGTTTGTTGCTTTCACCGGTGTTTTCAGAGTCTATAAATTAAAGCATTAAGCCTGTAAACAGCAAATGAACAGTCGTGAAATCACCCTGGGACAAGGTGAACACATTGACTGCTCAGAACGCTCTGTGTCTCTCAGCTCCCAGGCGTGACTAAATAAATCATCCGAGGACTGGAATCAAGGTGCCCCTCCTCAAGGGGCACCCAGCAGGCAGATCAACTCTGATGTCACATTCCTACCAACTAGAACGAGGATGACTAAGGCGAGCCATATGGTGGAGAAGCTTTATCAGGTGACAGAAACATCCTCCTCAAGGGAAACTCTGTCTTTCTTCCAGAACCCTTCTTTTACAAGGCCCAAGGCAGCCTGGCAGAAATCGCTATAGGATGATAATAGATATTAAGACTTATTGTTATTTATTTATTTATTGAAATCTTACAGACCCTATGCTAAGCACAATAGATGAATGATTCCTGCTATTCTCACAGGCCTGTGAGGGTTATCGTGTGGGGAAACTGAGGCTTGGAGGGGTTAACTACTAGGATTGCCTGGTCCCAGATAAAGCATCTTAGTCTTTCTGTATCCAAAGCCAAACTGTTAGCCACTCAAAAAATTGTTGTTTCTAGACAAAACACAATCTTTTGAGCCTAAGCAGAGAATAAAATGTCTTGTCAGCCTTATTGCATTTTATCACTCACTACGAATCCCATTTAGCCAAAATAAGAGCGATATCGATAAGGATGAAGAAAAGGAGGCATTGTCGCCTTTATTGAGTGATTACCATGTACAGAGTGCTGTGCTAGGCACGATGCATACAGGATTCACTGCATCCTTATCAGAGCCCTCAGAAGCAGACTCCACTAGCACTCTCACTGGGCAGATGAGAAAACTGAGGCTTAGAGTGGTAAAGAAACGTTTCCTGAGTCACATGAGAAGTGGCCAAACTCTGACTTGAAACCATATCAGACTGACTGTGAGATGCATCCCCTTTCTACAGCACCAAGCTGTCAACACCATCTTTGCAGAAATGATAGGATTGGAAGCCCAAAAATAAATTAGGTGTATTATGAAAACTAAGTCTTCTGTTAACTCTTTAACAGGTTGTGCGTGGTCGAACTGGACTAGAGCCCAAATGGTCTGAGCAAACCCTTCGCCATCCCGATCACCTGTTCCTCCTCCTCCCCTAAGGATGAAGAGAACTTTCTAAGTCCAAGTCTTGGTCATATTTACCCTTTTTACGGCAAGCCCATCATCCTGGGTTTTGTTTTGTTTTAAATACGAATTAAAACCCACAAATCTCACTTTTCAAACAACCTGTTGAAACCAGGGTTCCTCTTCCCTTCTCCTTTCCTGCCTGTAGTGGACGTGTGTTGCTTTTCTCTCTCTGTCATTCCTTCCCCTTCTTTCAGGTAATGGAAACTTGATTCCTGTTTGCAGAGTAACACTGCTCACTTCTCAATCCACATCTCAAAAAGTAGATGTTCCTGACAACTTCATCTTAGCCCTTGGAGTCAGCCCTGTCTGAAGTTAATTGTTTAACTTTTCTGCTCTGTGCGCCAGTTAATTTCCCTTTTTTGCTTTAGTCAGTTTGCACGAGCCATGTCACTTGCAAGCAATGTAGACCTGAGCCTTCCCAAGCCACAATTTCAAGCTCAAGTCACAGTTTCACATGAAAGACTGAAAGTACTCACTATCTCTACCCGACTCTGTCTTCCTGTGTTCCCCTGAGCATTTCCAAGTAAGTTAGCACTAGAGCACATGTATATCACAGAAGGGGGTCGGTAGACTTTTTGCAACGTCTCAGATACAGACAGTACACTCTCCGATTACCCACCTCAGGACAAAAATCACCATCATTGCTCTTCTTGCTAGGGCTGGTGACCAGATCCCTTGCACTCTCTGCACCCCTGAAATTCTCCTTCTTGTTCTGAGAATTAAGGACTGGCCTTTGGAGTGTGCTCAGTATTGATAGCCATGGTTATTACAAGTCCTTTTCTCAAATGTTGGAAGAGCTTCCAAGGAAGAGAATGGAATAGTAGACATATGTGTACCTTTATTATACAAAGCAGCAACTAATGAAGTCATAAGCGCAGGTATAATTTTCTAAGAAATACAGCTTTGAGCAGTTGCATTTTCGATAAACTCTTCTAGATGATTTTGAACTATAGAAAACCACAACAACATTTAAGACCCTATGGCTGAACATGTGAGAGAAGAGACTCATGATGAACCTTCATGTTTGAGTTAATAAATATTAAGATATATTATGGAATCTTGAATACCAACTGTAAGCTAATGACTCCCAAATTCATATCACCAGGTCCAGTTCTCTCTGATCTTCAGACTCATGTATCCAACTGCCTACTTGACATCATTTGAATAGGCATCTCAAGCAGAATTCTTGATTTCGTCTCCCAAACCCACTTGTGTTTCAGTCTTCCCCACATTGGTAAAGAACGCTATTCTTCACCTATTTGTTCAGGCCAGAAATCTTGAAGTTGTAAATCTTCAACTCTTCTTTTTCCCTCACACCCCATCCAGTCCAACAGCAAGTCCTTCCATGGAACCTTCCAAGAGTATCCTTGATCAATCCACTCCTCGTGCCCTTCATGGCAGCTACTCTATTCCAAACCACTGTCATTTCTTACAACTACAATAGTCTCCTATCTTATTTGCTTCCTCTCTTGCCCCCTAGAGTCAATCCTCCTTCCAAAAATCAAAATGACTTTGGGAAAACACACCGCTCACCTGGAATTGTCCTACAGATAGATGTGTTCATCTTAGTTGAATGAAATCATTAGGTCTCGCATTTAGTGAGCATTTCCATATGGTAGGTGTTATATGCCAAGCCCTTGACCCGCAAGATTCTCTTTAATTCTCAGAACGATGCTATGAGGAAGTTAATTTTAATTGTCCCCATTTTAATGATGAGGAAACTAAGATTTTAAAAGAACTGCCTTGTACAAGGCTTAGATGTGAATAGCCAAACTTGATCCCAAGCGTGCTGACCTCAGAGTTACACTCTTCCCCATCTGCATCCTGTCTTCATCTCTGATGCGCTGAACAAGCCTCTCAGAGCTGGGGAAAAAAAGGTTATTTCCTATTTTTTAAGCTGTTGATATGGTTTGTCTTGTGTTTAAGGAAGACATGCCAAAATCGGGTGAAAAATTTGTGGAATTGTTTAAATGTGTTCACTTAGCACAGTTACACTTCTAACCTACAAGACACACCGAAACCACAATGAGCTATAAGTACTATTTACAAGGTGATAATGGGATTTTTTAGAAGACAGTGGTAATTCATAATGAATTCCAGGTGGGGAGATGCAGTTACAAGACACAAAAGAATGGCATCTTCTTCTAATCCTGTCACTACCCTTCTGGGACCATAGGCATGGCCTCATCTGGCAGTCGTAATTTGGGGCCCCTGGTCGCTGAAAGGATAAACGGCTCTTCTTCACTTGCTTCCCACCTTGTGAGAGGCCTTGACAGCGCTGAAGGAACTTAATTAACCAAGAAGTGCATGGCCTGGGGATGTGCTGAGGGCTGGAAAGGCAAAAGCCAAACCTTAACTGTTGAGTTCAGAATCCCCATCCTTCTGTATCAGTGTCACTGAACAATCAGAACATGGCACAGATGCATTGATTGCATTTCCAGATAAAGGGGATTTATTCTTCTGAGTTCCCACTTGCTTAACCATGTAGCCAAGCCCCAGTGACCAAAGCTGATTCAGACTTTGGTCACGCCCAGTCCTTTTTCTTTGGGGAAATGCTAACAGAATGAATGTTCTAAGCTTTGCCTTCACTGTGACTCATGCCTTGCAGGATTTTCTTTTGCTTTTCTTTTGCATTTTCTTTAAAGCTAAATTAGGGGGTTAAAACTAGGGTGCCAGTATGACTGTGCAGGTTGCACCCTGCGCAACTCTGGGGGTCACCATTCACGGAGACCACAGTGGGACTCAGCAGCTCTGGTTATGATGCGTTGGTGCCCTTTAAGCTCTCTGAAGCTTCATCTTTTTCCTTTGTAAATTGAGGGTAAAACCTGCCTGATTGATTTCCTAAAGTTGTTTGAAGGGGCAATGAAATAATAGAGGTAAACACCTCATGAATTGCAAAGTTCTTTAGAGAGTGTATGAAGTGTGTGTTGGGGTGAGTAGAGAATTGACTAGCCGCCTTTATATATAATTGACCTTATACAAGCAGAATCCCGTTGTTATAAGTGGCGCCATTACTTTATCCGTAGATGCAGGTCCTAAGACGACCCTCTGACTCCTTCATGTGAATGTTTATTCAGACCACAAACAAACTGAAAGAAATGAAATTCTTACACCACCCCCTCAAAAAAAAAAAAAGACAAACTGTATGCTAGATAAAGTAAAATAAAATAGCTTAAGCTTGTTTTTTTAAGTGTAGGCTGTTTAACCATTATGTTAAAAGGCTAACTGAACTCCAAGTGATCTTTCAGCAGGTAAGTCCATATCCACATAAACTGGATCTCAAACTTTAATCAAGGAGATGACTTTTTCAATCAGATTTTTACAGTACAATAAATGTTGTTTTCAGAATACATTTGATGAAATGGATATACTAATCAGGAGAAACACAAAATAGCCAAGGAAATCAGACATTCCATCTTAGCGCAAGCACGACGGGCCCAGAAGCAACAATAAAGTCCTGCCAACAAATCTGATGTTATTACTAGAGAAATAGGAATTGCTTGAGCCATGTTTTGACTCTCCTTATGGAAGAAAGAACAGTGTGCTGTACCCAGGAAATGATTCTAATCCAGGGCTCTGGCCATCTGCATGGATTTTGAATATCAAACTGCTCTAAAATTACATGGAGACGATCACATTCTGGGTTGCCTCCGTTTAGTATTTTCAGTTACTGAAAGAGCAGACAATTACAGCTGCTCAGAGTCCTCTGCTCAATAAAAGCAATTCACAGTTACATTATTTCTTTAATTGATCTTTATTCATTAGTGCCAAATGAGAGAGATAATTGGCCTCTAATTACCCGGGCATCCGAGTAAGTAGTAGTATAATTTTCCATTTGGCTCCAAAGTATTCTCCATAATCAAGTCATGTCTCTCTTGCTGTCTAATTTAAGAACCCGAAAGAAGTGAAATAGTGGGGGGAAAAAACACTTAATCACAGCTCTTATTGATATGTAACTTCTTTCATATATACAGCTTTATTTTGGTTTTAATCAGAATTGAGGCATAATGCCAAGTTCAGGGGAGATGGGAGCAAGGAGCGAACTCTACACAGGAAGAAGTTTCCTCCGTTGTTTATTGGAGATGGAAATTCAATGCTCAGAAACGTTTATTGCTAAGATGGACAGAAAAATAGATACCATCCCACGGCACGCCTGGGTGTTTCTGTTTTGATTAACATCAATTTGATTGCTATCTAATCTCTTCAGAAACCTAGATAGAGATGTACCACTAATAATTATGATAGCTATTAACTTATATTTATAGAACCCTTTATAGTTCAAAACACTTTAAGGTACATTATCTCATAGAAACCAGAGACGAGGCATAGTTTCGAGCTTAAGACGCCAGCTCTGGCGTGGGACTGCCTGGGTTCCAATCTCAGGTGCACTATTTCCTAGCTTAGTACAACCTTGGGCAAATTAGTTTGTCTCTCTGTGGCTCCTTTTCTTCATCTGTAAACTTGAGATGATAATAGCATCTTCCTCATAGGGTGGCTAGGAGGACCACATTAGTGAATATTTGTAAAATACCCAGAACCCTGGTGTATAGTAAGCTCACCATAAATGGTTGCTAATGGATTAGGGTTTCAGAAAAATTGTAAATCCAGATAATGGGATATAGAACAGGAGTTGGCAAACTGTGGCTCAGGAACCTAAAGTGGTCCACTGCCTACTTTGTATGGCTCGCAAGCTAAGAATAGTTTTACAGTTTTTGAGAAAGAATAATTAGTGACGTGAAAATTATATAAAATTCAGACTTCAGTGTCCAAAATAAGGTTTTATTGGCACAGGGCCACACCCATCATTTATGTATTATCTATGGCCACACTCAGTGTGTCGTTGTCTGTCTATGTCTTTGTCTGTGGCAAAGCTACGTAGTTGTGACAAAAACCGTATGTCCTGCAGAGCCAATAATATTTACTGCCTGGACCTTTACGGAAAAAGTTTGCTAACCCCTGGTATAGATGTTAAAGTAAGTTATAAGATCGGGACCCCCAAAGTAGTACAATTAAGGAAGAAGGAAACAGAAATCAATTCCCAGTAATAGGAAGGAAGAATTAGAATAGCATGTACTTTGGAGCTACACAGACATGGTTGGAATCCTAGCTGTAAACACATTCATCTGTGTAACCTTGGACAAGTCACTTAAACCTGTTGGTTTCTCGCCCCCTCATCCGGAAATAGATTTTAATAATAATTCTACCTTTCTCACAAGTTTGTTTTAAGCACTGTATTAGGTAACATATGTAACACACTGAATAGCCAATAAGTATCCAAAGGTCGAGGATGACGCAGAATTAGAAAATACAAAATTAAGTTCAAGAACTCAGAATCCAAGATTCATGTCAAGATTCAGGAGGGACAGAGGTCAGGGTGAGGAGGGACAGGAAAGGCATGTTTGCAAGATGATGAACGGGGCCTGGCTAAGGACAGGGAGTCAGGATCCAGCTGGATGTTCCTACCAGCGTGACCTCCACCGAAGCCTGCATCTCTTTCCCCACTGGGGTGTGACATAGGCTTGCAGCTTCAGCTGTTTCTGTGATCCATATTTATCTCCAAGGGTGTAATCAAGACAAGAACCAAGTTGAGACGGATGGAGGAAATTGATGTGTCCTGTTATGTCTGAGGCACCCGCGGGACATTCAAGTCTACTTGAGCAGCAGACACCTGGGAAGGAGGACTTGAGACAGAGCTATGGCCTGGAAGACACTAGGAGAGTAGTGGTAGTTCAAGTCCTCAAGGCTGAGATGAAGGAGAAGAACACATAGGGAAAGGAAGATTAGAAAGCCAGGGACAGAACTGGGGCAGGCATGGCTATCTACATAAAGGCCATGCCAACGCCATGTTCCATTGCTTCCTGCCCCCATCGAGTCCACGAGGCCGAATGCTCACTCAGCTGATTTAGTCTCTAAACCCCACATGCTGGGGGTTCTGGGTAGCAGAAACCCACTCAAACTAGTTTCAGTTTAAAAAGAGGATGTGCTATAAGGACACAAGGCCACTTCAGAGAATTCAGGGATGAGAATGAGCCAGATCTTACCATGGACGAGAGGCTGATGGCATCCAACAAATAGACTTCACTTCATTTCCTGGGTTCTGAACCAATTGAGAATTAAGGCCAAAGGGAGGACCAACTCTCACCTTTTGTTCATTCCAAAATCTAGGTGCCTAAGACAGTGTCCGGTACGTGGTGGGTGCTCAGGACACATTCATTGAATTTGAATAAATGAATGATATTTTTGCCAGCCCAGGCAAGAAGTACTTTTTAACATAAAAGAATAAGGCCCAAGTGATTGAATATCAAAGACCAATGGCAAGTGATGAGCACAGTAAAACCCACTGCCCACTCTGCTATACTTTGCTTTCGTAGCATGTATCACAGTTTTTAATAATATAGTGATTATTTGATAAATATCTCGTGAGATTATAGACTTCATAAGGATAGAGGTTGTGTCTGTTTTGATCATTGTCTAGCACAGGGTCAACCAACGTTTTCTGAAAAGGGCAAGATAGTAAATATTCTCATCGTTGCAGGACACATGGTGTCTGTCGCAACTACTCGGTGTTATTGTCACACAAAAGTAGCCATAGACCGAATGTATTGAATGGGCATGGCTGTGTTCCAGTAAAACTTTGCTTGTGATGTCGGGAAGCAGGACATATATGTTTCATGGGCCACAATTGGCTGACCCCTGCTCTAGCAGATAGAGTTCAATAAATGCTAAGTGAACGAATATTCTGCATCAACTTAAAATCAGCTCAGGATGATCTCAAACTGTCTGTACCATACAGACATCAGTGATGTCATTCTATTTGACTTCTGCTGAAAATTCCATCAGGCTTTGTTCACTTGATCTGATGGTCAGTTAAGAGGCAGCCAGAAGAAAGTAGGACAGACAAGATGAAAAACAATCTTCCTTTTTTAAAGGAAAGGAGGAGAGTTGGGGCTTCGAGTTTTATACCTAGAACTGAAGCAACACCAATCGGTCTCAACTATTGTGGCCCAAATATGAGAAAGTTACATATGTGACTTTGTAAGAAGACCACTTGGGCTTTGAGGTCTAAAAGGCCTGAGTTAAATTCTGTCACTCTTTGGCCGTGTGGTGTTGAGCTAGTGACTTCTTATGACTGAGCCTCAGTTTCCTGGTCTGTAAAATGGAGATAACAAGAAACACCTCCCTTGCAATGTGGTTATAAGGATTAGTTAGTGTGTGTAAATGCTTAAGTTTGTTTTGGATAAAAAATATATATATCCATGCTCAGAAAATATTATCTTGGTTGTTTTGACTCAATTCTGAAACCCTTTCAAAAACTAGATTTGTCCTTCTCCCAAAGAGCTGCAAATAGCCATTTGGCCCCCACCAGCTTTCATGAAAAATTCAAGACCTTTTCAAAATATACACATTTCCTTTGACATCACTACACAATGCAGAACATGTGTGTCGTTACAAAGGCGAAAACAAGGCTTTGTGGCATAAATTATTGATATGTTTTGGAGCATATGTAAAATGGGACATGGGGGAGGGAAATAAAGTGAATAAAGGATGAATGTGAAAGAAACTCGACTTACAGGCACAATTAAATCCCTATGAAATAATCCTGGTCAAATAACAGTAATTTAAACAGGCTGACAATAAATTAGAGAAAATTGAGTTCACTAAAGTTGTTTATTGGCAAGTCTGGGGGTGGTGATTCTAAAGCCCTATACCTCATGTTACCCTCAGCAAACAACTGGGCTTATCTTTAACGTGAAAATAATGTTGATGTAACTCAGCATATTTTACTGGAGAGCAGAAAGACTATCCGTCTTTTGGGTGTTTTGTAGATACAAGCCAAATAAATTCTAAGAAAGTATTTGGTTAATCCCCCTTCCCTGGCCAGACACACACACACACACACACACACACACACACACACACATGCACGCACACGCACACAGGCACACACACACGCACGCACACACGCTCACGCAAGCACACACACGCTCACGCACATTTTACCTATGTAATTAACAAGTTCTTTTGTTTCTCTTGAGCCTCTCAAGCTATAGAGTTTCTCAATTAACATTGGTTCCTGTGAGAAGCGATAGGTAATTCTTACGAGTGTCCTCACGTGTGCTCTCCCTGCCCTTCCAATTATACATTTCATCTCTCCTTAAAAAACAAATATTTTTTTAACTTTTTAAAAATCAGCTTTTTATTCTAGGATAATGTTAGTTTTACAGAAAAATTGGGAAGATAGTAGGGAGTTCCTGAATATCCTATACTTAGTTTCCCTTACTCTTAATATCTTACAGTGTATGGTATATTTGTCACAGTTTATGACCAGTATTGGTGCATTATTATAACTGAAGTTCATACTTTATGTAGATTTCTTATTTTTTACCCAGTGTCCTCCTTATGGTCTAGAATCCCATCCAGGACACCGCATAACATTTAGTTGTCATGTTTTCTCAGGCTCCTCTTGGCTGTGACTCTTTCTCAAACTTTCTTTGGTTTGGATGACCTTGACAAATTTATGGAGCACTGGTTAGGTATTGTGTTAGAATGCCGCTCAACTGGGATTTCTCTTATGCTTTTCTTATGAATACACTGACCTTATAGGTTTTTGGGAGGAAGGCCACAGGGGTAAAGTCTGGTGCTCATCACTTCCTATAAGGGTATACACTCCCAATATGGCTTACCACTGTAAAAAGCAAATTTTAAACTTGAGCCGTAGAAACTGCTTCTCCCTAAGTAGACATTTCCTCCAACTTGAGCACAGGTGAATTTTACCAAAATAAATGGATTTCCAAATAAACACAGAATGACTAGTCTTGCCACATCTGGAATATCATTCATTTTAGTTTTGT
Source organism: Balaenoptera acutorostrata (assembly GCF_949987535.1). Taxonomy (NCBI): domain Eukaryota; kingdom Metazoa; phylum Chordata; class Mammalia; order Artiodactyla; family Balaenopteridae; genus Balaenoptera; species Balaenoptera acutorostrata. The sequence continues at coordinate 17,552,424 of NC_080073.1, forward strand.
TTTCACCTTTTTTTTTTTTCCCCCATCATTCTGTGTATCCTGTCTGGATGATGGAAATACTGTATGATGGTGAGCTAATACATGTCTCTTCCCAACTAGGTGTTCAGTGATTTTAGACTGGCAGCTTGAAAATGGCCATAATGGGAATATTTACATTATGGAAATCAGCAGTCACTACAAATCAGTGCTTTCTCTAAGCACACAACCCAGAGTTAGGTGTTAAGTATTTACCAGCATGACATTGCTTTTAGACTTCTTTTGAATGCTTATGATTTTTTAAAAAAATCTATACCTCTCTTAGGACACCATGCTCTCCTTTGCATTGCAGATCATTGGTTATAAGTCCTAAAATTTCTTCTAGATTATACAATCCTTAAGGGCAGGATAGATACCCTGTTCATGATTATATTCCCCAAAACATCTAGCATAGTATATGTTCAATATTTACTTATCAAATGGAATTAATTAGAAGCGACAACTCAGTTCTGGGAAGTGAAAATCAAGCACACATTTAAGTAATATAATATACTCTTCTTGTGCGTAAACCAAATCAAAAGACAGGGAGTTGGCTGTAGGGAGGCCAGCCAGAAGTTTACTAGCAGAGAAGGAATCTGTACAAGGTGAAAGATGGTGCATACAGCAGTGCTATGGATGGAAAATTGCAGAAGGGTAAGATCAAATTGAGACATAATTAGTTTGAGGAGAACTGATAATATTGGTGTCCTAGTTTTCTTCTATTATACTGGGATAAAGAATTTTCTTTCACAAATCTCTCTGCATCTTCAGAGAGTTCTTCTAAATCTTTCCAATGATTTGGCTTACAGTATGTCAGAATAGGAGCTGTAGTGTTTTTCTGTGCCAATCCTGAGGATTTCCAGTGTCAACTAATTCCTGCCTGCCTGCCCACATCTCTTCCTAAGGGCAACCACCCTGTGTAGAGCCACTGCTGCCCACATGGTCCTGTTTTCTCCCAAGTGACCTCGCTTCCATAGCTGATTGGCTCAGGGATGGATATCCGCCTAGTAGGCTGGCCAGTGAAATGTGAAGAAGCTGAGCTGGTGAGTCACATCACTGCTCTTAGCAATTCCACCTGGGAAACATGGAGCACTTCAGCCAGGTTCAGAATTGGTAGAAGGAAGTGAAACTGTGCCATGAACGGGCTACAGAGTAGAACTGGTGTCACAGCAAGCAGAAGCCATGTTATAAAACAGCAGAATTTTTGAAAAAGCAGGAAAGGTTTTTGGTAGATAAGGGAATTTGCAGCACATAGAGAAAGACAGAGTTTATTAGAGAATGGTCGTAGCCGGGTCATGGAGCTATTTTAGGTTCTGGTTTAGTAGTTATATTCCATAGTTTTAAAAACAGAAAATGTAAGTAATTTTTACCCAAGGTCATATATAAGCAGCTAGACTTCATAATCCCAGATTTTTCCAAACAGATGGTTGTATATTTGCTACAACTCCCACTCCATGCCCAAGACAGATATGGCTGATTGAACCAGGAACATTTACCATGAACACTGGATTTAGCATCTAAATTCTTCCTGCGTTAAGATCGGAAAAGTCACTTTCATCATTATGAGTTAAGAATGATTTAGTCAGGCTTCCCTGGTGGTACAGTGGTTAAGAATCCGCCTGCCAATGCAGGGGACACGGGTTCGAGCCCTGGGCCAGGAAGATCCCACATGCCACGGAGCAACTAAGCCTGTGTGCCACAACTACTGAAGCCCGCGTGCCACAACTACTGAAGCCCGCACACCTAGAGCCCGTGCTCCACGACAAGAGAAGCCACCGCAATGAGAAGCCTGTGCACCACAGCAAAGAGTAGCCCCGGCTCACCACAACTAGAGAAACCTCACGCACAGCAACGAAGACCCATTACAGCCAAAAATAAACAAACAAATTTAAAAAAAAAGAATGATTTAGTTTAATATTTCTGTTTTCATTCTGTAAAAGTCTATTTCAAAATATTATTCCATAATATTTCCAATATTACCTATTGGTAATAGGTTTCCTCTCAAAATTCAAAAAGGAATCACTGAAATAGTCATCTGAAATCCAAATTAAATGCCCAAAAATAAACTTAAAGTTTTTTGTTTGTTTGTTTGTTTGTTTGTTTTTTACAGAGTCTGGGCTTCTAATTTTGACCAGCTATAAACATCTTGGATTCTTGCACAGAAAAAAGAAAGCCATTTTAAAGACAGAGATATGGTCAAATAAATTAATCCCATTATGAAAATTGTGCTAGAAAATCATGAGGAAAAGACAAAATAATATATGAAAAGTGAAAGGTCTTCAACAGAGCCGGAAAACCGTTGACCATAGAATGCAAGACTTTTCTAACAATATCAAAGAACAAATGATGAAACTATGAAAACATTGCAAGTACTTTACTTTAGCTTTCAATGAATTGTATGACATATGATACACAGCCCAGTTAGTACTCTGGGTATGTTTTGTCTTAAAGGGCTTCCAAATTTACTAAGAAATGTCAAATCAAACCAAAAAGAAAAAAGAAAAAAATCAAAGTTATGTAGATATTTTTCAACTTGTATCTGTCAAAGAAGAATTTCAGTTAGACATGAAAAATTAGTTTCTATCAAGATGGACAGTATTCCAGGTATGTTAGATTAAAAATCTAAAGCTAATGGATCTTTAAAACAAAAGACGGGTGATTCCTTTAGTGCTTTGCTTCACTGTAAGATTCATATTGAAGCTCTCTGTGCTCAGTTTACTAAAGTGAACTCTATGAAAAGTATCATGGGTGCAATTGTTAAAAATTGTTTAATATGTGTGCAAATGCTAGAAATCATCACCAGTTTATAGAACTCTTGAAGAGACTAGAAGACAGTGATTTTAATGATGTTGTATACTTTGCCAATACATGTCAGTTGAGTCATGCAAGAGTTTTATAAAGATTTAACTCCAGTCCAAGATCTTCTTGAGGAAAATGAATGCTTGTCAAATATTTAATAATCAAAACAAAAAATGGCAGAATGATTTATATTTTGCACCAATATCACACTACATATGAACAAGCTAAATTTGAAGGTTCAAAAAGTTTATTTGTATCAACTGTATATAATGGACATTTGTAGACATTTTTCTCAAACTTACATGGAACATTCACCAAGATGGATCACATTCTGGGCCATATAGCACACCTTAAAAAACTTTAATGAATAGAAATCATAGCATAGAAGGGGAATTGCTGGATCATATGGTAGTTCTATTTTTAATTTTTTGAGGAGCCTCCATACTGTGTTACATAGTGGCTGTGCCAGTTTATATTCCTAACGGCGCACAAGAGTTCCCCTCTCTTCACATCCTTGCCAACACTGTTATTTCTTGTCTTTTTGATGATAGACATTCTAACAGTTGTGAAGTGATATCTCATTGTGGTTTTGATTTGCATTTCCCTGATAATTAGCAGTGTGAGTGTCTTTTCATGAACCTGTTGGCCATCTGTATGTCTTCTTTGGAAAAATGTTTATTCAGATCCTCTGCCATTTTTTAAAACAGATTGTTTTTTGTTGTTGTAGTTGTTACTGAGTTGTATGAGTACCTTATGTATTTTGGATATTAACCCCTTATCAAATATATGATTTGTAAATATCTTCTCCCCTTCAGTAGTTGCCTTTTTATTTTGTTGCTTGTCCCCTCTGCTGTGCAGAAGCTTTTTAGTTTGGTGTAGTCCCATTTGTTTTTTGTTGCCATTGCTTCTGGAGTCAGATCCAAAAAAATATTGCTAAGGCTGACGTCAAGGAGTTTACTACCTATGTTTTTTTTCCAGGAGTTTTATGCTTTCAGGTCTTATATGCAAGTCTTCAATCCCATTTTAAGTTAATTTTTGTGCATGGTGTAAGATAGTAGTCTAGTTCATTCTTGTGTATGTGGCTGTCGAATTTTCCCAAGATCACTTATTGAAGAGACTGTCCTTTCCCCAGTGTATATCTTGCCTCCTTTGACATAAATTAACTGACTGTATATGCATGGGTTTATTTCTAGGCTCTCTATTCTGTTCTACTGATCTATGTGTCTGCTTTTATGCCAATATCACACTGTTTTGATTACTATACCTTTGTAATATAGTTTGAAATTAGGGAGTGTGATGCCTCCAGCTTTGTGCATCTTTCTCAAGAGTGCTCTGGCTATTAGAGGTCTTTTGAGATTTCATATGAATTTTAGGATTGTGTGTTATATTTCTGCAAAAAATGTCATTGGAACTTCGATAGGGATTGCATTGAATCTGTAGTTTTCTTGGGGTAGTGTTGACATTTTAACAATATTAATTCTTCCAGTTCAGGAGCACAGAATATCTTTTTATTTATCTATTTATTTACTTGTGTCTTTTTAAATTTCTTTCATCAGTGTCTTATAGTTTTCATTGTACAGGTCTTTCACCAACTTGGTTAAATTTATTCCTGTGTATTTCATTCTATTTGGTGCAATTGTTTGTCTTTAAAATTGTTGCAAAATATACATAACATAAAATTTTCCATTTTAATCATTTTTAAGGGTACAGTTCTGTAGCATTAAGTACATTCACATTGTTGTACAACCATCACCACCATCCATCTCCAGAACTTTTCATCTTCCCAAACTGCAAGTTTATACCCATTAAACACTAACTCCTAATTTTCCCCTCCTCCAGCCTCTGGCAATCACCATTCTAATTTCTGTCTCTATGAATTTGACTGATGTAGGTACCTCATATAAGCAGAATCATGCAATATTTGTCGTTTTATGTCTGTCAAAGTTTAAATTGTATGTTCCAGTAATATATTTCAAAGTTTTATCCCATCCTGTTTCCAACAGGACATTCATTATACAGAAGAAAGGAAAAGTTGTACTTTGATAAACATTTGGCAGTGGTCAATTTCTGTGAAGCTTCTTTTTCCTAGGTGAAAAATTAAGTTAAATTCAGAAAAATGCTAGCAGCTCTCAAGGAAATAGAAGGTGATATTAGAATAATTTATGAGGGACTTGAAATCACTCCTGAGCCCTGGGATACTTCTGTCAAATATGTAGCTCGTTGGGCCGTTCATAATTGTGTCTTAATGCTTGGAATATATATACTGGCTTGTTATAGGAAAGTAGCATTACTTTATCAAACAATGAAATCATATGGCAACTCTAACATTTATAGTACTGAAGTTCAAATCATTCCCAAGATGAGTGATGTTGCCACTATACAACGTACATCAGTGTTTCCTGCTAGGAAGAAAGATGGGTGGATGGATGGATGGACTAGATTAGATCTAAGTTTACATAATATACATGCAGGCCGTGGGCTGTTCACGTTTCTTCATCCCTTTTTTTCTTCCAAGAGAAAAATCAAATATTTTAAAATGTATCAACAACCAACTCATTCTGTGATTATACGTTTTCTTGACTCTCCAAAAATTATTTACGTAATCTCTGCCTGTAAACACCTAAATACAAGTTTGTGTGTTTATAAACAACCAAAGGACTATGGACCAATGTGAGGAAAATCAATAAACCTCTCATCAAATCCCTCTGAACAGACATTTTGGTTTGCCTTGAGGTTCACCAGAGGGTAAAGGAAAAAAAAAAATGTTCGTGGGGGAGAAGGTGAGAATATGGAAAAAATACTAAACAGAGTTTCAAGTTTTAAAAAGTCCCTGCAATTATTGAAAATGCAGACATGAAAGAAGAAAAGGAAATGGCTGCTAGTGGTGACAAATTGGAGAACTAAAAGAAAGTTTAGCATTCACATCACTATTTGATTGATATTTTACAGATGTCACTGAGGCTGGGGGAAGGGTGCATGGGACTTACCCAAGTCACAGTTGCTGATAGTGTGGGCCCCAAGCCAGCCCAGTTCTTTTTTGCTCCATCCCACATTGTATCCAGCCCACATCTGGTCATGCAAAACAAACAGAGCTTTCATTTATTTTTCCCTTCATAAATGCAGGAAGTATCTGCACTTGCAAGGAAAATATTTATGTATTTTTAAAGTGGATTCTAAGACCAATTGAATATACAAATTAAAACAAATATATATGTCTTCTGGCCAATGCCTCTCTGAGGCCCTAGTTGTGCTTTACACATGAAAACAGGCTAAACGTTTTAAGTCTGAGGAAGTAAGGTTTCATTGGATTCTGTCATCTTGTTTTTGAAGGAATTTATGCTCCTCCCTGCCTTTTCCATTCATTTCGTCAAACGATGATACTACATCAGCAAAAACCCACCACAACGGAACGAGGTGCAAGGCAGAAGTGATTTGAAAACCTTCAAGTTGTGTTTCAGTTGTTTTTGAAGAAAAAGGGATGGGTGGTCAGTGAGCATTTGTAGGATTCCATCTGCATTTGAGCACGGGATTGTAGACTTGTTAACTCACAGTGTCACACAGATTTGGAGCCTCATTTTTCATTTAGGAATGGCCAACCTAGCTTTCTTTTTCCATTTGAAGGGAGCAAGCACAAAAGCCTGCCATGGGCCCACTACAAAAGAAGCTCGTTATCTCAAAACCATATGACATCCTCGGCTCCATGATCAGAATAAGCTAAATAAATTAAAGAAAAATAATGGTAGCTCAACGCACTTTATAAGCATGATTAAAGACACTGGAGGTGGGGAAAAAATAAGCTTGGGTCTCTGAGGTTTCTAAATTTGAATGGACTTTCAGGGCTTCCCTGGTGGCGCAGTGGTTGAGAATCTGCCTGCCAATGCAGGGGACACGGGTTCGAGCCCTGGTCTGGGAAGATCCCACATGCCGTGGAGCAACTAGGCCCATGAGCCACAACTACTGAGCCTGCGCGTCTGGAGCTTGTGCTCTGCAACAAGAGAGGCCGCGACAGTGAGAGGCCTGCGCACCACGATGAAGAGTGGCCCCCAAAAAAAAAAAAAAAAAGAGTGGCCCCCACTTGCCGCAACTAGAGAAAGCCCTTGCACAGAAACGAAGACCCAACACAGCCATAAATAAATTTAAAAAAAAAAAAATAGCCAAAACTCAAAAATGAAGTGGTCTTTAAAAAAAAAAAAAATTTGAATGGACTTTCAACCTTATGGCTATGAGAGGTTGCAGCCCTAGTGTCTTCTCCACAGCCATGTTGATTACTTGGTTAATGTAAATTCCAAGGAGTCTCAGTAGTTAGATTAAAGAAGTAGCAGTAGGTCATGTTGAGTTTAAAATTAATTATGGAATTTAATCATCAGTAACAATAATACAATTAACCTTTGTGATATTTTCCAAAGGCCAAATAAAATAAAATGTAATAAACAGAAGTCATGTAAATATTTAAAGACGGGCCCCTCTAGTCTAGACAACATTGGAGCTCTAAAAGGAACCATTTAACTAATGTTTGGGTGGTTTGTCTGCTGTTTTCTCTTAACAAGCTTGTACTCACATAGTCAGTCCAACATCAGCCTCTTCATTCTGCTTATGTTCATTGTCGCCTGACTGCCACCAAGTTGGGACAAGAACAGCCATCAATATTTGCCGTCATAGGTGGCTTTGGGCCACAGCTGCAAGTTGGGATCTTCCTCTGACCCTATCCACAAGGCTGGCTGTGGTTGACCTTGGTCAGCCTGAAACCTGCTCTGTAGAGCTCTCATTCGGCTTGGTCTTTAGACCCCAGGCCTGAAAGCTGTCAGGGTCAGGGCCAAAAATCTCATGTACAACTTACTGTTCCCACCACTGTGGTTCTGTGAGCATTCCCCTGGCTTAACAAGAAGCCATCTTGCTGATGAGAGAAGTTTATAACATCAGTATCTTGTTCTTGTTGTTGTTGTTAAACTTTAGCCTCGTTGGCTTTGCCACAAAAAATATATCTCATCTCTATTCCTTCCAGGGCGTGGGGTATAATACTTCCACAGTCTACCCCAATCCATGATCACTATTATCTCTCACTCAGGTACTAAAATGACCTCCTTTCTTACTGGTCTTTTTGCTTTCATTCTTCTTCCCATTCACCTGTGATCTATTCTTACTCAGCAGAAGAAACAAAAATGATCTCTTTAGAGTATAAATCAGAGCACATTTGTGTTTAAACTTTCTGATATGTCCCTCACAGTAAGCTTCAATGCCTTTCCTAATATTTACCTTCATCTAGACCCAGCACCAGCTATAAAATATGGAGCCCAGAGCCAAATGAAAGTATGGGGACTTTGTTCAATATTATTGCAAATTTCAAGATGGCAACAGGAGAGTATTAAAACAAATGTGGGGTCCTTCTAATCATGGGACCCTGTGCCACTTCGAGGGTGACCCAACCGTGAAACCAGCCCAGTCTCCATCAGCACCATCACCAACCCTCTGACATATTATATCCATTTTGCAACCAGTACGTTGGAGCACTGAATCCTATTTTGGAAAATGGAGTTGTACACACACACAGTTCCCATCACTGTAGAGCGTAGCTGGGTTTCAGAACATGCCTTCCTAGCATTTTCCCTTTACTGTAGTCACTGTGTCTTCAAGTACTTCTTTAGAATAATAGTGCAGTCCCAGTGGTATTGGCTATCGCCTCATACGGGCATGGGGAAATCAAGAAAATTAGAAATACTTCACTCCATACTTTTACTGGTATATCCACAAGAAAATATAATCAATGGTAAGAAAGCAAATTTTGTGACGGTTACCTTTCAATAAGAAAACAGCAAGATGCCACAGAGAATAAAAACAAGGAAACTGCAAATACAGAAGGATGGCCTGGCCAGCATAAGGAGTCAATAGCAGGGTATCTACCAGTTATCCAAAGCCTTTTCCTTGGCTTGGCCCTACTGCCCCATTCCCTGCTTTGTGGAGTTTGTCTGGTGTTGAAGTCACTTTAGCACTTCCTTGAACATGATTTTTTAAAATAATAGTAGTAATAAGAATAATATTGTGCTTTAGTGAGCTCCTATCATATACCCAGCAGTGTACTAGGTGTTTTACTGACATCAGTACACTTTGGGGGGATACTGTTGTACCGATTTTATAGATGAGCAAAATAAAGTTTAAAGAAGTTAAGAAATCTGACCAGTGAGCAACACTGGGGCCAAACGCATGCCAGCTGGGCTCCTGTGCCTGAGTTCTTCCCTATACCATGCAGCACCTTGCAGATGTGTTTCTGAAAGTGTGGTCAATGGACGACTTGCCTCCAGATCACGTGGAGCTTGTTAAAAATACAGAGAGCCTTGCCTAAAACCAAGAGACTTTGATTCTCCATGGTTGTGGCCTAGAATGTGTGGCAGGGGTGTTGGGGGGGAGCAAGTCCCAGGTAATCTTACGCACAGTGATTTGAGCCTTGCTGCTCCAAGTATTTTCCTCTTTACTGATCTGTTTTCTTAAGGACCCTTCCACGCTGTCTGGAGGTGCCTTCTGAGTGCCCTGGCACTTCTTCCACTTCAGCTAAATGATGCGATAGACCTTGGCATGGCGTAGCGTGTTTTAAATGCCAGTAGGCTCTGCGATTCCACCAGACACACAGTAAACAAAGTTCAATAATCCCGTGCAACAAAACCTGAAGCAGATCATTTTCCCGCACATGATATGAAACGAGATATGCAAGGCAGGGTCCCTAATGCTACGATGTGCACTTTGCATCTGCCCCCATGCCTGGCCGGTCATTTGTTATAATACATGTGACATTCCACAGTGCAGCCTAGGGCTCTGACGATAGTCAGCTGCACAGAAGAGTGAAACAGAGAGGATGATACAAAACAGGCCCTGAGATAAGAGCCATCCTCTGACCTAAGGGCCATTCGCAAGACTGCATGATCAGCACGAAATTCCGTAAATTACCCTGAGCTTGAATCCGTTCTGAGATCCTGCCACTAAAGGAGATTGCAGTCTTATTACGTAACCCCTTAGCCTATATTTTCCTCCACCACATTCATACTTTGTCGTTAAATTCCAGCCTATACTTACTTTCCAAATACCAAGTCATGATGTCATGTTACTGAAAGTGCCTTCTGTTTTACTTACTTACACCATTTCACACATATATTCATCCTGTAGGTTCTCTTGGGTCTCATCTTCTAGGAAAACTGACACAGGTTTTGTTTACCTCTTACTAGTTAAAAAAAAAAAAAAGAAAGGAGGAGGCCAGTTACTGGAATCATCAGCTGCCTTCTCAAGGCAGAAAAGAAAGATGAAATAATGGAATCTGGCCCCGGGATGTTTAAAAAATAGCATGGAGGAAAAGTAACAACATTGCCCAGATAAAGAATCTTACACCAGAGATCAGGAGTTTGCCTTGTGAGGTCAGAATTCATCCAAGTACAAATAATAAATAGACGAGAGAGAAGCATTATCAGGTTTACATTTTCCAATTAGCATTCGGAACATCAAAGCTCTGAGAAGGTGTGGAATCCCTTCCAGGCCTGAGGAGGGGGGACTCACGTGGATACAGCATGTCTCTCCGCGGGGGACTCTCACTTTCGGAGGTCTTTGTTTAGAGCCCTTTTGCCACAATTCAGCCTCCCCAGCCACTTACACCCTCTGGCCTGCAAATGCCTCTTATCACAACTGAGCATTTCTTATCTCCAAGAGGAATGAAACCAGAGCGCCCTTGAAGGATCCAGGGACTGTTTAAGAATAGCAGAAATTTAGCCTGACCAGACTTAGAGAATGGAGAATCCTCAAAGACAGAAGAAAAGTTATCTGCTAATGGTCAGCATTGGGCCTAAGCCCTCGTTCTTCCTTTCAGCTATTCACTCTGCTTGATTCCATTAAACTTCAATTATGGCTATCATCGTTTTCCTTTGAAGACCAAGGGCTGGTTTGGGGGGACAAAGGCCTTTAATCACTTTTCAAAGGTCTCGTAGCATGCTTTAAAGATGCCTTATTTGGAAAGCCAAAAAAGCTATAATCCAATGAGTTTGGTAATTTGAAAATGTTCATTTTTGAACAGAACAAGAAAGGCGTTTATTTTCCCCAAATATATAAACATAATAAATGTCAATAAGAAAGATTAATGGGAAAGACATGAACATTATAATGGCACAGGAAATAGAAATATAGAATGATAACGCCAGTATCAGACAACACATTAGGCACCTAGGTGTATGGGCCATGGCTTAAAACACATGGATATATAATTTCTTTGTATGCTAAGACACCTTTGTTTTAGTATGGTGAAGTGAATTTACTTCCTGTCAGAAGAACAGTAGTGCTAAGGAGTTTTGTTTGGCATCTAAATAAGTTTGTAAAAAGGTGAAGGACGTGCAGGCAGCAGGCATACCTCATTAATATATTCTTCACAGAGTATCAGTGCTCTGCATTGTTTCCACAGAAGACCCTGAAGTTATGTAAATAGCATTACCCTAAATCCCTAACCAGAGCTATTCATATAAAGTCCTTATTGTAGCTATCTCCCTGACCATGACCATGTAGCGTAGAGATATTGCATTGTTGACAATCAGATAATATAAATTACATTTGCTCTGAAATAGCACTGGCTGTTGCTTTTGAAGCCAGCCAAGGTCAGACTTACAAGATGGAGAACATATGCCCATATGGCTTAAGAACTAGATTGCTATCTGCTGAAAACCTAAATTCCATGAAGCGCTCTAGAAGGCAGATGCTAGTGGAAAAACCCCACATATTCTTGCTTGTAAGGTAGTTAAATTTGCTTGCCCTGGGAAGGCGCACGGCAGTTTTTCACCTAGTGGAACTAAAACTAGAAAAAAAAAAAAGGAATTGGGCATATGCCAGGAAAATGGAGCCTGTACTAAGCAGTTTCCATCCGCCACCACTTGGGAAGACCGAAATGATGACTAAAATAACACCTTTAATTTTTGCTGTGCTGCATATGTGCAAAGAATTTCATATGAACTTTCTCTTATAATTGCAGTTAATCTGGTAATAAATGTGCAGGTGACACAAAACTAAAAGGTTTCGGTAGCAGATAGACTCCAGGAGGGTCATTATCTAACAAGGTTAAGTGCTGTGGGGTAAGTGTAAGGACCACACAGGCAACTGTGTTCATGTGAAAGGGAGATTCAAGACCTGGCAGAAGCGCTGACGGTAGCAACTCAGGGGTACTGGTTGATAAAAAGCTCATTTGGAGTCACTCATTACTGTGGCTGGTGAAAAGTGTGCCTTCCACTAAAGTGGAAGCCTCTGTTACTAGGGTCTGAAATGAGAAAAATGTCAGCCCGCTCTACCATCCCCAGAGTATTGAATTCCAATCTGGGTCCCCTACTTGATGTAGGTCTGCTATGCTTGCTATGTGCCAGGCCCTATGCCGAAGGCTTTATGCATATTATCTTGTTTAAGCCTCAGATAATCAGTAAGGCAGCAAATGGCAGGTTAGAGAGTGCAGTGGGCATCTGCCTGTTGGCCTGCCCAATATTCATTCCATCCTCTTTCTTTGGGTAATTACCTCTCCATCATTATGTACAGGCTTGGTTGAACATCAGTCATATTTCAGACCAAAGGGTGAGAATGTGAATCAAACCAAACCCATAGCATTACCTCTTCCAGGTATTTGAGCCGTGAATGGAGTATAACAAGGACAGAAAAGAATAGAGCTGATAACACCCAACATCAGTGCTCTGAAGAAATGGCCCTACTGCTTTGGTCCCCAAGCTTTGCTTGTTACTCAGTTTTCCAGGGCCTGATGTTTTTTTAATCAGATCTCTGAGCCAGTCCATATACTTCTAATAAGTACACTTTTTTATTGTTTAATTCAGCCAGGTACTATTGCTTATTATAAAGAACATCAAGTGACTTGCATCAAGGTAAACAAGTCATTCAAACCTTTCAGGCTCACTCCAGAACCCACATAGTTAACTGCTGCTCTGGTCCAGCACCAGGCCCTGTGAGAGGAGAGCTGGCAAACTACATGGAGGAGAGAAAAGGGAGAACCAGGAGGGAAGGGGATTGGAAATCATGTGTAGACCAGTGATGGAATGAGATTGTTTTTTTCTGGAGAAAGATTGACACGGAGATAAGTAAACATCTTCAGATGAGTGAAGGACAGTTATTTGGAAGAAAGATGAAAGATGGATGAGCTGTAGTCATTTATTCATTCACTCTTTCACAACACAATTTTATTGAAATGTGTCAGGCGCTGGGGTTACAGAAGTGAATAAACACAATATCTGTATTCTCATGGAGCTTGCAATCTAGTTAGAGATAATGGACAAGGAACACATTTTAGAAATGAATTTAGCAAATGACAGGAGATGGTAAGTGCTATGAAGAGTGGTGGTGATATTTGATATTTGGTGGTAACACGAGCAAAAACCAGTATGAAGTGAAGGAGCCAACCTCAGGGCTCCCTGAAGGAAGAGCATTCCATGCAGAGGGAACAGCCAATGCAAAGGCTTTGTTTTTTTCAAGGGATGTCCAGGAATGGGTAGAGAGTGGTGAGTGGGAAGAGAATAGTTCAGAGAGAAAGAGCCAAGGGTCAGTTCACATCAAGCCTTGTATGGCTACAGTATAGAGGCTTTGTAGAGCTGCCAGAAAGTTTTGACCAAGAGAGTAACATGATAAAATGTATCGGGGCGGTGGGGGGAGCAAAATACATTTTTTAAAAAATTTTATTAGATTATAGTTGATTTACAACGTTGTGTTAGTTTCGGGTGTATAGCAAAGAGGTTCAGTTATACAGATATATATATATATATATCCACTCTTTTTCAGATTGTTTTCTCATATAGGTTATCACAGAATATTGAGTAGTGTTTCCTGTGCTCTGCAGTAGGTCCTTGTTGGTTATCTGTCTTATACATAGTAATGTGTACATGTTCATCCCAAGCTCCTGATTTATCCCTCCTCCCTGCTACATTTCCCCTTTGGTAACCATAAGTTTGTTTTCTATATCCATAAGGCTGTTTCTGTTTTGTAAATAAATTCATTTGTATCATTTTTTAACTAGATTCTACCTATGAGTTATATCATAAGATATTTGTCTTTCTCTGTCTGACATACTTCACTTAGTATGATAAGCTCTAGGTCCATCCATGTTGCTGCAAATGACATTATTTCATGCTTTTTATGGCTGAGTAATATTCCATTGTGTATATATGTACCACATCTTCTTTATCCATTTATCTGTCAATGGACATTTAGGTTGCTTCCATGTCTTGGCTATTGTGAACAGCAGAATGTATTTTTGAAAAACATCCCCCTTGGGTGATATAGAGACAGCAGATGAAGGCAGGCAAATATGAGAGCATAGTAAGCAGTGAGCAAATTATGGTACCAGGCTGGAGAATGATGGGGCTCATACTAGGGTGGTCAGAGTAAAGATGAAAAGCGATGAGTCTTGGTATAAATTTGAGGGTGGATCTGATGGTGTTTGCCAATGGATTGAATAGCGTGTGTAAGAGCCAGAAAAGAGTAAAGAATGACTCTCCGATTTTGGACCTGAGCCATTGGATGAGTGAAGATTCTATCTACTGTGTGACCTTGTAGGGTAGAAATAGGACTGATGGTAGACAGACTGGGATGTTATGTAAATTAGGACTTTCCAGCAGTTGTGTCTGGCAAAGGAAGGAATGAAGTGATTTAAAGATGATGAGTTTCCCACACAGGAGGCTGGTGCAGGTAAGGAGGACAAGTGTTTGGCAGAGGCTTTGTAAAGGGGCTCAAATGCCAATAAGGGGTGGAACTAGGCGACTGCAAGCGTCCTTCCAATCATGAACTTTCGTCAACTATGAGGTCTACAGAATTGATAAGTAACTCATTACCCATTACCATTCATGCAGGTAGAAGGGAATAAAAATACACAGTCAAATTGTATTTTGCTGGTTTCAAACTTGGGCAAATTAGGGAGGGCGACATTGGTTTCTACAGCCCATGACTCAGTTCATTACTTCAGCGTAAGACAGTCCCTTTGCAAAATCAGAACACCCTGGGAAAACAACAGGGTGTGGTTTCTTATTGTTTCTCTTTCCTTTTCTCTTCTCAGTGTAAAGCTGGAAAAGTCTATGCATCTATGTAGTCTGGTAAGGTAGCAGACTATAAAAGCAGTGGCTGCGATCCAGTTACACTTCATTCCCTGTGTTAGCCATCCTTGGAACTGACACATTATATAGGGGACCCCAGACAAACCAAAGAGAAGAAAGAAGAGCCAGGCTTGCTGACTTTTTATTTTTTAAAAGAGAAATAACTCCTATAAATTCAACTGAAGGGCACCTAGAGTTCCGTAAGGCACATTTAAAGCTGATTCCACAAATCCAAACTCTTGGTTTCCCTAGACTGGTTTTCCCAAGTTTAGCGTTCCCTTTCTAGGCATGCTACAGTTCCCACTCCCAGCCAAGGAGGCCTGGGACAAATCTCAGAGTGGAAAATACTCCCCCAACCCTTTCCCATTCATATCTAGTGCAGAAGAAATCAAGGGGGAAGCACACCATGATTTATTTAATTTTTTATCCTGCCCCTCCTGTCTTTCTTGGCTCGTTTCTAAGAAAGAACATCCCCCTTTCCTTGCCAGGACTAACCTGAGAGCCTGTATCTATCTGTGCTTGACTCCTATGGGAACTTGCCTCCCCAGCCAGCTGCTCTTTCTGTCTCCCTCCCATTCCAGTCATGCTCTTATTAAACACCTTTGAGCCTCTGTCTGACTGTGTGCTAAGCATGTAACAGGAAAAATGCCTCTCCATCCCCACCCAGCACTCTAGTTCCGGTCAGTGGAGAAGGGATTCCGGCCTAACTGTGAGGTCTCTAAGTCTGAAGCTCCTTCCACCTCTCGGTCGTGCTAAGGCTGGATGCCAGCGTTGATGGTCCTTTGAGTAGCAGGGCACCACCAACACGTCTTGGAAAAGCAAGGGCAAGTCCAGACACGAGTAAGAGTAGGTGGAGGAGAGCTTACCTGCTCATCGTGAAACACTCACCAGAATTTATGAGCAGCTGGGTATTTGGTGATGGGGGGAGGTGGGTGTGTAGGCTGCTGGGGGGGGGTGGTGGTGTGTGATTATGACCAGCAAGAAAAGTCGCGGGGATGAGGAGTAGTCAATCAGATTGTCGGACCAGGGATGTCAAACACTGCATCTGGGATCATTATCGACTATGGTCTGTGATTACCCAAAAAGTCAGTCAAAGTCTACTGCTCCTCATGACATTTTTGGTTAAAGTGCTTTGGGGGAAGGAAGAAAAAGGAGTCCGGTCCAGGATGGAGATGGTGAGAGAGGGTAGCAGTGCCGAAAGACAAGACCAGAAGCTACACAGAGATAAAGCTGAGGCTGCACAGAGAGACGGCAGGACTGCCCCAGCAGCCGCCGTGAGCATCAATATGATCCCCCCTTTTCCATCAATTTACTTTAAAAGGGAGACTTGAAAGTGGTAGAATGATCGCATTACATTGGGATGCAAAGGATAATAAGATATTGCATCCTGACCTCCCTAAACAGACTGGTATCTTCCCTCTCTTGGGTACCCACCCCACCCTACTTTATTTTTGTACCTCTATTAATAACACCAATCCCCTCATGCAGCATTTACACCTGTACGTATTTGCCCATGCCACCATATCATGAGTTCTCGGAGAGTGAGATTCATTCATTCAATGAACATTTATTTAGCACGTGCTATATACCAGGCACAGGGATAGGCTCTAGTCATGCATGGATGAATAAGACACGGGCTATGGATTTGTTTTCAGTGAGCTCTTGATCTGGAAAAACAAAAATAAAAGGAAAAATATTTTCTCTTCATTCCTTTATGTGCCTAGAAGAAGATGGGTTCATGGTAAATATTTGTTAAGCAAATATCTGTGTTGAAAAGGGACATAAATTAGGCTATAAATACATCCAATAGGAGAAACCACTGGAAAGAAAGAAACCTAAGTTATTGGGTGACATTGGAATGCACTTCTGTCCTTTGGAATTAAACGGATAATAGACACTACTTTGTGTGAGGAAGTTGATCTGTGTATATTGTACATTTTCTTGATGTTGCTCCAGTATTTCATGAGAGAAGAGCTTATCCTCATTTCTTCTTTAAATATCACCCCCAGGAGCCCAAAAGGATGTGCTCTCTGCATGCCATTTAAAAAACCCAAGACAATAGTGGAAATTAAAAGTTAAAAACCCTGTGTGGAATAGATGACACAGTGCTACCAAATCACTGAAAATCCAGTAAAGAAAACGGGAGAGAATTCTTTCCCAGTAATGTTACTTGGCTTCATCTGAAGAAGTTTGACTTACATTTTTAATAAAAATTTTTCCCCTTTCTTGCTGGTTTATTCCTAGGCGTCCAACATTTTTAGATTTTTTAAACCAGATGAATGGTATATGGTCAGAAAGGAACGTGGAAGGCAAGAAAAGCATGGCAGCTAGCAGAAAATGATGAATGTGGCAATAATGATGCTAAAAAAATAAGACAGTTAAGGTACCAATGTAGGTCCTTGTCTGTGCTCCTCCGGGAGCTCCCCAGTAGAGATTCTGGCTCAGTGATGGGAGAGCCACCAGGCTGGGCTTAAGTGTAAATATAGATTTTCAACTACAGCCCCGTCCCCCAACCCTGGTGCTCTGGCCAGGGTTTTGGTTACAAGCAATGGAAGCATCTCTGGTTGGCTTATTCAGAGATGAAATTTATTGGACGGATATCAGGTAGCTCATAGCAGGCAGGAACCAGGGCAGGCACTGCAAAGCCAAGTCTAGCCACAGGAATTATCCCCTTAGTGTGCTCGCCCAGGGCCATTGTCACTACCACGGAGCCATGGCCACCGACGCCTCCTCCCGTGGCCTTGGGCTCTCAGTGCTACAGCATATACTTTCTATCTCATCCTGTGCCTTTCCGTCACTCCACTGACATTCAGAGACCTGGGCTTCCGCACCTGATAGACTATGGGGCCAGGAAGCAGGAGAGAGAATACACATCCCACCCTCCTAGCTTTTGTAGTGAGAGGTGGGCTTTGTTTTGCTCTGATCTTGGGATCTCCGCAGATAGAATATTCAGATGTCATACAGCCAGAATGTCAGAGGTCCATTCCGCCTGGCCAGCAGGCTGGGTGCCGGGCCAGGACTGTGTGTGAGAAAGGGCAGAATGGGAGCCAGAGAAGCTTCCCCAAAATGGTGACTGAGGCATCATTGACAGTAGCTGAGAGCTGGGAGCAGAAGTGGTTTGCAGTCAGGCCAAACAACCAAGAAAGACATGATCTGGGGACAGTGGGTAGGGGTGTAATGTAGCCCCAAATCTGGAGGCAGGTAACCTACACTCATGTCTCATGCTTCTCCTGTTCGCAGGTATTTTGGGATAGATCCTGACGATTAGAAGGGTAGACACAAGCTACTACCTGCTCCCCTTTGCCTTCCATATATTTCTTCCATCTATCTGTCAGCCGGTCCATGTTTCCCAGATCATGGTATATCTACCTGTTAGTGCGTGAGAAATGATTTTTAGGTCATCGTTGTGTAATCTTTGTTTTCATCATTATGCATTTATTGCATTTATTATAATGGTGTTCAGAAATATGAAAAGTAAAATTAACTTACTCTGTGGTGGGCACTGTTCTAAGTCCTTTTCACACATTCAACCTCATTTAATCCTCACAGAAATCCAAAGAGGGGATTATTATTATTATTATTACCCATATGTTACAGATGATAAAACCGAGGCTCAAAGAGGTTGAGTCACGTGCTCGAGGTCACATGGCTAGTGAGTGAAGGAGCCTGGGTTTACACTCAGGCAGTCTGGCAGCAGAGTCGTTGCTCTCTGTGCAGCGTGGTGAGGGTCTTTGCTGTGAGAGGAGCCCCTGCTGGGCATTTTGAACATAGAACATGATCTCAACTTTCCTATTTTTAATAAGCATGAGTGTTTCTCTTCACCGCAACCCTGTAAGTGTAGCAGTAGCTAACATCACTTAGCACTTAATCTGTGCCAGGCACCGTTCCAGATGATGCACGTACGATGAACTCATAATGAGGAGGCAGAGGCTCTCTTATCCTCATTAGAAACAGAAACTGAGGCACTGAGAGATTAAGTTACTTTCCCAGAGTTACGTAGTTAGTAAGCCTTAGAACGTCTGCTCTCGCCTGTGTATTATTTTGCCTCATTAAGCTGCCAGCCTGGGAGGGAGGTGCCATTATTATCCCATTTTACAGGTGAGGAAAGTGAGGGTCAGACACGGGAGTTGTCCTGGTTCAAGTCAACAGACTTCTTATAAAGGGCTAGATAGTAAGCATCTTTGCCTTTGTGGCCTTAAGTCTTTGTATCACTATGCAACTTTGCTCTTGTAGCACCAAAGCAGTCATAGGAAAACATCAATGAATGGGCATGGCTGTGTTCCAATAAAACCTAATGTATAGACACCAAAGTGTGAATTTCATATAATTTTCATCTGACACAGATTGCACGTCTTTTGACTTCTTGTAAAATGTATTCTTAGCTCACGAGTGAGGCAAAAGCAGGTGGCAGGCAGGATTTATCCACAGGTCACTGTTTGCCAACCCTTGGCCAAGGTCACGTCACCAAATAGTGTCTGATTCCAAACCAGATCTCTTGCCACTGAGCCATGGAAGCTTCACAGAGAGCGGAGAAAGAGAAGGGCTCTCCCACACCAGGGACAAGCCAGAGTCTAATAGGATGATAGCTCCGTCCTGGCCTGTGGTATCCCTAAGGGTCAGCTCTTGACAGCAAGTAAAGGTGGAGAGCTCTGGTGGATGGAAAGAAAGCGTTGATTGTGAAAAGCAACACTTAAAATCTAAACGTAATACTTTTAGAGCATGTTTTAGAAAACTCCCTCTATGTCACAAAAAATGCCACACCTTTTTTTTTTTCCAAGATCATGATGAAATGAATAGTTTTGAGCCAATGGCTTGCATTTTCCCCTTTACCCCAAAGAAAATCACATTGTAAAATCATGAATTTCCCCAAGAGGGCTCTTTGCCCGTTCAACCGTGTCTTCTAAGGGGTTTGACTTATTGAAAAATACAAACCACTCATGGCTATAAAACCAGTGAACCTCTTTCCTTTATTTAACCTATTGCCCTTGAAAATGTACTTTTTTATGGTTCGCACGTGATCCAACCAAGCCTGCTCTCAGCGATCCTTTCACGTGAGTTATGTGGAGAAGCACTTCAAAGAGAAAAGAGAAACGCTACATAAATACAAGGTAGTAGTGAACTCAAGTCTACTCTTAACTCATAACTTGAACCCTATTGCCAAGTATGATAGTCCCTGATTGAGACAGGAATTTCCTGATGTACGCTCTCTCCTTGCTTCGTGTCCCTTTAATCCCTTTCCCATTTCTGTGCACGCCCTTTCTTGGAGTACTGTCATGCCCAACAGCCAGCACACTGGTTCTCTGTTGGAGAGCTGCCCTCGGGCTACCGGAGCCGGCTTTGCCCCCTTGAATAGAAGGACGTGGTAGTCCAGGCACTCCCACCCTTGGGGGCAGCTCTTGACCAATGACTGATGGGTGTAGGGCTCTGAATATTCTTGCTCCTTCACTCCCAATTGGGACAACTGAGGCATGAGCCTGGCTGTGGCCAGACCATCCCCCACCCCGGTGGGAATGAGTCACCTTCAGTAAGATGGTTCGTCCTTGCTCAATCCCCTTCTATTCCCTGGTTCACGCTCCTACTCTTCCACTCATTTTCCCCAGGATTACTTCTTAATAAATCGCTCTCACACAAATCTTCATTTCAGGCTCTACTACTGGGGACCCACCTAAGCCATGGGGTTACAACAAGCTTCTTAAAGTTCTGCCTTCTGGTACACAGCATGTTGCAATAGAAACCCATTACTTTGCGCAGCTCTAAAGAGTTTTCCAAAGGCTTCTAGAGCAGCATCTGAATAATCCTTCAAACTGATATGACTACCTCCATAGTACTGGGGAGGAAACTGAGGCTCAGAGAGAGTAAACCACTTGCCCGAGGTCACACAGATGAGAATGGGCAGAGCTTGAGCTTCCTCCACCTGTGGGTTGACAGTCATTATTTGAAACTAAATTGTCATAGGATATTTTCTCAAATGAAAGTGTAGTCTCTCTTTTAGGGCAAAGGAAAAGTCTCTAAAAAAGAAAATATGTTGGAATCATTTATCCATACCACAAATATTTATTGAGCCCCGACTTCGTTTCAGATGCTGGGATAAAGGCTATAGATATGACAGTGAGGTCTATATGGGACTTAACTTTTAACAGGAGGATGAACAAGAGAAAGGAAAAAAAAACCAACAACTTTGTAATGGCCATAATTGCTTTGAATAAAATAAGCAAGGAACTAAGAAAGGGAAACTCCGAAGGGGTTCTCTTTAGAGCAGAGAAGATCTGCCGATGGGGAGGGGGAGGACATTTAATGTGAGAACTAAGGATAAGGTTGGGGGGGGGGGAGGAAGGAAGCCAAGAGCTCAGAGAATGTGCTCCAAAAATGAGGATCTGAAGCCCACCCTTCACTGAAAAAGGGAGAATTCAGAAATTTGGTTTTCTTGTTGGCTCTAGGATTACACTTATTTGTAAGCAGAGCAGATGATCATCTTGGAGGTAGAATTTCAGGGCTGTCAACAGGAGGTTGGGCAGAGATATCCACCACCCTGCTGGCCTGGGCTTTTGACTGAAATATCCAGCATGTGTCTTACTCTTGAACCACCCTCTGGAGAAGCTCAGTTGGTTTACTTTGGCTCCACATCTGCTGTTAACTGGAGAGGGGCCAGCCTGTTAGACTAACACTGGCCAAACCACCCTCAACAATGGAAGGCTGTGGTTGGCCCACATCCAGGTATCGGGGAGGCGGCTGTGAGTGTGAGAAGGGCGGAGAGTGGCGACCGCAGGTCTGACTCCCTGTTCTGCCATCGAATCCGCTGTGTCCTGGGGAAAGGAGCTCATCCCTCTGGACCTCTGTTGCCTCTTCTATTAATGGTGAGAAGACCAAGTACCCTAGCAGGCTGCTTGTGAGGATGAGAAAGAACGTATGTAAAAAGGACCTGGCTCAGTACCTGGAACCCTCAAAATGAGAGCTTGGGCTGGAGTAGAAGTAGTAACAGTAGCAAGAACTGTAGAGGGAGAGTAGCAGTCGTCATAGCAACAGTCACACTAGTGAGCATTGATATTATGAGTATCATGGCCTCTGCCTACATCTCAATCATTCTGGTAATAAACCAGGCCCTCAAGGGTAAACCATAATCTCATACCCATCTAACACACCAATGATCACCTATTGCTTTCAGGAAGTGACTTGAGCTTTGGAATGTATCCAGAACAGAACAGCACAGGCCAATAGACATACAATGCAAGCCACATATGGAAGTTAAAATTTTCTAGTAGTCATATTTTAAAAAGTAAAACTGGGTGAAATTAATGTACATCATTTTTTCTTTAACCTGCTATATCCCAAATATTATCCTTTTGACATGTAATCAATATAAAGGAAATTATTGCTGAGTTTTTTTATGCCCAGTGTGCATTTTGTATTTATAGCACAACTAATTGCAGACTAGACACATCTCAAGTGCTTCATAGTTGTGTGTGGCCAGTGACCACCATGTTGGACAGCATAGTCCTAGATAATAACAATATATTCTGTGTGACTAAAATTACAGGGTCAGGGTAGTTCATGGGGCAGGGTTTACCCGTTCCCAACTCTATAGAGGAAAAAATTGCAATTATTAGAAACATAGCAAAATGATCAAGAGCAGACAATATCAGTTATGTAAACTGTGAACATAGGAAGCAATTCTGTTCTTTCTCTAATAGTGGAAAAGTTTGTCTTTCTTTCACCCACCAAGATTTACGAACAAACACCCCAACAAATAAAAGCTCTTGAGTCTTTGGTATAACTTGGCTGAAATGGACCCTTAAATTCATCTCTTCCCCTCATTCACATCTCTCCTCCAAGGTCACCTCGTCAGAGAGGTGACCACCCCACACTGACACAGCTCTGCGTGGCTTGGAACACAGCTGTCTTCTTCCCTGTCATTTCTAATTTCAGCGGTGTGGTTTTTTTTCTTGCTAACTGTTGCCAGCTCAAGATGCCATCAATACAGAAGCCTCTCTTTTTCTTTCTGGCAATCTCTCAGGAGCTCTGCCTCTCCAAGGCACCAATCATTGGCTAAATCCTGCTCTAGATCCCATCCTTTCCTCCTCACCCCTTTTCCTCACCTGACTCCAAATGCTTAGAAGTTTGTGGGAACCACTTAATCCCAAGAGGCATCTGTAACACCATGGATATTGTTGATGGTTCTGGGCCATACCAAGTAGCACAAGGACGCTCCTCAATTTCCCTCCCCTCCATGCTGTATCTAATGGTATGCTCTAGGGCCTCTTTCCTCATCTGTAAGGTGAGAGTGTTGGACCAAGCCAATGGTTTTCAATATTTTTAATGATGGGGACCCAACCCACATTTAAAAAAAACAATGTTGAAGACTATAATATAGTTATATAAGTTTTTTAATTTATACCTCAGATCACTCAAAATTCCAAGAAATAACCATCTTAATATTTGGTGATAATTACAGGCAATATTACTTTAAGTGTATAAGAAGGAAAGCAGACAGGAAAGCAGAAAGACGGGGAAAATGGAGAAAATCAAAACTGAAGGTGGGAAGGAGGGATGGAAAATAAGACAAAAGAAGGAAGACACATTATGAATTAAAAGTCAATCCTGAAGATGGCAAAGCAGAGATGTGGAAAAATCCTGGATCTCTCATGATTCTACTGAACTGTGGAATTAGCCAACCCTAAAATCCCACCTACTTCTAGACTTCTAATACAGTAGTTCTCAACTACAGCTTTACACTGGAATTTCCTCGACTGTTAAAAAATACAATAAGATGTAGTAGCCTGCCTGTGTCCACGATTTTTCAGTTGAATCGGTATGGGGTGTAGCCTCTATGGCAAGACTGCTTAAAGCTACTAAGGAGATTCTAATGTGTGACCACATTGAGAACACTGCCGACAGTAAATCTTGTATCATTTAAGCCAGTGTCTCTCACACTGTAATGTACATGTGAATCACTAGGGGATCTTGTTAAAATGCAGGTTCTGGTTCAATAAATCTGGGATAAGTCCTGAGACTCTGCATGTCTAACAGGCTCCCAGGTGAGGCAATCCGGCTGCTAAGGGCTCACATCTGGAGCAGGGAGGTTGTAAGCCAGTTTGACTCAGAGTTTCTTATGAGCAGGAGCAACCCAGCTGAAACATCTTCCCACTTTATAGGTTATTTGATTATCCACCGCCCCCCCCCCCCCGGCCACCACCCACCCTCCCGCCCCCGCCACCTTCCAATGCCCCATTCTTCTCCTTTAAAAAAAGGCAAGAACATTCTTTCTGAAGAACATTCAAAATAATCTTTTGGGGGTTTTTTGTTTGTTTGTTTTTTAAATAAAATGGCATTAACTTCTTCCAGGATATATCCTTTGCTCATTGTTATATGTTACTTTTTCCAAGAATGTGGTGTGGGCCTCTCTCTTCAAATTAAAGTGTGCTTTTCAAGAAACTCTCTTCCATTTTATCTTGGAATATATTCTTCTACTGCATTTGTTGCCACTCTTCTTTAGCAACCCCATTTATACATCAGTTGTATCTCCTTTGTCTACTGTCCATACCTATCATCTTTTCTACAGCCATTTTTATATCTTTAGTATTTTTCACTTTATTTTGCAGGATTTCTTTAAGTCTATCATCAGTTTGGAGTTATGACATTTTTGTTTCATCTATTAGGAAATTCACTGTGGTTTTTTCTTCTTCTGTTCTTCCCCAAACTTTGCCAACTCATGTTTATCATCTTCTATTGATTTATAGCCTCTTCTTTGAATCTTTACATCTCTTATTTAAAATATTTTCTTAGTGAGATTATATTGCATATAATTCCTTTGAAATGGTTTCCATTATATTTTGTGTATTTCTTCTTGTTATCTTGAGAGAGAGATAATATACAACTTTTCTTCTTTATATTTTTCCAGTTTTTATACATAAGCTTCAGGTTGATCCTTTTCTTATTAACATCTTTCAATAAGTCACACAACTTGCTGAAGGCAGTGGGGAGTGATATAACTGCATTACTGTTGAAACATCCTGTAGCCTCCACTCAGGTTTATGATCTATTATACTCTCTCATCAAATCTATATTTTTTAAAATTTCCTGAGGATACATTTCCCTCATTTTTGAAAAATCCAAATTAGAGTTTCTCAACATGAAGACCCTAATGAGGACCAATTTTTAAAATTGAAAGAGGGATGGGGGAATGCTAGGGTCTAGGCCTGTACAGATTACCAGGGCCTGGTGGTCAGGACGTGGAACTGGGGGAAATCTCATGTAAAGAAACCTTGGATTAAGAAAATACCTAAAGACAAAAAGACAGTATGAATTCATTAACATCGTAAATGAACTTGTGTTTTGGTACACACAATAGCATTTGCAAACATTTGACAAAGAGCTTGTGTATGGGCATCATATGTTATTTATTGTGTCTGTGGAAAACGTCCACACATGGATTCACAGAACTCCTTTTCTTTCTTTTTTTTTTAACTTTTTATTTTATATTGGAGTATAGTTGATTAACAATGTTGTGATAGTTTCAGGTGTACAGCAAAGTGATTCAGTTATACATATACTTGTATCTATTCTTTTTCAAATTCTTTTCCCATTTAGATTGTTACATAATATTGAGCAGAGTTCCCTGTGCTTCACAGTAGATCCTTGTTGGTTCTCCATTTTCAATATAACAGTGTGTACATGTCACTCCCACACTCCCTAACCATCCCTTCCCCCCAGGTAACCATAAGTTTGTTCTCTAAGTCTGTGAGTCTGTTTCCATTTTGTAAATAAGTTCATTTGTATCATTTCTTTTTAGATTCCACATATAAGCAATATCATACAATATTTCTTTCTCTGTCTGAGTTTCACAGAACTCATTTTCATTCAGTTGTATTTATCAGGGGCTCACCACGTGCCCACATGCCCTCATGGAGTTTGGTCTAGTGGTGAGACAGATAGTAAATAGGTAAACCAATTAATAAGTGGTTTCAAAATGTGCAAGTATGTGAAGGAAATGAATGGAGTTTGAAATGGAGAATGACCTGCCCGTAAAGCTGGCCTCTTGAAGGACAAAAAGGTCAAAGTCATGTGAAGAGCTGGAGGGGATGGGTGAGCATGCCCAGTTGAGGGAACACCACCAGGAGCTTCCCGTAAAGTGGCCTGCGGATGTCCTAGACAGCAAGCAAAGCCTGTGGGGCTGGATACGTGGTCAGTGAGTTGGTACAAAATATCAGAGATGCAGATGTAGTCAGAGAAACAGAGCCCCTTTAGACCACAGTGAGAAGTTAATTCTACATCCAACATGAAGCAAAGTGCTTCAGGCAAGGGTATGCCATGATCCAATTAAATCCATTTTTAATGGCTGTAGTGTAGAGAATGTATTCGAAAGTGACTGTAAAAGAATCAGACAATACACTTAGGCTATAATCCTGGAGAGAACTGGTCATTCTTGGACTAGAGCAGAGACAGTAAAGATGGCAAGAAGTCTGCAGATCTGAGATATATTTAGGAGGTAGAACAGACAGGACATGTTTATGGCTTGAACGTGGGTGGTGAAGGAGAGGGTGGAATGAAAGTTGTGTCTCCAGTTTCTAGCTTGGACAACTGAACAGATGGTGATGGCCCTCACTGACATGAGAGTGACTGAGGAAAGAATGTGTTTGGGAGGAGAAATCAAGAGTTCAATTCTAGAAAAGTAACATTTGGGGTGTTTCTGAGCATCCTGGCAAACGCACTAGAGAACAATTTATTGAGAGATAACCTAGGCACGAAGGAGAAATCTAGGCAGCACATATAAATTTTGGAGTCAGTGTAATACAAAAGATATTTAAAGTCATACGAATGAATGAGGCAATAGAAAGACTGAAGGAAGGAGGCTTAGCAGTTTTAAGTCTCTCCACGGCCCACGTGTTGAAAATCATTGAATATAGTTACACTGGCCTTATTGTAATCAACTCTTTTGGTGACCCATGACAGAAACCCCCATCAAGTTATATTAAGCAAGAAAGGTAATTATTTGTTCAAACACTGGTAAGACCAAGAGTCAATATGCCTTCAGGCACAGATCGATCCAGGAGATCTTATATGTTACCAGGACACAGTCACTCACTATTTCTTGGCTTTCTTTTCCTCTCTGTTGGCGTCATTCTAGGCCAGCTCTCTCTACGTGGTGTGTCACAGGAACAGATTTACATTCTTCTATGAGCAAACTCAAAGTTAAAGAGAGCTTTCCATTCCAGTAGTTCTAGAAAAAATTGTGGATTTCTTCTAATTGTACTACCTTGATGTCTTAGTCTGTTTGGGCTGCTGCAACAAAATACCACAAACTGGGTGGCTTATAACAAAAAACTTATTTCTCACAGGTCTAGAGGTTGGGAAGTCCAAGATCAGGGCACTGGCAAATTGGGTGTCTGACGAGGGCCTGCTTCCTAGATGGCCGTCTTTTGGCCGTAACCTCATGCGGCAGAAGGGGCAAGGGAGCTCTCTGGGGCCTCTTTGATAAGGAAGGGCGCCAATCCCATTCATGAGGCCTCTGCTATGACCTAATCACCTTCTCAAAGATCTACCTCCTAATACTATCACATTGGATATTGGTATTGAACATGAATTTGGTGAGGGACACGCACATTCAGTCTATGGCACTTGGGTCATGTATCTAACCTGATGCCAATCACTGTGCCCAGCATATGCTGTTTGGCCAGGCTGGGTCCCATGCCCATTCCTAGATCCAAGAGATACAGACAACGACTTGGCCTGAAAGCAGGGGGTGTATGTATAATACGTCAAAGGAAAAAGCAGAATGCCCCTTCTAGAAGAAGAGGATGTTGGTGCTGGACCAGGAAAAGCAACAGCCATGCTTAGAGGTCACTTGTGTCTCTAAAATACACTGACTACATAGAAGCATCTGAAATTTCCATTTGTCCCATCAGGCAATGGACATAAAAGTTGCCTTACCTTTAGTGGGTGGGCATTATGTACGGAACACTGGAGGTAGCTGTGGGTGGCTTTGGGGTGGGCTGTTGCAGGATGACTCCCAAAGTAAGAGGTCAAAAAAGAAAGAGGTCAGATTCCTACCCTCAAGAGTAAGAATACAAATGGACAGATACGGGGAAAGTCAGAGAAATGAGAGTGGCTGCTTATGGAAGTGGCCACACTCAGAATTCTAACAGGAGTGGGTGACATTGTGTCGGGTAAAGCAACCTTTACAGTCTTCCCTTGCCCCAAGGGCAATATCTGAGAATTCTATCAGGGTCAGGTGCCTGCGTCCTAATAAGAAAACTCTGAACGCAAATACCCTAAGGGATACGTTTATAAGACAGAGCTTACAGGCCCGTTTCTAAACTTGGCGGGAAAGGGTATTGAGCAAGGTGAAATATGTGTAGCTTTTAGAAATGGAGCCTGACCCAAAATTTCTGCGTGGGTGTGACAGCTTAGAAACCACAACTGCGGTAATGAGTCTTAGCTGTACTCTCTATGTTCTATTCAAAAACGCTAAATCAAACCAAAGTCCAGACCGCAGCTCTCAAGTTGCGCACACAGAGTAATTAGGTTCATGTACTAACTATTGTCCCTGTTCTGAGCCTGTCATATAAAAGCAAAAAGCCAGAACCACGGGGAGTTGTAACAGGGTGCCACGTCTGTGTTTTAATTCCATGCGCTTTCCCTTTCTCCATGAGAGAAAAGCAGAGTTGGTTTCCAGTTGTCTGTGAATACACATCAGGCGTCAGCCTTAGCAAAGGTAGTTCTGAATCTTTATGCTTTGAAGATTTGGCATTTCAAATATGAATTCCCAAACTTAAACTGCAATGGTTTAGAAATGGTAAGTAGGTATGTTTAATTTTAAGGTTAAAAGAGGTTTTATGCTCCTTTCTTAAGAAATATGACTCATTGCTGTCAGGTTTCGTGCATGGAGGTGGAGAGGAATATACAGAGGGGGTAGCTGGAGGTGAGGAGAGAAGGATGCAGATCTGGCAGCTCTTTGTAACCCTGCAGAAGTCACTTAATTACTCAGGGTTTCAAAGCACCTGGAAAACTCATAAAAGACAAGCTGGCTCAGAAAGCCAGACACTCAACTGAAAAAAGTGTGACTGAAGAAAAAGGAAAAATAATTCCAGGCCAAA
The DNA here is from genome assembly GCF_949987535.1 of Balaenoptera acutorostrata. NCBI lineage: Eukaryota > Metazoa > Chordata > Mammalia > Artiodactyla > Balaenopteridae > Balaenoptera > Balaenoptera acutorostrata. The sequence continues at coordinate 17,581,420 of NC_080073.1, forward strand.
GGAAAAAGAAGCTAATAATTTTTTTAAAAAGCAAATGCTTCATTCTCTTCTCCTGTTATTAATCTGAAATAATTTAATAGTCAGAACACCTTCCAGTGTTTGAAATATTATTAACATCGTCTGCTGTCTTCTCACATTTTCTCTATCATACTGCTGCCTTGCTTTATTTGAAGGGAAGAAGATGGGGTAAAAACAGTTTTAATAATAGCCATGTCTAATAAGTCATGTTTGAATTAATTTTATTTCCATATTATGGAGATGTTTATGCTATGGAGCTGTAATTCATTTTCCATTTACTCATGCTGTCTGGGGGCTTCTTTTAAGCTGGTTAGACTAGTTGGGGGCCATTTTTGTTCCTTAAAGCAGAGTGAGAAGTTGTATTAGTTAGGATAGTCTGATGAATGTGACAAAGAAGGCCTAAAAATTATGATGGCAAAAAACCCATTAAAAGTTCATTTCTTCCTCATGGAAGTGTCCCCAGAGAGTGTCGCTAATCAGCCTTACTCACATCCATGCAGTGATTCAGAGACCCAAGTTCCTTCCATCTCCACATTCAGTCATAGTTTGGTTCTTGGTGGCCTTGTGAATCGAGCTAGTGGAAAGGGCAAAACAACATGGAAGAGGCACGCCTGACTCTTAAGAATGTTGGTTCTGCCATGGCGCAGATCTCTCTTTGTCACACTCTGTTACTGAATGTGAGTGACAAGTCCCACCTCCGTGCAAGCAGGTGTACAAGTGTCAGGCCTGCCGGGGCAGCCATGTCCAAGCAACAGCCTCACGCCGTAGGTGGGGAGAAGGGATTGGGTGCGGCCGCTAGCATCCTCCGCCACAGAAATCTTCAGCCTTCCCGCTGTGTGGAATCCCTGGGACCCCACTCTGTGGCATAGTGAGCTCAGGGTCTGGCATCAAGCACCCAGGAGCCTGACATTCTGCTGGGTCACTCACAGGTCTGCAGGAAGTCTTGGCAACTATGGGCCTCATTTTCCTCATCTGTCAAATGCAGGGGAGAGTATCTACCACATTAGGATTGTTGTGAGGGTTAAAGGAAGTAATTTGTATCTTCTTTGCTAAGCTTTTGTCATAGAGTAAGTGCAAAGTAAATGACAGTTATAAGTATTATTACCCAACTCAGGATATAATGTCTGGATGCTAAGCTCTACTCAACTTGAGAAGTACAGCCTGATATGTCTTGACATTTTGTCCTTATTCCTGTCTTCCCAGCCCATCCTCCCCCTGATGGGACTTCATACTGCATCCTGCCCTCTCCTCATTCCAAGGTTTCCCTAAGTTAGGAACACCCTCCAACCACGGATCCATGACTCTACCCAGCTTTAGGGGAGGGGGAGAGGGTGAGAAGGAGAGGTAGAGGAGCCAGGTTGTGAAACTGTGCAAATGACTGCAGCTTCTTTAAAAACCGACAGAGCTTAGCACAGTGTTTTTCCTGGAAAAGTCATAGGATAAAGATGTCTTGAGTAGGTTATGAAGGCTCTGGAGGTGTGTGTGCGGGTGGTATTTTTGTGTGCACACAACCGCATGCTCACGAATGCAAGTGTGCATACGGTGGAGCTCTGCCCACGTGCAAGAGTCAGGACATGCGGGTCCTGCCCACCATGTGTGTCCTAGAATTAGTGTGAGAAAAATACCTGTCCTTTACAGTGTCTGCTGGGAGCTCCCTCCCACGGTTGGGTGGAGGAGAAGGGGGGAAGTCCCCTATGGTCTGGTTAGCAGAGCACGGCCACTGTCTGCCCCAGGCACCAGCTGGTCACTTCAAGGAGGTCTGTGGCTGTCTCAGGGGCTCTAGGAAGGACTGGGTGAATGGATCACAGAAGCATTCATCAGATGCCTTTTTTATGCAACGTGTTGTATTATTCAATCCACACAGCGTCACCTTGAGGTAAGCATTATTAGTCCCATTAAAAAGATGAACAAACTAAGGCTCAGGGAGATTATGCAGTTGCTCCCAGTCTTCGTAGCATCCTGACTAATGGGTTGAAATAAGTCTTAAGAGCAGATCTGACTGCAAAATGCATGCTTTGGGTCTGTTGGTAACATATCTCTTGCAACCATTAGTAGATCACCTAGTGAGTGTTCTACTAAGGGAAGATGAGAAGGGTGCCTTCATTCTAAACATATAGAGGTTCACTTTTAGAATGCTAAGAATCTTGAAAAAAAGAGGTTTTGGCTTTAAAGGCACAGAAATCTAAAGAGAGGGATTCAGAGAGAAGACTGACTCATTGACTAGAGAGAAAAATCTAAAGGCATTCAGGAGACCACACACATCTCCCTTTACGGCCTCGTGCCGAAGAAGCATCTAGACCCCTCTGAATGTTTAGCCTTTTAATTCGGATAATGGTGGGGCTGGGGAATGTAGGGTGCACATATGTATCTGTGTGTGAATTTAAAATGTGATTGCAGGGATTATTTTTAACTTTACTTTAAAAAGGGTAGTGCAGGGTTAATAAATCATATCATATATAATTTAGCCTGAAAAGTACAGGGTTAAAATGCAACCAATGTCAAAACCAAAGACAAAGTAGAAATCCATATGTTGCTCTGAAATACTGAAATGCACCCACTTTAGCAGATGTTTTGGCTGCTGTGGAAGGAAGGCAGGTTTCTTGGTTTATGGGAATTCTGGGGCTGGGGGGTAAGGAGACCCCATTTCTCGCTGGCCACTTCTCCCTCCTATAATCAGCAATATGAATCCCTCTCCCTCAGTCAGGACTGTGGCAAGACTCGTGTTCACCTCCTTTACCATTACTAGTCTCTTGCTTTCCCCTCCAAATTGCAATGTCACATCACTAAGCCAGTGGGCAACTGTTTATTGAGTGGCCTTCTGTGTGTCTATGAATGGTGAACAACCTCAATAATCACACTGTTGCTCCACAGGGAAACTACAGGTGACTATGAGAGCATTTACTTGGGAGGACCCGTGGCGGTTCCCCCGAGGAGGTGACGTGGAAGCTGACACACGGCAGTTAAATAGGAGATAACTAAGTGAGGGTGGGGTGAGAGCAAGAGAGAACAGCATGGGAGTGTCCCTAGTAGTGAGGGAGAGATTTGGGCACAGTGAAGGGGAGAGAGATGCTTAGAACAGCTGATTAAGCTGCTCTAACACAGCGGTTCTCAACCAGGAGTGATTCTAGCCGCCAAGGGATATTTGGCAGTGTCTGGAGATATTTTTAGTTGTCACACCTTGGGGGATGGACGCTCCTGAACATCTAATGGGTAGATGCTAGGAAAGCTGCTACAATGCACAGCACAGCCCCCTTAAACAAAGAATCATCTCACCCAAAAAAGTCATCAGTATCAAGGTTGAGGAACGGTTCCACAGGAAGCCCAAACACAGAGGATTAAACAAGATAGGGTTTTTAAAAATATGTTTAACAGCCCAAATGGACTGATTTGGCTGAGATGACCAGCTCTCTAGTGCCAGGAACCCAGTCTCCTCTACCTTGTTGCTCTGTGTCCTCTAGGGCACAGGTTGGCAAACTTCTCTGCGAAGGACCAGATTGGAAATACTTTGGCTTTGTAGGTCATATAGTCTTGATCACAGCATTTTTCAACTCTGACACTGTCCTGTGAAAGCAGCCACAGATAACGCCTAAGTGAATGGGTGTGGCTCTGTTTGAATCAAACTTTATTGACATAAACATGATAGACCGGGTTTAGCCCATAGGATGTAGTTTGGTCCCCTACCTGGTCACGTGGGCTTGGTCTGCATGTTGACCAGTGGGAGGGGGAGGTGTATATCCTTTTGAGGGACAACATGACTTCTGCTCACATCCTATTGTCCAGAACTCGAAAGGCTGGCAAGGTAGTTCTTGGCTGGGCAGCCATGGGCCCAGGGGAAACTCAGCTTTTTTTGTTTTTTATGCACAAGGGAGAATGGATACCAGGGGACAATTGGCAGTGTCCTCAATCGCTGAATTGAAGCTAAGAGAGAAGCACAAAATGAGGCTGGGAGGAGAGGCAGGGTGAGATCATGCCAGCCTTAGAGATGAAATGAAGTGTAGGGTTACAATTTTTCTCTTAAGAGAAATGGGAATCTCTTAAGCAGCAGTGTTTCAGAGCCGTTTTTCCATTTTAAAAAGATCACTCTGGCAGCAGTGTGGAAGGGGCTTGCAGGGATGTGGGCAGACAACTTTGGAAAATATTGCCGCCATCCGGGTAAGAGAGACGGTGGCTTGAATGAGGATGGTGTTAAAGACATGAAGTAAATGGATGGGAGAGAGATTTAGAGGGGAGAATCTGTAACATCCTGTAGATTAAACTCCCTTTTGAGGAATTAAGAGAATGCAGCTTCATTATTAATAATTTTTTTAAACAGAAAAGACTTGATCACTGTTGTCCACATTGGGCATCTGATGCAGCCCCAGCTGGTCCTTGTCTGCTACTTTCCTGTTTTTCCTCCAGGACTCAACATGCCTATTGTTCAACATCTTTTCTGGGAAAAAAACCCATCCTGGTTCTCCCAAGCATAAGACTCTGGGCTGAAGTCACCCAGGATGTGGACACAGAGTTCACAAGTCCCACATGTAATGAGTGGGCAACCCCAGCGCTTGACATAAGCAAAGCGTGTGTTTTGAGTCTTACTGGCACCAAAGGAGACAAAAGCCTGCAGTATAATTATGCCAAGCATGTAATATGATGCAATCGGTTTCTGTCTCCCATATGCCCTGTGGTGTAGTGCAAGGGCTTTGAATCGTAGAATGTTCCAGACCTGTGTGTCTGTGCCATCGGAAGCCTGAGAAAGCCTTGGCACCTTCTCTTATTTCAATCAGTACTGCTGTGGGCATCTACTAAGCACCTAGCGTATAGGTAGGTGCTTAGTAAATGCTCAATATTAGGGACATAGAGGTGAATAAGACATGACCTTGTGACTTCCTCAATGAAATAGCTCTCTGGTTTCTGCCTCCAGTGCCTGTAAATGAAGGATGAATAAATATTTCCCTAATTGGTTTAAAATGGGTTGCCAGGAATGAAGGCATCTTGGCAATCTGAGTTATAGAACTCCTGAAAAGATCCTTTGGTTTTTATACTTAGCATGGTGGACACATTTGACCTTGAAAGACAATACCGCTCAGTAATTCACTTTCAAGGAACTGCCTCAATGACTATTGGCACCATTTTTTCTAAAAAGAGAGGACATCGCATTCTTCCTCTCTTCATTTGTTTTTGGGGTTGTCAACATCGTGACAGTGACTAAGCAGCTAATTTGCAGAATAATAAATAACTTCAGAAGAGAGAGATGATTCATACGTGGCTCTGTTAGGGCCTCTTCTTCCTCTAATTCCTTTCTGGTAAAGGGTGCCAGTAAATTGCCTCTCAGTATCACTGTTATCTGTGACTCCGTATCCACATGCATTAGGATCCTGGAATTCCAGGGCTGTAGGGCAGAGCATCTGGGCTTCATTTATAGGCGATAACTTCAGAAAGCATGAGCAACACCAGTTCACTAGAACCCTCACCCTCTCTACGGCCAGTAACTCAGTCTTTATATTATTCAGCTCGGTAGGGCCAAGCACTTCACTTCCCATGGGTTTCCTACTTTAAATGTTATCCTATTGAGTCTACATCAACTCTATGAAGTAAGCGCTAATAACCTGTGCCTTTTGCAAACTGAGGAAATTTGCAGATGTTGCACAGCCAATAAGTGCTAGATCCAGGAATTGAAGGTAGGTTTTTCTGACTCCCAAGTTCATGATACTACACTATCTCCTTTGTTCAAAGTATTATTATTTATTGAGCATGTATTTCTCATAAAGTCCATATCCCTCTATCTCACTATGATGGTCTTAATGGTCTCTAGTTTAGTTGGTTTTGTCTCATCACAAAGGCAGTGTATTTACAGATGACAAGAGTCGCCAAACTAAAGCCCGTGGGCCAAATCCAGCCCTTTTGAAAGCAAAGCTGTATTGGAACACAGCTGCAGTCATTCGTTTGCATATTGTCTATGGCTGCTTTTGTGCTACACCATTAGAGATGAGTAGTTGTGACAGAGAGCCCAGAAAGCTGTCACAAAGGTGAAATATTTACTATGTGTTTCTTTGCAAAAAAAGTTTGCCAAACCCTGGTATAGAGCACAATCATATATATTGTTTCTTTGATTAAATTCTTTCTAATGAACAGACTGGTGGTATTCAAGGCTTAGGGTCAGTTTAACTGTTAAATTTATATGTGTACATTATTTGTTCCATTCAATACATTTTTATCAAATGCCACTCCCCCCGCCCCCCCCCCCCCAAAGAAAAAGGTCATAAGTCTATCCATGGGGGATTTCTGGATGGAGAAGAAAATGCACCATTCCCAGTTAACATGTGAAATGTGAAACTTCTTTTGACTTTTTCCAAAAGGCACCCCTAAGTTTTTGCTACTATCTGGAGTCGTGTGCAGTTCTGAGAACATCACCCCTTGATTCCGTTTACAAACTGGGTAGTCTCTAACCCGGCTAGTCAGTTACTGCCCTACTGGAAAACAAAAACAAAAGCAAAGCATATAATACACAAGTTAGAATCACACTTTCACGTATCTCCTACAACTGAAAGAACCATCAGAAGCTCTGCCATTCTGGAATAGAAAGAAAAGCAGTACGAGCTCTCTGATTCCAGCTTTATCTTCATCTTGAAGCTTATACAACCCACAGATAAATTGTAAGTTATGACAAAGATTTCCACCAACGACAAACTGACTCACTGTTCTCCAAGTCCTTTCGTCTCTCTGGATTCCACGTCTAAGCTTCTTTATATGCTGTCAAGATGGAGCGTGCTATTTGCCAAAATTACAGACAGTACGCCAGCATTGGGACATATTTTCAATCTTTACCTGTATCAAAGAATGTTATCATTGCTGAGGGTTTTTTCCATGATTGCTTTTTGCCCCTGTAAAAAGAATCACAGGGCCAGCTTTGTGTCTGTTCCTGTACAGTGATGAAAAGAGAACGAAAGGTTAAAGTGACTTTTGTTTGTTAAAATATAACAAACGATTATCCTAGAAACCCCATACCATCATAGCACTATTCTCATTCATGTTATGTTTTAGCTTTTTCATTGCCAAGTGCCCGCTTGATTTGGGTACCAAAACCACAGTTTATGGACAAGATTTCAAAGAACGGCGACGTTACATTTCTCTTGGTTGGCTGACATCTCAAAAATGTTTTGCCTGAAGCCCTCCCAGAAGAAAAGAAGTTATTCTTTGATTGTAAAAATTATAAAAAGAAAAGGCAAGGCAAAAAACAAACAAAAAACCCCCACAAACATGGGTAAGCCTCTTTTTAATGCAATGAGATTTAAATGAAAGCAATTGTGTTATACTTTATGGAGGCGGTAGGGAGGTGCTCTGGAAATCTACTAGTTTGAGAGCTGCCGTTCTACATTATTTGAGCTCAGACCTCTGTTGCTGCCAGCGCCAAAGTGGTTTGTATCTTGCTGTAAAGAGGAAACACCAAGCACAGCTCTGGCTATTTGAGGTCCTAGGTGACAAGAGAAAGTGATATCACTCTGCAGGGTTTGGCTTGTCAAATCCATCAGTAATGGAAGATACATGGAAGCAGTGTATGAAATTCCATCCCTGTGGAGGGGACAGCATTCTTTTTTTTGTTTTTTTTAATTAATTAATTTTTATTTATTTATTTTTGGCTGTGTTGGGTCTTCGTTTCTGTGAGGGCTTTCTCTAGTTGCGGCAAGCGGGGGCCACTCTTCATCGCGGTGCGCGGGCCTCTCACTATCGTGGCATCTCTTGTTGCGGAGCACAGGCTCCAGACACGCAGGCTCAGTAATTGTGGCTCATGGGCCTAGTTGCTCCGTGGCATGTGGGATCTTCCCAGACCAGGGCTCGAACTCGTTGTCCCCTGCATTGGCAGGCAGATTCTCAACCACTGCGCCACCAGGGAAGCCCGGACAGCATTCTTGAAAACAGAAAGTGCTATCTTCCCCATCAGCTTAAAATTATTATATTTAGCAACTGTGTATGTACATTCTTCAAGGGTTTCTACTTATAAAAATTAGTTAATTAGCAATTATTACTATAGGTTAGGTAAGCATGGATTATTATTATCATAATTTTACAGAGTAAATGAGAATGATGGAGACGGTACCAGGAGAAAAATTAAAATGAATGAGCTCCTAGATCACAGGCCCGAGCTGCAAGGATTTTAAAGAGCTTGTTTATTTTAAAGAACACGCTTTCTTAAAGTGAAACTTAAATATCGGAAAAGCACGTTTTCCAAATTAAAAAAAATGTCCTATTTATCAATGAAACCAGTGCTGGGATTCTGTTTTTTATTTATGAATATTTCTTTGTATGATTTTATATCTTCGCATATATCTGTGAGGGTCTTATTTTTGATGGGGGATTCCATGTGATTATAACTCTCACTCTTCAAATTGCATTCCTTGAATTTTTTCTCTTTAGGAATAATCAAAGATCTGAGAGGTTTTAGAAACCAGAATTTTTTTTTTTTGGACAAGTGAATATTTGAATAAGTTACACATGCAATCTACATGTTTAGTGTCCACTGTAAACCACTGTCCCAGGGCCTAGGGATCCGGTACTGACCGACCAGACAGGTATCTTTTAAACTTTAATAGTTTAAATTTGACTTTAGAAACTGTATCTTCATGTAATTTAGCTGAAGGAAGAGGGTCTATTGCTGCAAAAAAAAAAAAAAAAAAGTCATTTTGAAAGTATTTATTAAAAAGAGAGAGAGATTTGAAGATGTTATACTGCTGGTTTTGAAGATAGAGGAAGGGGCTGTGAGCCAAAGAATGTGAGGTGCTTCTAGAAGCTGAAAAAGGTCAGGAAAAGAATTCTCCCCTACAGCCTCTACAAAGAATGCAGTCCTCCCAACACCTTGATTTTAGCCCAATAGGACTCTTTTTTGGATTGTTGACCTCTAGAACTGTAAGAGATTAAACTTTGTGTTTTTAAAAGACAAATTTGAAAAAAAGAGCATTACATTGCCTTATTATGTGTATTTGTTTTCCCTTCACAGATGATTGCTTCAAATCAGGGTATAGCAGTTAGGGAGGCTGATGGATTTTTACAATTTTATTCCTAGACAACGGGTGTACATGTATTTTACAGGTGATGCTTCTTCCCCCTTTAGGACTAGTGATGAATTCTGTAATAAGATTGTAGTAGGCACCCATTTTTTGGCTTTTTGGCATCTCTTTGGGAAACCACTCCCTCCCCTACCTTCATTTCTTGTGGTCTGGGTGTGATTGTCCCCCACTCCCTGGTTCAGGAATGGGCACATGACCTGAGGCAGGCCAACAATGCCTAGGACATTTATTCAAACTGTTAGGAAAGAGACGCTCTTTCTGCTGGGGTTGATAAGCTGGTGAGATGCAAACCTGGATTGCAGGGGCTGCGTAACTATGTGGGGAGAGCCTGCCTGAGAAGCAAGCCAACCGAAAGGAAAGCAGGGCAGATTTGTAATGTGTTCTTGTGAACACCTGGATTTAGCCATACCTGAAGCCATTCTTACCTCCTGGGCTTTTCAGTGATGTGGCCTAGTCTTTTTTTTTTTTTTCCAATGCCTGAGTCACTGTGAATTGGATGTTAAAAACTTGTAGGTAAAAAGAGTTCTAATGCAATTCAAGTCAGTAATTTTAAAAAAATATAGCCTTTGGTATGAATAAGAAAAGAAACCCTAGTTTAATAGATATAATTTTGAAAAAAAAAGCTTATGCATGAATACGGACACATGCAGAGTACTACCTGCATATCTAATATCCACAATTCCCTTCTTCCTGAATAACAGAACCCTATTAATATTTTTGTGTTTTTATAATAGCTTTATTGAGATGTAATTCACAAACCATAAAATTCACCCTTTTAAAGTGTACGATTCAGTAGCTTTTAGTATATTCACAGAGTTATGTAACCATCAGCACGATTAATTTTATAATATTTTCATCACCTCAGAAAGAAATCCCATATCCATTACGGGCAACCCCCCGACTTCTCCCTCCCCCTAGCTTGTGACAAGCACTAATCTAATTTCTGTCTCTATAGGTTTCATATAAATGGAATCATACAATATGTGGCCTTTCCTGTTTGGCTTCTTTCACTTAGAATAATGTTTTCAATGTCCATCCATGTTATAGCATGAATCAGTACTTCCTTCCTTTTTATGGCAAACGATATTCTGTTGCATAGATACACCAGACTTTGTTTATATGTTTGTCAGTTGATGGATATTTGGGTTGTGTAAACTTTTTGGCTCTCACGAATAATGCTGCTGTAAACATTCGTGTATACGTTCTTGTGTTGATATATATTTTCAGTTCTCTTGGGAATATACCTAGGAGTGGAATTGCTGGGTCAGATGGTCACTCGATGTCTAACATTCTCAGGAGCTGCCAAACTGTTTTCCAAAGTGGCTGCACCATTTTACAGTCCTACTAGCACCGCATGAGGGTTCCGATTTCTCCATATCCTTGCCAGCCCTTGTTATTATCTGTCTTTTTGACATTAGCCATCCTAGTGAGTGTGAAGTGATAGCTTGTGGTAAAACCCTCTTAATATTCCATGAAGCAATGTACCCTCATAAAAGACTACACTTCACAAATTCCCTTCTTTGCATTTAGGGGTTGCTGTTAAGCTGTAAGAGAACATAGTTGGATGGGGCTTCCAGAAAAGCTCTGAAAGAAGGCTGGCTAAGTAAGGGGTCGTCATTTTTGGCCTTTCCTTTCTTCCTCCATTTTTCTGCCCTGGAACTGTTGGCTCTGCAGCAGGCCTCCTGGTCCACGAAGTGAGCGTAGAGACCAGGTCGTATAGATGTTAGAGCAGGAAGATAAAAGAATCCTGAGTCCTTGTGACTTGGAAGCCACTACATCAGCCTTGGGCTCCAAAGTATGAATCATATGGTTTTACTTGAGAGAGAAATAAAATCCTAGCTTGTTTATTCCCTGGCTATTTGGATGTTCTGTTATATTAGCTCAACATAATCCTCTTTTTTCCTGCGTTTATGTATGTGTGTGTGTGTGTGTGTGTGTGTGTGTATGTGTATATATACACATAAGTATGTACACACACATACATATACACACATATGGATATATTGGCTGGATGCTCACGAAGCCTAATCCTTCTTTTTCCTGGGAACATAGCTAGAGTACATTTCCCAGATTTCCTTGCTATTATTGTGGCCCTGTGACTGGATTATAGCCAGTAGAATGTGGTGGAAGTAATGTACGCCATTCCCAGGCCTGGTCAATGGAAGTCTTTCATTCTTTCTCTCCATCTGCTGACTCAGTGGAGATGACTTTGAGGAGAGGACTTGAGGAGGGCGGAGCCATGAGATGGAAGGGGCCTGGGGCTCTGAGTGACCACATGGATATCCACACCAGGGGACAAGAGTGAAAAAAAAATTCTTCAGCGTGAGGTGTCTGAGAATTTGGAGTTTGCTTATCCTAATTCAGTTGCCTATACATACACATTCATATTTACATAAACTCACATAACTGATCCCAGGGCACGCACTGATCAGTGTCACACACGTCTCCTGACACTTAGTCCAATTCTCTCTCCACTGAACTGGGGTGCAGGGTATCTGCAACAACATTATGTTTCATCATAAATATTTAGAAAGTCATCTAACTTCTTTGAACTTCCGTTTCCTCATCGGATAATGAGTAGTTGGGGCCGGATAAGATACTTAATACATTGGTTTTTGTGTTAGAACTATTTGTACTTTCACTCAGTTGGCCACCTTGGGGGCCTTGTAAGTGCTCTAAAGGTAGGAGTTAGGTCCTGTGTCCTTTTTCATATTCTTTCCTTCTAAGTTCTCTACATGATAGTCGTTCCGTAAGTATTTGTGGAATAAAAGAGAAGGTCTCTTCCAGCTCCAAATGTCTACAGTGCCACGTAGAATCATATTTGTCATACACACACTTTTTCTGTGCAAAGCCTGCCAATTCACAACCAGACTATGATCCAGATGTTCCTGTGGGATTTGGTTGTTCCCAATATCAGGATAAATTTTGTTCTGGGAACAATGTTCTGAGTGATGGTACATAACTCCAAGGAGGCCACAGAGGCCTGTTTAACCCATCCTGTGACACAGATGCTCATGCTGTTGGCATCAGCCTGTGCTTAGGATCCTAGGAGTAGGAACTCACATGGAGCAGGGAGTGGGAACACTTATTTGTTCAACATGAATTAAGTCTCTGAATTCAACATGAATTAAGTGTTACATACGTGAGATAGAATGTGGACACGAGGCCCCGACTCTCTAATAGAACATTGCGTGAGAACTAGACTTTGACCAAATGTGCTCCTCCACCACCCAAAACCCTTCAGTGCCGTCTGTCCAGCACTCCTAAAAGCAATTCACACTCCTTACTATGTATGCCCTGCAACCCCCTGGATGTTTGGCTCCTGCCGACTTTTCTACCCTTATCTGATTTCATTCTCCCCCCTTCTCAGCCTGTTGTAAGTTCCAGGCGTGCTCTGTCCAACTTCAGTAAACCAAGAGCTTGACTCCCTGTGGACCACTGCATTTTCTGTTACTTCTCTGCCTGGAATCTTCTGCTGACTATTGCTGGCCCATCTCATCTTTCAAGCAACATCTCATTTCCTCTCAGCAGACTTTTCTATTGGGAACGGTCTCCTCTAATTTCTCTCCAGCATGTCGGCTTGGTTTATGGTGTTTATAGCAGTGTTTCTCAAATTTCAAGTGCACACCAATCTCGTGGGGATATTGTTACAATGCAGGTCCTGACTCAGTAGGTCCTGGGTGAAGCCTGAGATTGTGCATTTCTAACAAGCTCCCGGGTTATGCCTGTGCCTCTGACTACACTTTGAGCAGCCCTGCTCTAGAGAACGTATCCCATCCCACTGTTGTCTCAGGAAGCTCTTTGTTTCTGGATGCTTGCCTCTCCCCAGCCTGGAACGAGGGCTCAGGAAGGCACCATCGCCCATCATGTTTACCCCTGTCACCACTGTGCCAGAACAGCACCTGCCTAGCATATAGTATCTACTAAATAAATAACTACTAGATAAATTCAGAGATTTCAAATGTGATGAGTGTTACACCAAGGAATGTACATGGTGCTGTAGAAGCTAATCCCATCTGGAGAGACAGCGATGGAGGCCTTGCCAATGTGCAGCATTAGACTTTTGCACAAATTTGTAGGAAGCATTTTCCCAACTCTTCCTGTTCTCGGTCCAATGCGTCCACTGTGATAGGTCATCCTGACTAACCCAAGTCTTCCAAAGTCTCCAGAGTCAAAAATTACCTATTCTTCTCCCTACTCAAGGCTAAATGAATCTCCTGGGCCCCAGAATGGCTGACATTGGTTATGGTAGGAGGCAAGCAATCTGATTGAGACGTTTCACACTTGTTTGTGGATGACAGATATACCTTACTACTCTCTGGTGGTACTTTTATTTGGTTAAAAAAAAGATGCTTATTCATCTAATTGTCTGGTGCTGTTTCAGCTAGTGGAGTACAAATATTTAAGCCTAGGGAAGCCGCCAAAAACAAGAAGAGAAAAACTTGCATTTTTTTTTTTTTTTTTGCTTTCTCCAGTACTGAACCCACAAATTATCTAAAACCCAGGGGACACTGAGGGCTGATAGAGGGAAAGTGGAGATGAGTAATGTTGGAGGTGTGGAGTGATTATCTGTACCATTTGTAAGATAATAAGTCCCCAGTTAGGGGTTGTGGAGGAGGAAGCATGTGCTCACAGACATTAAGAGTGAGGGTGCTGGAATCCTTCTGTCTACATTACTGACTGCCATTTTGATAACTGACATAAGCTCTGTAAACCTCAGTTTCTTCATCTGTAAAATGGGCCAACAAGACATCTGCCTCTTGATGTGCTGTGAGAAGTAATGAAATAATGAAGGTCAACTGGTGAGTACAATGCTCGGCACTGAGTAGCAGCTCAAAAATGGTAGACATTATTATCATCATCTTCTGAACAAACAGGTTGATGGAACAGAGAGTTAAGAACAGAATCTAAATCAGAGTGACGGGGAATATTGCATTTTTGTTAGGCTTGGGACCACGCCTTGGTTAGAAAGTGCAGAATCGGACCATAAAAGGAAGCGGTGATGGCAGAGATGGCGGAAGCCATGAGAATCATTTGCAAAGGGACCGATGCTCTTGTCCACAAGGAATCATCCCTTCATAAACATTTGGCTGCTTCTGAGACACTTGAGTAAGTATCTAATCCATGTCAGAACAACCAGCTACTTTTCTCAGATGACTCGCCACACCAAACGTTCAGCTTCCTACCATTTGTATTCATGTGTATTAATGTGGTGCCCCAACTTTTCAAGTTAACACCTCTCTCACTACGCTGCATTCACTAGGTCATTCCACAGCCAGCAGAGGACACGGGCTGCCAGCACTGTCTAACGCTAGCAGTGAATGAAAGGCTGCCCCAAACCAGTGGTTCTCAGCCTCAACCCAGTGCAGTTTCACCTCCCGAGGACACTGGCAATGTCTGGTTGACACCACTGCAGGGGGTGGGGAAGGTAACCACCGGCATCTAACCAGAGATACTGCTAAACATCCTACAACGCACAGGACAAAAAAATTACTTGACTGAAAGCAGAAACTGAGAAAACTTGTCCTTAAACTGTTCTTTCTTTTAACCTTTCTGGTTCTCAATTCCCCTGTCTATGAAATTCAGCCACTAAATAGTATGCATGATCTGCCAACTCTGACATTCTAGGAGGTTTTTTTTTTTTTTCTGACCTCCAAGAATTTTGCTTCTAAAATTAACCAGCGAGGAGTGGTTTAGACAGACTTTTCTTTTTCTTTTGCCGAAAGAGGCCAATCCACAGTCTGCTATAGCTTTTCTGTGGCCTCAGCTGTAGCATTTCATCAACAGCCTCTCAGTTGGCAACAGGGTGGGGATGGGGGGGGGGGGACAAGTCTGCAGAGACGCCTACACCCAAAGTAAGCAGTAATTTCCCATTTATGGTGTATGATGCGCTTTCGTTGCTTCTCAAAACCAGTTTGGTTTGAAGATTATCACCCTGTTGACACTAGCCCACCTTGTGAAACTGACAGGCCCACACGCCTTTGGTGAAAGAATGTGTTTCTTACCCATTATCTGAGAACCTGTGAGCAGCTTAATAAATACACTGAAGGAGGATTTCTGGTACATGCTTATCTGAACAAAGGCCAATTATATTCCACCTCAAGAACTTGCAAAGGAATGCATTAATCGATTTAAGCAATTAAAAGAAAGCCCCTACCACAAATAGACAACAAATGCCACCAACACTGATGAAAGAACACTGTCCAGTGACCTCAGCAAGGCACTGAGAAATCTAATCAGTGACAACTTTTTAAAGGTCGGTTCAAAACAAGTAATCCTTGTGGACATCAACACAACCCTTTCACTCTGGTGAAACAGTTAGGTAGTGAAGGTCATGGGGCTCTCGCAGCCACATAAAGGAGAGAAGAAAAAGCAATTAGACAAAATGGGTGCTGTCATCCCACTTTCCAGACCCCAGAGCCACACTAAACACAGAGATGCAACTTTTCCACTTCACTATTCAGGATCTGGCAGCACACTCCAAATGAGAATGCCATAGCTTGATTTTCCTTTCTTACCAATGCTGGCTGGATGTTTCTTAGCCATCTAGAGCCTGGGGAGAGGAAAAAAACAAAAACCAAAACAGGAAATCCATGGATGATGCTATGAATTGATCACCTGGGTTGGAATCCCAAAGTATTTCTTCAACACTCAGAACTGTTGCTGAAAACTGCTCTGCTTGAAGCTACCCCCCAGCAGAAGAAAAAAGTCCAGATTCATGGATGGCCGCTTCCCAATCAGGTGGAAATCCATTGAGTAATAGCATCAGCACCACTTGGAGGCCCTTTTGACAAGGAGATTCTCAGACTCCACCCCGGACCTACCGGATCAGAATCTGCATCCACATTAAAACTTGAAAAAGACTGCTCTACAGGGCCTTCAAGAGTATTTTATTTTTTGCCTTCTCTCAGCCTGAATTTCCTCAACTGGAACATGGAAATATAACAAAGTGCATACATAGGAAAAAAACAAAACAAAACTGAAGGAACGCAGTTCACACGATTGCGGGGGTGATTATGGGGAACTTCTCCAAGTTCTACACTTGTGCGGTTTTTAACGCTGTTAAGACCAGCGTTACTTCTTTTGTAATGGGGGAAAATCATTTTTAAGTACGATGCTCTCTCACAATATTGTACTGATGATTTTTAAAGGGACCGATTTCTCAGGGCCCAGCACAATGCAAGCCACACTTTAGTGCAGACACTTCAGAGGTGTTAGGTGAAGTGAACAGAGCCAGCCCGGCAGCCTCTCCCACCCTGGCAGCCGGCGAGCAGCTCTCGTCCCCGAAAACTGGCCCTCGTAGATTCGCCCTCTGCTTCTGGAAACCTTGGCCTGGCAAACCTCGGGGTCCGCTGAACCTCTGGTGGGACCTGTAGCTGCAGGAGCGTCCCGCAGGCTCTGTAACTTTCCCCGGAATGAAATAAATAAATAAAGACCGTAAGTGCTGAGATAGCGGGCCCCGCGATATTTTTCGCTCTCTGTAATCAGCCACGAAAAGAGGAGGCAGGGGAGGGGAGTGAAAAGTCGCGATCCGGCCCGGAAGGGGCTCCAGGAAAACTCGTCTGGGCGACAGCAGCACCCTCAGCGCCTAACTTAGTGAGCTTTTCTCGGCTGGCATTTTGTCTCCCATAGCGAAAACTGCAAGAGAGCGGAGTGGAGTTTCCGGAGAGAAGGGCTCAGGCTGGCGTCCTGGGCGGGCCAGTCCCCTTGGCGAGCCTCTGGGTCTTCCTACCCTCCTTCGCCACCCGTCCTCCTCCCTTTTGCAGGGGGCGGGCGGGAGGCAGCCGAGGCAGGATGTGCGTGCGCACGCGCTCCCGCAAATACGGCTGAGGAGTTCTGTTCCTCGGGCATTTTCCGAGGAAGTCTGGAGCAATTAGGCTCAGTCCGGGGAGAGCCAGCGAGAGAGCGGGCGGCGCAGCCGGCGCGTCTGGGCTGCCTCGCAGGGCGGGAGGGGGCGGCCGGCCGGCCGCCCGGCGGCGACCCCGGGCCCCGGCCGCCACCATGGGCTTCGAGCTGGACCGCTTCGACGGCGACGTGGACCCAGACCTGAAGTGCGCGCTGTGCCACAAGGTCCTGGAGGACCCGCTGACCACGCCGTGCGGCCACGTCTTCTGCGCTGGCTGCGTGCTGCCTTGGGTGGTGCAGGAGGGCAGCTGCCCGGCGCGCTGCCGCGGTCGCCTCTCCGCCAAGGAGCTCAACCACGTCCTGCCGCTCAAGCGCCTCATCCTCAAGCTCGACATCAAGTGCGCGCACGCGGCGCGCGGCTGCGGCCGGGTGGTCAAGCTGCAACAGCTGCCCGAGCACCTCGAGCGCTGCGACTTCGCGCCCGCTCGCTGCCGCCACGCGGGCTGCGGTCAGGTGCTGCTGCGGCGCGACGTGGAGGCGCACATGCGCGACGCGTGCGACGCGCGGCCGGTGGGCCGCTGCCAGGAGGGCTGCGGGCTGCCCCTGACGCACGGCGAGCAGCGCGCCGGCGGCCACTGCTGCGCGCGGGCCCTGCGGGCGCACAACGGCGCGCTGCAGGCCCGCCTGGGCGCGCTGCACAAGGCGCTCAAGAAGGAGGCGCTGCGCGCGGGCAAGCGCGAGAAGTCGCTGGTGGCGCAGCTGGCCGCCGCACAGCTGGAGCTGCAGATGACCGCTTTGCGCTACCAGAAGAAGTTCACCGAGTACAGCGCGCGCCTCGACTCGCTCAGCCGCTGCGTGGCCACGCCGCCCGGCGGCAAGGTAGGCAGCCGCCGCCCGCCCCGACCCCCTGCCGGGCTCCTGGGTCCCCGGGGCGCCTCCCAGTCCCTTTGGGCACGGGGGTCCCGGGAGCATCTCTGCCTCCCTCTTCTGACACTGCTTGCCAGATGGGTCGCCGTGAGCAAGGCCGGGGAATCGGCCTAAACTTGGGAACTGTGGTCCTTTGACAGATTAGACTCAGGGTGAAGTATAGCTCCAGCAGCTTCAGGGGTTGTGGAAAGACTCAAAGGAATCCGCGATCAGCGCAGAGTAAGAATGAGTGTAGCTCCAGAGTCAGAAGTGTGCAAAGGCTTTGCTGCAGACCAGCTGCGTGATCTTGGGGAAGTCGCTTAGCCTCTTTGGAGGTTGGGAAACATGGTTCCTATACACGGGACACGCAGGATAAGATACTGACCCACGGCGTGAACTATATCCATGCACCCTCAGGAGTTCCAGAAAGAATAAAAGGAACCCACAGCCCGTGTAGATTAAGTTAAGAAGGCTGCCAGAGGAGAGGCCTCGGGAGTAAAAGCTGGATTCCGACGTGGGCTTTGCTGCCAACTAGCTGGCTGACCTTGAGCAAGCAGCTTAAGCTCTCTCGAGTTGGAAAGTATGGCCCTAGAGATGTGACACAGGGGGTGAAACACACACAGGCCCCTTCTGTAGTATTCCTCCAGGGATTGAAAGAATTCCAGAAAGAAGTAAAGGGACCGCCACCAAATACAAAGTAATAATTGACAGTGAGGCCTCTGGAATTAGAACTGTTCTCGAATCTGGGCTCTTGGCGAAACAGCTGAGTGATGTTGTGGCTTAACCTCCAGGTGCCTCCGTTTCCCTAAATGTAAAATAGCTTCTTTACCCCCTTCAGGGAGAGAACATGTGAAAAGGATCTAGCACAGTGCCTGGTGGAAAGTCAACGCTCAGCAAACGTCGCCTGCAGTTATCTTCAGCCTCCTCCCCTTGTAAGCCATCCCCTTGTGCTGGGAGTTGGTGTAATTATAACAGCCACCACTACTGGAGGCTTGCTTTGCTCCAGGCCCCGTGCTAAGCACTTCTGCTTCTCAGCTGTTTCCTTTGTAATCAAGTAAGGGAGGCACGTTGCTTCTCGTTTTGTGGGTGAGGAAAACTCAGGACCAGTGAGAGGCAGTCAGATGTCTGAGTCACAGCTTCTAGGTGCCAGAACTGGGTTCTGAACCCACAGGTGCCCAAACTCGCGACCACTCTCGTGTTGTCTCCCAGTGTAACCACAAGTGCCATTTACTGAGGGTTTATTATGTACCAGCGACTGTGGCAAAGCACTTCGGAGGCATTCTGTATTTAATCCTCTGAGATGAGAAAGCAGGTTCAGGTCATAGAACTCGTCGAGAGCTGGGATTCAGGTTCTACCTCAGTTGTCCACCTTGGGGTGTTTTGACATTTTGGGCCCCAAAATTCTTTGTTATGGAAGGCCGTCCCGTGCATTGTCAAATATTGAGCGGCATCCGTAGCCTCTACCCACTGGATACCAGTAGCACCGCCCCCCCCCCCCCCCCCGCCCAGTGGTGACAACCAGAAATGTCTCCATGTGTTGTCACCTGTTCTCTGAGTGGGGCATAGTCACCGGATGAGAACCAAGAGCTCCCTGATTGCAAAGGCCACATTGTCACCAACTGGAGAGGGGCATGGGCCATGCCGCTGCCCCCCGGGCTGCCTGTTGCAGCGGAGGGGAATGTATTTGCCTGAGGGGCCCCCAGGGGCCTGTGTCTGCTTGTGTGCTTTGCCTCTCCCTGCCCTCTCCCAGCCCCCTCTTCCACAGCGCACACCCGGCCTGCCAGTTTTCCGACTCCCCCCTCCCCGCCTCCACCCCATCCTGGCCCCCGGCCTGTCTGTCAGCAGCAGTCTCAGCAGCTGGCCGGCTCTGGGCGAAGGGCAAATATTTACAGCTCTGAGGCTCACCCAGGACCGCACAGGCGTACAAAAGACTGGCGTGAGCCTGCGAGTCACCAAAGTAAGGGGCAAAGCTGGGTCTTCAAGCAGGCGCCGGGTTTGGGGTGAAGGAGTTTCCGGAGTTTCTCCTGTTTATGCTGTCATCTGGACTTCCTGCATAGTTTTAAGTGATGCTTATTTATAAATAAGCCATTCACTCCCCCAGAGTTTATACATCATTCATTGTGAAGCTAGTTTATTATTTCTTCTTGCCTTTCTGTTTTCTTTCTGGAGTGTTTGGGTAAACTCCCTCTCGGAATCAAAAATATGATACTTGAATCAAAACTGTGGAAGTTTTTGAAGCTCTGTTGGGTGAGTCAGTAGGCTAATCAGGGGCATTAAGTTTAGGGACAAGATGTTGCTTTTTGAGCTTACAGAGAAAGTTTCCTTCTGGAGTTGGAGTGCTGCTTGGGACTTTTATGGACCTCATTGCTGGGCCTGAAGACAGCCAAGAATGGCCTGGCCTGAAAGCTGCACTAGTTCATTTTTCTGGCTTCAGACCCTGGCTGGTCCCAGCCCAGGCCTTAGGGGGAAGCTCGCTCCTTTTGCCTTGAGGTTAACCCTCAGTGGCCCTTGTGGAAAGCTTTTGCTGTTCCAGCGTCTGCCAGACAGACCCCTCCCACTGCAAGCTGTTTAAGAACTTGTTTATTTCATTGGCCAGACTCTCTGCTCCTGCTGGGTACTGTTTATTCTCTTCTAAAAAGCAGAAGGATTTATATTGCTTGGAAACTCTCATGCACAACACTTTTATTATTATTTTTTTAAAGTCCTATCATTTACCTCTCTGTTACAAGCTGAAGTAGATAAGAAAGACTCAGAAGATTTTTCCATACCCTTTCTTCAAGGCCTAGAACTTGTTCCATAAAACGATCTGGCATTATTTAAATAATATAAGGTTTCGGACTTTTGATACCAGCTGAGCATTTAGGGTTTGGACCTACCTAGGCATTGTTTCTCCTGCCCTACAAGGTGAGCTGAAACAGGTCTTCTCAAACCTTCACATGATTGGAATCACCTGGAGAGCTTGTTAAAGCACAGATTCTTACCCTGAGAGATTCTGATCCATCAGGGCTGGTATGGGGCGTGAGGTTCTGCGTTTCTAACAAGCTACCAGCTCATGCTGGGCCACCTATCACATTTTAGGTAGCTACTCAGCTAGACAAAGAGTTTACGCTCAAGTACAGATATAGATCAACACATGTTGGTCTTTCCACACAGGTATGATTTTACTGATGATCGTCTGAAATCTGTTCCTGAACGTTTTTTGAAAGACCAGGGTGAAGTTCTAAAACCCAGACTGCCTAGCAGTTATATGATAGGTAACATGGTCCAGAAAGGCTTCCTGAACCAATCTGAAGCCTCATCCGGGCTACAGCAGACTTGGTGATGCTATGCTTGAGGTTGTTAAAGAGCTGGGCTCCCAGCCTCAGTTTCCTACCCTGACTTGTCCCCCTGATTCTAAGAACAGAGGCGTTCCACAGCAAAAAACTTGTTTGGCTTTCTGGGAAGGAGAAAGTTCTGGGCGTAACTCTGCTTGGAATTGTTGAGAAACTTGAGACCCAGCCTTGATAGCTTCTGCTCTTGTATCCCTACTTCCAGTGTGTCATTAAATCAGGTTGATTTTACCTCCTAAACACTTCTTGAATCTGTTCATTGCTCTCCAATCCCATCAGATGATGACCTTGGTCCAAACCAGGGTTTCCTGACCTCAGCACTATTAGAATCTTGGGGTGAATAATTCTTGGTTGTGTGTGTGTTGTGGGGAAGGTGTTGTGTGCATTATGGGACGTGTAGCGGCATCCCTGGCCTCTACCTGCTAGATGCCAGAAGCATGCCTCACGTCGTGACAGTCGCAGATAGCTCCAGACACCGCCATTGTTCCCTGTAGGACAAAAATCAGCCTTGGTCTCAACCCCCATAACCTCTTGCCTAGATCACAGCTGCTCCCTCTATGTATCTTCCTGCTCCCCTCCAGTTACCTCGAGCTGGGAATCATTTCTTAGAAATGTAAATCTGATGTCACTCTTCCTTCAACCCTGCTGTGCCTTGAGTTTCTCTTGGGTGGATATAAGGTCAAGCACACTCTGGGTCCTGCTGGCCTCCACCTGCCTGTACTCTTCTCCCCTTTAGTCTCTCTTCCCAGGTTCGCTGGCTTCTGGCAGGTCCGTGAATATGTCCCTGAGCTCCTTCCTGCCCCTGGGCCTTTGCACTTGCTCTTTTTTCTCCTTGGAATAGTCTTTCCAGTTGCTCATTGCTGGGTAACTGGCAAGTTTTCCAACTCTCCCCTTCTAGCCCCTGCCTTTCTGTCAGCACTTAGGGTTTGCTCATGACTAGATAACCTTTCTATCCTTCCCATCCCAGCTCAAGCATCACTGCCTGTGGGAAGCCCTCTCTGACCTCACAGACGAGGTCTGGTGCCCTGAGACTCTCACCTTGGTGCTCCGCCTGCATGGCCTTCATCACAGCTGTAACTGAATAATGGGAAGATCTGTTTATTGTCTGTGAAGGACAATAAAGGAAGGACCACGTGTGTGTTCTTCAGGGCTGCGTATCCCAGCACCAGTTCGATTACCATGTACCCTGTGAACTCTCGATATGTCTTTGTTCCGTGAATAAATTCAAGATCGAAAGGGCTGTCTTGTCAGCCATCGCAACTTTTCAGATTACTAACCAAGAGTGAGCTTGTTAGCTCACTCTTAAAAAAGAATGAGTTTTTCCGTGACCTGCAAGTTAACAAAATTGTTTCCAGGTTTGTGGGAGGCATGCTTTTGTTTCCCCAGATCCACCCAGATCAATTTGTGTAAACTCCCAAATCCCAGAAACGATTTTGTCCATTTCAGAACTCCTGGAGATAAGTGAATCTAATAGACAATTGTATGAAAAGGTGTTCCAGATGTCCAAACAGTTTGAAATGTATCTGTTAGAATGTTCACAGTTCAGTGTCTTTTCTGTTTCTGAAAAGTGTCAGCAAGTGGCCATTCCATGGTGTGTCTTACAGAACAGCCCAGTTCCGCTAAAGGAATTGTGGGCTGTTGCATCCATTTCATTTCAGTGATTTATAAAGAAAATTAGGATTTGGCTTACAAATATGTTACCCAGCTACACTGGCTTAAATGATTATAACTGAATAATTTGAATTGGGAATTCTGTTGCCGTTTATCTGTAAGTGATTCTTTCTGAGTTCACAAATGATGTTTGCTTCTCTGTAAAAATATTTGATGAGAGAGAACCTATTTATAAGGTGGTTTTGTGTTGGCTGTAGACTAAGGAGCTTAAAAGGAAAGGAAGTAACATTCATTGAGTTTAACTGGGTACCATACACTTAGGGTACATTGTGTATGTACACACATCTTATTCATTTGGTAGACCCCTTTCTTTTTTGGTAAGAGAGGGGGATTGTAAAACAGATTATAAAACAGCTAGGTTAAGGCCAGAAGTTACACAGATTCTAAGTGTAGAGCTGAGATTTGAACTCAGCACCCGACTCCAGGCTGTTACCAAAATAAGAACAGTATTTTCTCCTGAGGCAGTGTCCCCTCCAAAGTCTCATACAGGGTTTCCAAAGGACTGTTACTCTGCGTGCAAGCGCTGTGCGGATTAGAGATGTGGGTGCATCTTCAGGAAGACTCTGTGAGGTTAGTACCCACAGCCCATTACCCTTCCCATTGCAGATGGAAAAAGAGAGACTCCAAAGATTAAACAGCTTCCCCAGCGTCGTTATCTGGCTCCGTTTAGTTGGTGTGATGGCTTCTGGTCCATGGTGATGAGGTGTGTTCACCCCACACTGTGATTCCTGTTTTCAGAGGTCTGGTGTGGAGCACATGCAATAGAAAACAAAACAGGTCCTGCCAGGAAAGAAAAAGAAGAGAAAAGAGGTGGTGTCCTGGATGGAATCATGCCTCATCTCCTTAATTTCGAACCTAGTAAGTTAAAGAGTGGTTGATGGTAGGAAGTAAATGAAATTCTTCCAAATGTGTTCTTTCAGTCCAGCTCCTCACATGCTTATACACTGCGTTTCAGGCGCTGGGATAGGCACCGCCGGGTGCAAAGGGGAACTTGAGCGGCTTTCACCCCTGGATCAATCAGACACCCACTTGTGCCTTTGAAAACAACACGTCTTGCTGTTCTTTGCTCAGCCAAGCCTTTTAGCCGGGGGTCACCTCTGTCCCCCCAGACTAATGGTGTTCTAATAAGCCTGTTCCAATAAGAAAGGGAAGTGGTGTAACATAGTGATTGCCCTTGTAAAGAAAATAACTAACAGATGGACCCAAGCATCCATCTTTCTCCCCTATCCCGTTTGTCTGTTTACAGGGAGCCTAAGGGGCGGAGCCATGTGCAGCCTGTGTGCACGTGGGCCCTGCAGCAGCCCCTTCTCCAGGAGGGGTGGTTGGATGAGCTTTTACCCTGGCAGAGGGCGACGGGTGTGCAGAAATGAGTCCTGGGCAGAGGGGTCAGCCCTAGAATTTTGCTAGGAGCTGTTTTCAGGTGCCCTCTGTCTTTGCTGCAAGTGGATCAGGAAGGGGGTGAAGTCGCCTTAAGGTGGTGGGTCAGGGCTGGTTGTGTCACCAGCAGCTCCAGGGTACCCTGAACTGAGCTGTCATGTGATTAGTATCAGACCCTGGAGTTGGTGATATCCGGGCTCCTGTGCTCCTTCTGCCTTGTTGAGGATCTCTGGGAGGATCTTC
The DNA here is from genome assembly GCF_949987535.1 of Balaenoptera acutorostrata. Classification (NCBI taxonomy): domain Eukaryota; kingdom Metazoa; phylum Chordata; class Mammalia; order Artiodactyla; family Balaenopteridae; genus Balaenoptera; species Balaenoptera acutorostrata. Next base: position 17,605,853 of record NC_080073.1, read on the forward strand.
TAACCTCCTCTAAGCCTTAATTGCCTCATCTCCAAAATGGGGTAATGCTGATAGGACTGGCATTAGGGTTCAATGAGATGATGAACATAATGTGCATAGTAAGGCTTACCAAGCATTTGTTGCACATTTATTAAGTGAATGTTTATTAAGTACCTATAGGTTTAGGGATGTGCTTCAAGTAAATCACTGAAGAAACATTAGAAATTGGAGATGGTTTAATAGAGAAGAAGGAAAGGGATTTTTACTCAAAGGATTACAGGCTCATTGCAAGCCATGGAATGCCCTTGGGTGACCAGAATCTCTGGCTTTCTCTTCCCTGACTGCTTGTCAGTGCTGGAAACTTTGTGAAAGAGGGATATTCAAGTCAATTTCACTGCATCTGGGTAGCAACTCTGAGCTAAGGTGTAAAGGAGGAGGCTAAAGGCACGAATAAGATGAGGGTACTGGGTGTTTACTTGTATTTATGTTCATCCAACTGCAGTTAACAAAGCTAAAGAGGGATGGGCCAGGCCAAGCTCCCACCTGCCTGTAAGTGAGAAGGTAGGACTTTGCAGCTGGGTAGCCTTTGCTTTGTTGCTGATTTGGACAAGAAAATGCTCCAGGTTGGGTAATTGGATGATCACTTTTCAAAAACTGAAATCACCTTGTAGTCCATCAAGTGGAAATGTGAAAATGCTGCAGCACCTTAATTCGGTTTGTTGTTGTCTGTATGTTGGTGAAAGCGTCGCTTGTGGGCGTTCACCAGAAAAGCAGATGAGCGGATGATAAACATGAGAGATACAGACTTGAAATCAAACTCATGGAAATAGAGAAGTAGACTTAGGGATTTCTTAGGTTATCTAAATATAGCAGCAGATTAAAATATGCGTATATTTTTGGCCTAGGGCAGCACTGACAATCTTAACTTAATGTCTTAGGTTATTTTTCAGAAACATCTTCTTTGGCTGTGGATGAATATATCCTGTTCTGTAGATATTATGGTTCCATAAAAGCTATATCTTTGCTCCTTTCTGCCTGTTTTCCCTTGCCCTTTGTCTCTTTTCATCCTCTCTGCACCTATTCTGGTGACAGATAAATGCTGCTAATACTTAAGTTGACTGTCTCAGCCGTTTCCAATTCATTTTCAAGCATCATTCCCACGACTACCTTCAGTCTTAGGCTTGAACAGTTTTCCCCTTCTGTTCTTCCTCCAAGAATCCCTTCTTTTAGACCTGAACTTGGAATTACAGGGAGGGCTTGGTCCAAGCTGCTTCCTCATTAAAAACATAGTTTGACCAACGAAGATGACAGAAACATCTTGGTGCAGGCAGAGAAGGCATCCCCATTCTCTTTAGGACAGAATTTCTGGCAGCCATCTCTGCCTCCTGGTCCCCCCCAGCCCCGCCCCTCCACATTTTTGCACTCTCTTGTCACTAGTCAACAGACAGAGCTGTTTCCCAGCTGTGCGAGTCTCTGGGAGCTTTGCATAATCTGAGGCTGAGAGGTGTTGTGTCACCCCAGATACACAGACTAGCGGTCAGTCAATTACGGTTCTCACAACCCGCCGGGCAGCTTTCCAGTCTAGCCCGTTCTCGGCTACAAGTCCCACAACAGCAATAATCAAGGAACACCCGTCACTGGGCGGAAAGGAGTTTTTAGAAAGAATCCACATCGACAGCGGCATGATGGACTTCGGGGGCTGCCACACCGCTTAGGAGATGGCTGGCGTCCAAGCTTCTGAGGCTGGGTTGTTTGGAGGAGAACGGTGACAGAGTGATGCTGAAAGGAAGAGGCACTCTACCACAGAAGACAGTTTGCATTCTTGGACTTAAAAGAAAAACAGCCACGATAAGGTGTCTTTTTGACAAAGTACATTTGACTTCTGCTTTTTCGCTGTGGCTTTTATTCCTCGCCGCCCCCCCCCCCCAAATTCTTGTTCAGTTAGACCTTGAATGGAGCAGATTACAAATTGGGTGATTTGAACACTGATCGGTAGTTACATGTTTGAATATGATAGCCAAGCTTATTTGAAGCAGAATCTCCTGGACTTGGAGCTTCTATTTCTGCTTGTAACTTACTGGCTGTGGATGGCTCATGCCACACCCCCTTCTCCAGGGTTACTCTCTCTCTGCCCTTTCTCAATCCTAAAGACCTAAGCATCTCCCAAGGAGACCCTACACTTCACTAGGGGCCTGACTGTCCACTTGATTTGGATTCTGGGGTGGAGACAGGGTGCTGAGCATCTGTTAGAGCTTCGTGCCCCTTCTCCCAAGGAGGCAGTGCTGGCACTGGACTCCAGAATATGAAGGCATCTTCCTTCTCCATCCCCCACCCCGGGCTCTTGGTGAGAGCGCCTCTCCCTCCTGAGTCCTGGCTCCGGAAGGGAAGAGACCCTGCCATTCAGGAAGAGGGTGGCTCTAGGAAAAGCTGCCAAGGAGGTGCTATCTCATTTCCATTTTTGTTGTTTCTCCCCCCCCCCCCCCTATTCTTCACGTTTTGTTTTCTTCCCAGCCCATCAAGACTCACTCATCCGGTAGAACTGGGGGGTGTCCAAGTGTCTCAGCAATACCTGGGTATCCTGTGCCCCCCACTCCTCCCTCCACCGTCCATATCCAAGCCCACACTTTCTGGGACTTGATGTTTCTCCTGTCCTGTTGGGAAACACCATCTGTTCCCCCACCCCCTTTGCTCCCAGGGCCATCTCCCTCCAGGCCTGGGGATGTCCTATGTCCGATTTCCCCTCCTCGTGCCTCACAGCCGTCTGATCAGTACCCTTTGCCCGTCCCATCTCTGTGCCCCTGAAGGTCCAGGCCGAGCTGCTCCCCTTGTCTTCTTTATCATGTCTCTCTCCCACTACCTCCAGGATAAAATCTGTCTCCTGGCACTTGTGCAGTCCTCTAAGAATGTGCCGCTCTTTTTCCAGACTTGGGAAAAGGAGGAACGGGTACGTGGATGTAATAGCTCCCATCAGATGGCCAGATGTTGGGATGAATGTACAACTGTCTTTATTTCCTTAACTTCAGGCCTCAGCTCTCCCAAACTTGCTGTAGACTGAGTAAGTTAACTTAGGATTAGACATTCTTCATTTCCAGAATTTTGTAGCAGAGTCATTTATGTGGTTAAACAGCACCATGGCCTCAGTGCTGAGATGTGCTAGTGTCCGGCCCACGCTGTGCTCTGCTCGTGTTTGGAACCCTTGCTATTGGCCAGGCCCTGTACGGGGGCACTAGGCAGTGATAGTCTATCTCATTCATGTTTCAAGAAGAAACCATTATTATCCTCATTCTAAGAATGAGGAAACTCAACTCAGGTTCTGACTGTGAAGTCCAAGATCTTAACCATCACCCTGTTCCTGTCAAAGGTATAGTATTCTTATGACACCCTTCAGGGTATAATAGATACTCTCATCTTTGCCACTGTTATTGCATAGTCCAAAGAAGCCTTGCTTAAAACTCTAATTACATAATAGATACTCTGATCTTTGCCACTGTTATTGCATAGTCCAAAGAAGCCCTGCTTAAAACTCTAATTACAAAGCTAATTAGATGTCTAGTCCTTCATGACATTGTAATGTGAAAGCCGTGTCTTTTGAGGCAAAGGAATTTAGGGTAGGATGCACACGTTTACCAGCCCAGGAGGAACAGCATGGGTGTTGGAGTCCTGTGGACCTGGGTTCCAACCCTGCCCCTCCCTCTTGGAGCCACGTGATCTTCAGCAAGCGTATGCATTTCTCGAGCCTCAGTTTCTCAGGTGTAGAGCATTGATATAATACGTGCCTCTCAAGGCTGATGTTTCAGTTATTCAGTTGTTTTTGTGAAACAGAGCTCTTTCTTTTTTTTTTTTAATTGGTATATATATTTTTAAAAATTTATTTATTTTATTTATTTATTTTTGGCCGTGTTTGGTCTTCGGTGCTGCACGCGGGCTTTCTCTCGTTGTGGCGAGCAGGGGCTACTCTTCGTTGCGGTGCGTGGGCTTCTCATTGCAGTGGCTTCTCTTGTTGCGGAGCACGGGCTCTAGGTGCGCGGGCTTCAGTAGTTGTGGCTCGTGGGCTCTAGAGCACAGGCTCAGTAGTTGTGGTGCATGGGCTTAGTTGCTCCATGGCATGTGGGATCTTCCCGGACCAGGGCTCGAGCACACTTCCCCTGCATTGGTAGGCGGATTCTCAACCACTGCGCCACCAGGGAAGTCCTCTTTCCCTTCTTTTACTATACCAAGCCACTGAGAAAGTTTCAAAGCATGGGTTCTGCTAAACTACCAAAACAGAGCAATATAAGTTAAATTTTCCTTTAGATGAACAGTGTCACTTATTAACATAATGTCTGTGAACAGCCGGGAACACAGTATTGATGAGAGCCTTTGTCCTTATTCCATTTGTAAATCTCTTCACTCAGTGGGATATAATTGAATGAGAATCATTTAAATGCCCTGGATCTGATGCATTTTGAACCCAGGAACAGGTTAAATAATTAAGCAGGAAGTAAGGTTAACCTGTTAAACATGCTGTTGTGTGAAGCCTAGTGTATAAATTCTCTATTATTTCTTCTGAAGAATCAGAAATTAAAGGAAAGTATTGATAGTTAAGGTTGCTTGTGGGAAGGGGAGTGGAAAGGAAAAATCAGGATCAAGCTCGGGGTGTCGGAGAAAAGGAAATGACCTTTGGTCATTAGATGGAGAAATGAAAGGAATTCGGCTCAGGCAGAGCTTTTCTTTTCTCTGTCATTGCTCCCAGTATCATGTGTTGAATCTTCCACATGATGGCTCAGTCCTGTTAATTAGTCCTAAAATAGACAATGTCACCTAAAACCAGTGTCTGTCCGTCCTGGACAACAGACTAGGTCAAGACACTTCTAGAAAATGAGAACCCACTTTCTTTCTTCCCTGGGATTGATTGCATCTGGGAAGGAGGTGTAGACAGTTAACTTGATTGTTCTTTGCATATTGCTATTTGACTGAGGAATCTTGTTTCAGGCATCGTCTCAGTTGGTCTCCATTGTCCCTGGAGGGAGATCTTTGAGTTTGGGACCAGACCTAGGTGTCTTTGGGCATCTCAGGTTGGGTCTTCTGGAGATAAATAGTTCACTAAAGAGTTTGGAGTTTTGTTCTGATACTGGTTTCCTGGGTAAGACCTCCTATGATGAGTTCCTTTGTGGAACTTTTTGGAACTCCAACAAGGGAACGATCTTGGGTGGGACCAAATATGTTGCTAGTCTACATGGCACTCTTTTCTATGTTCCACACGAAAAGGGAGTTAGTGTAGACAGTAATTAAGGTCTAGAATGGGAGATCATGGGTTTAAATCCCAGCTTGACCTCTTACTAGCTCTTTGACAAGGGACAGCTTTCTTACTTGTTCTCGCTCAGTCTTCCCACCTGTATCATGAGGGTGGTAATAGTGCCAGTTGATAACATTGGTTGGATTATTAAATAAAATAAAGCACTTAAGTGCTCAATATAATTTCTGGCACATGATAAAGAGCCAGTAAATGTTAGCTGTTATCATTGTTAATGCAGTGCAATGAGATTTCTTTATTTTTCTTTCATTTTTTAGAAGAATAAATAGTTGTCACACAGTAGATTTAAAACTGGTCTGTTTTAATCGTATGGCTGTGCATTCCCCTTTGTGCATCATTTGAGCTTGTCCAACCAGAGACATCTGCCTTGGATTACTGTGTGACTGTACAGTGTCTATTCTTGATTAGTTATGAAAGCCAGAAATGTAAGATATGTATGATAACTCTCTCAAATTCCCATGTATTTCTAACTTTTTCACCTCTCTAAGATAACAAAGCAAGAAATGGACTTAGCAACATTTTCTGTCTCCAAGGCAGAAGGATATAAACTCTTCCAGTTTGCACATCATTGTATTTACATCTCAAAACTATTAGGGTGATTCTGAACGTTTATTCTCTTACAGCAGTGAATATTGTTGCCTGTTCTCTTGTTGCAGGTCAGATAAACAGTAAAGATTGATAGCGTTGATAGATGCTCTGGATGGTGGTGCTATGAATAGGACTTTTTTTTTTTAATAATTTAAATTTATTTATTTATTTATTTTTGGCTGTGTTGGGTCTTCGTTTCTGTGCGAGGGCTTTCTCCAGTTGCGGCAAGCAGGGGCCACTCTTCATCGCGGTGTGCGGGCCTCTCACTATCACGGCCTCTCTTGATGCAGAGCACAGGCTCCAGACGCGCAGGCTCAGTAGTTGTGGCTCACGGGCCCAGTTGCTCCGCGGCATGTGGGATCTTCCCAGACCAGGGCTCGAACCCGTGTCCCCTGCATTGGCAGGCAGATTCTCAACCACTGCGCCACCAGGGAAGCCCAGGACTTTTTTTTTTAAAAAGTTCATAAATAGGTTGTCATTACTGAGGCACTGCTGTTTTTTTTGTTAAAGTACAGTAGCTTGATAGAGACTCGCTTCTCTTTTATATTTACCTACTGTATTTTCTGCATTGAGTAAATGACGCTGAAGAAATGAAGATTTTGTTGTGTTGTTCTTATAGGACACCTAGTTCTTTCATCAGAAACTGCTTTTTTCTACTAATAAATAATCATTTTTGTTTTTACAGGGTTTTAGTAATTGATGCTAAGGCTTCTATGACATTTTTGAAAATATTTTGAATTCTGCTATACACTAACTAGTCATGAGAAACAGCCATTGTTGTTAAGAACTTGAAGCACTTGGAGATACTTTTACACATTAAGACCCATTAGTTTTTTTTTTTTAAGAAACTTTAATCTTTATTTATTTATTATTTATTTATTTATTTATTTATTTATTTAATGTCTTAGGTCGTGCCCTGTGCAGCATGTGGGATCTTAGTTCCCTGAGCAGGGGTTGAACCTGTGCCCCCTGCATTGGGAGCATGGATTCTTGACCACTGGACCACCAAGGAAGTCCCTGAGACCCATTAGTCTTTAGTGTGTGTGTGGCTGTGTTACATGCAGTTTTCCGGGCCAAATATGGAACAGGGTTTTACATTGACAACTATAGCAATAAATGAAGCAGTGCTCCAGGAAAACCACTGGGCACTGCACAGTTGGCAAGAGTGGTTTTCGTTGCCACCGTGGAGGTAGAATAAGATATTTGCATTCATGTCATTCAAATGTTGCCACTTATTTCCCCAGCAGAAGTAGAAAGCGCAGGTTTCATCAGGAAGCAATAAATATCAGAATAAAACCTCTTTGTGATAAGCTGTCAGTGCTGTTTTTGAGAAGCGTAAAAAAAATTACCGCATTTAAATGATACCCTGTTTAAACAGAAAACATGAGTGAAGCAATTGTAAACTTATAGCCAGTACATGTGGAGTTTTGCATACCATTCAGGTAGTTGGAACTGTTTCAGAGGTGTATCAGCAAGTTTAATATATATGTCTAAGCCTATTAAGTGATAGTTTGCGCAGAAGGTTAAATCTATTTTTATTTATCTGTCTGTTACTTGAGAGTGTTAGTTGGGGTGCCCTGGCATCTCCATCCTGTTTGACTGTTGAACATTGTGCCTCTGAGACCTGCTGGGGCCATTTCTGCTTGTTTGATTTAAAGGGGCTCAGGTGGACCACCCCCCTACGTTAAACAGTGTTTTCTGTTGCACACTCTGCATCCCCTCAGGACTGGACAGTCATTACTTTGTGAAAATGCCCCTTCCCCCCTTTTCAGTAAGGTTCAGGATTTTTCTTTTTCCCACCCATGTTTGCATCTGACCTTTCAAGAGCCATTTTCCCCCCAAGTCTCCCAAACACAGATGACTACCGACGGGCCATACGTGCACACAGACTTCCGAGGGGATTGCTATTGGAACCTTCCATGACATAACGTGAATGCTGCTGTTGACAGTGGTTGAGAAACAGACAGACAGTAGCCATCTAGACAACCAGCTTGCGCTGGGCTGGCCATAGGAAAGATGCGTTTGCAGACCAAGGTGTCACTCAGAGAAAATATTCATTACACGTGTCTGGACATCTCCAAACGTTCTTCAGTGATTGCTCCAGGGTTAGATGGTATCAAGAAATGTTTGTAACCTCTTCAGCGCAGGACAGAGTTTCATCATGGGCCCCCAAAGTTTTCCCTGGTTAAACTTCTCTAGAGACATAGGATTTTTAATGCTTAGCAGCCCATGAGTCCATTTAGATAGAAAGAAAATTCCTCCCATTTTTTTTCGCTGTTTGTAAATAAAATTTTGAACTCATTTGTTCCCTGCAGGGTGAAGAAACAAAAAGCCTGACTCTTGTCCTGCATCGGGACTCCGGCTCCCTGGGATTCAATATTATCGGTGGCCGGCCGTGTGTGGTATGTTAATTGCTGAAATGGGTTTTTCTTGTCCCTAATGCAGCTGGAAGAGGGGTCAGGGTTTGGGGGGTGAGGGGTAGGAAACCTTGCTCACTTCATTCCGCTCTAATTAGAGTTCATTGTGTATCTAACATCTTCACCCTCAGGGATTTTTATTATCTTATTTTTTTATTGAAGCATAGTTGATTTACAATGTTGTGTTAGTTTCAGCTGTACAGCGAAGTGATTCAGTTTGGGGGATTTTTATTTCATCGTGGTCTCCTAATGTAGCATTGTCCTACTCATACAATAGCTTATCTTAGCTGTTTAGCTTTGGGGATGCGTGTCTGGTTGGGTAGCAGTTGAGCTGAGGCACGTGGCATGAGACATGTGCGGTTGCACGGAGTGACTTTGCTAGACTGGGGGCTCTGAGACTGGCCATGTGATCGGGGCTTCTGCTCTGTCTGCCCTTTATCAATCAGGGGCAATTCCGCCATTTGTGGGATAGTGCATCCCATGCTCTTTCTTCCCTCTGGAGCTGTTCACCCCATTCATCATGATCCCCTCCTCCAGAAAGGAGAGACTGAGTTCAAATCTGTCAATTTAATTGCAAAGAAAATGTCTGCTAAGAGGGCTCTGGGGGGGTGGCAGAGGGTGTGTTTTGGGATCTCACCTTTCACGCTGGATTGCCCGAGTATGTGTCATCTCTTGCTCTTTTCTTGGGCTGACCCTTTCCTTGTTTGTTAGCTTTGAAGGAAAACAGTCAAGGGAAGGGAAAAGAAAATCAGATTCACTCATTCAACAAATAAGTATTGAACACAGGCTGTTCGCTAGGGGCTTGGAGATACTGGCCAGGGAGACTGGGTCCCTGTGGTCATTGAGTGTATGTCCTGGGTGATATTGGGCAAGAAACAAGCAAATACAGTAATTACAGATGGGAGAAGTACAATGAAGGGTAAAAAGTGGGAGGATGGCATGTGGTAGCTACCGAGGAGCAAGGGCCACCATTGGCTAGAGTAATCAGGAAAGAGAGGAAGGGATATTAAGGCAAATCCTAAAGGATAAGAAGATGTCAGCCATCCAGCTGTGGTTAATGTTTGCCCCCGCCTTCATGGAGCTCAAGTCCGGATGGAGGAACTGATGAGTTAGGAGAGGAGAGCACTGTTCTCATTGATACACGCTGTGCCTGGGTCCAGCTAAAGATGCCTGGGGGCGGTGGAGTGGGGGGGGCCGTTAACCGTAGGGAAGGAGGCATCCTGGGGCAGGGCCATTGGAGCTGGGTTCTGAAGGATGAGTAGGAGTTTGCTAGATCAGAGGGTCAATATATAATACATTTAGTTGAGCAGTCTTAACTGTAAAAAAAAAAAAAAAAAAGCATATTTAGTTAGCTACAGATTTTAAATATATTTACTACTGAACTAATGTTACCTGTCTTATAAAAGTTACATGCAAAAGAGTCATTTTAAATTATGAAGTCAAAATATGAATATGATTTTTAAAATGCTTTTTTGTCATTCCAATGTGTTGCATTGCAAGTACCCATCTTTGAAGACCACTGAGCTAAAAGAAAGTGGGCGGACCCAGGGAAGCCCAGACAAGGACAGGAACAGAGTTGAGGGGTGGCAGGAAGTGGTCAGAAGGAGGCTGGAGAAGCAGAGGCGGGTTATGATTAAATTCCCTTTGCTTTTAGCCAAGGCCACAGTTTCTTGCAAGAAACTTCCACACCGTTGATTGTAAGAAATGACAGCTTAGTTGTACGTGATACGTAGTCATTAAAATGATAAACTAATACATTATCTGCCTTATAAAACATACTTAAAAAAGAACACTTCTAGACAATGAGGAGAATGAAGGTGGGCAGGGGTAGGGGCCGGTCCCACTTGGCTGGGCCCCAGCACTGTGCACACACCCTTGTGTTCCTCCCATCGTCTCGGGGTGTTTCTTAAGAAACTAACACTGTGGGCTTCCCTGGTGGCTCAGTGGTTAGGAATCCGCCTGCCAATGCAGGGGACGCGGGTTCGAGCCCTGATCCGGGAGGATCCCACATGCCGCAGAGCAACTAAGCCCGTGCACCACAAATACTGAGCCCGCGCTCTAGAGCCCGCGAGCCACAACTACTGAGCCCACGAGCCACAACTACTGAGGCCCACACGCCTAGAGCCCGTGCTCCGAAACACGAGAAGCCACCGCAGTGAGAAGCCCGCGCACCGCAACGAAGAGTAGCCCCCGCTTGCTGCAACTAGAGAAAGCCTGCGCCCAGCAACAAAGACCCAACACAGCCAAAAATAAAGAAAATAAATTTATAAAAAACAAACAAACAAAAAAACACAAAAATCCCAGCAGGGTTTTCCTGACACCCGTTAAAAAAAAAAAAAAAAAAGGAAACTAACATTGTGTCAGGCTGGGACTTTTCGCTTTCTCCTTTTTCCAGTTGACTGAGAGATCCTAGGCGGCATGTCACGGTGCTGCTCTGATTCAGTTCTTGCTGCCAGGGGTTAGGCTCTCCAGCTCTGGGAGGGGGTGAGGGAGCAAACTGGGGCTTGACTGGCTCAGTAATTGTCCCTAGGAAACACCCGGACCGGATGGACCCAAGTTCTCCAACTTACCGTCAAGAACGTGTTTTGCCGTTTGGCACAAATAACAGAGAGTTGGCTGTGCTTGGTTTTTGTTCATAATTTTTATTCCTCCTCTCCATACCCATCATTACCAGTTTTAAGAAACAACTACCGTAAACGAAGATGCATTTCACTTTTAGATGTTTCAGAAGTTTCTGCAGCCAAAAGCGCCCAAACTAGGAAGATCTCTTCTGCACACACCAAAGTGTATATAGAAGAAGGGAGCCTGATGTTTGCAAACTGCCTGAAATGGAGAGGCAAGCCTATGGCTTGACAACTGTTGGGCAGCCAACTATGGGAAAGCCCGAAAAGATGGTGTTTAGTTTCTGCACATCCCCAGGGGTGAAAGGATGCTTCCAGCCTCACTAGAATGCAGTTGTTGTTTTTTCCTCAGACTTACCAAAGAACATGTTTTAGGTCATTTTCTTTTTCCTTTAAAAAAAAGTGATTTAAGCACAAACCAGACTCAATTTTGTAGCGTTCAAAAGTGTTCTCAGTTTATGTGGTCTTTTTGCAAGAATTCCATGCATGGCCCTGGGGAGGAAAATTGAATTCCATATGCATGTGTTTGCCGTTGTGTTTTTAAAAACTTGTGCTGATTAGCAGAAACAGCAAAGGGAAACCTAAATGGATTCTTCACTGTTGCCTGGAAATCTGGCAGGTCATTGAGAACAGGCTAAAAAGCCAGGATGAGCTACAATGTGCACTCATTGTCAGTTACTGGAAGTAGAACGCCGTGCACATGACGTGTGTGTTTCCCAAGGAATTCCTGTGTTGGATGCTTGGTTGGGTTGTGGCATAAGCCCAGCCAGGGGGCTCTGACATAAGGCTTTTCATTGCATGATGCTCTTAGCAAAATCACATCACCCATTCATGAGTGCTCGTATCCCTAAAGAAACAGCAGCCAGTGTAGTGTATCAGACCTTTCCCTTCAGCCTTTGGCAAATATACTTCGTTGTCAGGCACCCCTGGGATGAAAACAGTCCCTTTCATTTTTCTGTTTCTCAAGCCACCAAAAGCAAACAAATCCTAATTCATCTTGGTTCACCTTGATGCATAGCTCTACCTTAAAATGTGTTAGGAGAGGAGCCAACAAACAAAGACTAAAGAGGTGTCTCATAAGAGAAAAGTCTCGCTATCAGGGATGGGCTTGATTTGTTTTTTTTTTGATTTTGTGCTTTCTGTATTTTTTGAATTCTGTTCCCATCCCCTACCACTGTCTTTATTTAAGCTCAGTTGTGGTGTTTGCTCTTGCCTGTTCCTCTCTGATTTTTGCTTGGACTTTCTGATGCTCCTTAAGAAAAATTACTTGTGTATGATGTATTTTTCTGCAAAACAAGCCAAAGCCCAAATCCCATCCCCTTTTTCCCCCCTTCCTCCCCAGCCAAGAAATGCAAAACAGTTAAATCAGAGTAAACACAGATCTCTTTTCATTTGATATATTGACATCATCTCTTAGGGAACTCAAGCTTCTCCATAAATCCTTTGTGGTCCATTGAGACTCTTCAGATTCCTCTAGTGGAATATTCCCATAGCCTGGAATGTTGGAATTCATGTGTATTTTTGAGGTTTTTCTCAATGGGAGACAGCATTGCGCTTAGAGCTTGTATAAGAGAATCAACCTATCCTTAGTTTGAAAGTGACCTATGCCACTTCTTAGCTGTGTGACCTTAAGTAGGTTACTTAACCTCTCTGTCTCAGATTTTTTCCATCTATGAAATGGATAATAATATTACATACCAGTTGTGGTTATTATGAGGATTAAATGGTGGACAGAGTACACTCACTACGTACCTGGTACCTAGTGTGTGTCAGTAAATAGAAGCTGTTGCACTGCTCTGTATCTGATACAGGCACGTAGGGAGCTACACAGATGCCTTGGGACGCGTGCATCATTAGTAGTGGCTGTGAGAGAGAAAGGAGGCTCATAGAAATTCAGACAGTGAAGGCCTGAGCGGAGTGCTGTGATGCTGGCCAGGGGTGCCTTTGGGGGCCGGCTGATCCAGCACAACACCCACAGACTTGCAGACCCTTCTCTCTCGGAAGAGTGTTGATAGAATCCAGATGGCAGTGAGAGACTTATCTTTGTCTTGTGGGGATAAGTGTTGGGAAAAACACTTAATGTTCATTTTTGCTTGTGATTTTGGTGTCTTTTGAATCATATTTATAACATTATATAGTGTGTGTGTGTCTTTGTGAGAAGCGGGGGAGGGAGGGGACAGAAGAGATGGAGAATGTGCATTTTCCCACCCTTGGTTACTGCTGTTATACTTCAAGGGGTAGATTGAACCACTTCAAAGCCATCTCTCTCTTTCTTTAGAATATAGGTTTGTTTTTGTTGTTGTTGTTTTGCAGCTTAAAGAGGAAAATGTTGTATTTTCATAATTATTTTTTAACACATGGAATTTTGATGTATTTGCATGTAGAGAAATTAGTACTGAAGTGGATCTTCTTATGGCGTTATGTCAGGGAAATCAACATGATGGTAGATTTTGGAGTTTTTGTGGAACATCCTGAACTTACTTCCCAAATGCTTTTGTTTGGAAACAACACATGCTTTTGCCATTGCATTTATAAATCCATCTGTTAATCACGAGAAATTTAATCCACACACTTGGAGAGCATTCATCCCAGTGCTATTTGGAAAGAAGTTCATGAACAAGCTGTGAGGGTTTTTTTTTTTTATGAGTTTGTTGGAGCTTTTTGATTTTAAATAAAGGGAGGACTTTGAGCAGCGAGCCGTCTTCTTTCCCAGAAAGTTTCAGTCTGGACTTTGAAAGATATAAAGGGATTCAAGAAGATTGGAGATCAGAATTTATTAGGAAGGGGGAGGGGTCATGGTGGGCTTTTCTGATGCAAATCAGAACAAAGATAAAACGCCTATTTTCACCATCAGATTATTGGCTATTTAAAAGTTTTATAATACTCTGTGCTTGTGGGGATATGAGAATATACTCTGTCTAATGAGCTGTAAGTACAAGCTCTCTGAAGGGTAGTTTGGCAACATCTATCAAATACACATACCCTTTGACCCAGCAGTTCCATTGCTAGGGATTTGCCCCGATATATACTAGCAAAGATATTTCAAAATACAGATAGAAAGGAATTAGAGGTGACACAGTCTCTAACAGCAACAGCTGTAAACAGTGCTAATTATCCCTGTGTGGGGATACTGTCCAGTCACTTAAGGGAGTGAGGTAGACAGTGGGCCTGATGGTGAAGAATCTCCAACATTTTTAAAGTTAAGTGAAAGAGGCCAGGCACCCGAGAACGTGGGGAGCATAATCCCGTTTCTGTGTGTAAGAAAGAAAGAAATACATGTTTAGGAAGGTGATACATGAAAATGTTTTGGAAAGGATGGATAAAGTGCTACTCGATGCAGTGAAGGGGTAGAAGGACAGTGGGTTAGAGATGGCAGGGGCTTATCATTTTATACCTTTTGGTATGGCTTGACTTATTTTATCACATGTTAATTTTAGTTTAAAACAGATAATCAGGGGAAACAGCTGGCTTTCACCCCGTTGCCACTTGTGCCACCAGCAAGAACCCATTACTGTTTTAAGAGTGTAAGCTTGATTTTCATGATCAACTTAATGCCTAGCATTCATGTGTGTGTTTTTTTTTAACCCAAAGGACAACCAAGATGGATCGTCCAGTGAAGGAATCTTTGTATCCAAAATAGTTGACAGTGGACCTGCAGCCAAGGACGGAGGCCTGCAAATTCACGACAGGATCATCGAGGTATGTGGACACTGCCAGGGTCTTCTGTAGGCCGAATGGCATCCCGTCTTCATCCGGCTCAAGGCAGGGTGTTCGGTGGGGCAGGGAGGCCTCAGCTGGTGACTCTTGAGGCAGGAGTCAGACCTCTCCGATGGTGTGGGACCAGACTGCGTGCTGGTTGCCTTGCTCTTAAGCTTTTGTTCATGTTCAGTGCAGAGAAGCCAGATTATGAGTGGCTTGTTGATGATTTGGCTCTTGTCACGCGGCCGCGCATCTGTTTTGCGTGCTTCAGTTAGAGCTTCGTGTGAAAACCACTGGGGAGTCGTGTGTTAGTTAGAACCAGGTGAGCAGTCCCTGTGGTGCAAATGGTGACTCTGTTCAGATCGGTGACCAGGGAGGGGGTCATTGTGTCGGCTGTGGAATCACTCTAACGTCCTCAGGGCTCACGACACACAATCATTTCTACATATCCCTCTTTTATGCATGTCTTTTTTGCCTGTTGTCACTTGTACTAGTTGACCGTCCGGGGACGTGCAGGCAAAGGTTGATATTGAGGATGGTCACTCGTCTCATCACCCACTTCCTCATTTTCAATTTTCACTCATCATTTTAGACTTTTACTTAGGGGCTTTATAGGTTTTCTCCGGGGGAGGTAGGTAGCTCCCTCTGTCCCGCCACAGGACACTTTGGAATAGGGTCACACAGCGTCCTAGCATGCTCCGAGCTGCTGAAAGGGAAAGAGTGATTCAGGGCCTGCTTGTGTGGGCTCCTGTTGCAAAGTTTGATACAAATGACTATATTTTGCTGGTGGTTTTGGCTATTTTGATTGCTCTTTTAATGGGTATATATATATATATATATATATATATATATATATATATATATATATATATATATATATATACACACACACACACACACACGGGCTCAATTTGTTGGCTCTCCTATGAGGAAAAAATTAAATAGGAGAATCCAGGATGAGTTGTTGAAGCCCATAAGAAACTCCCCCATGGGCCGTAGCCATAATACAGCACATTAAACAGGAAACTGGAAAAATGGTACTGTGACCACTGCATGTTTTATGTTCCAAACACACATTTGCATAGCATCTGTATTTCTTGAATATATTTGTGGTCTGTTTCAAACCTTGTACCGAGTGGGAACTCTGACCATGTGATAAGCCACCAGGGAAGTTCCTGTAACCCACTGTAATGTGGCCATGTGCTTCCGGGGAAGGGAGCGTTGGGGAGAGGACGACAGAGTCTTGCTTTTCTGGTCTCGTTTGGATGAATTCTGCAATGTGCAAAGCAGTACGCTTCAGGTCAATTTATATCCTTAGGGAAACAGACGGTTATATCTCCCCAAGAAAGCGAACTGAACGAGTTAGGGTATGAGAGTTACTTTTCTGAAGGAGTGGATGCAGTGTGACAATTTACGTATTAAAAGGATACTTGATTTTGTTTTAAGGACATCATTAATACTGCTACATCCCCCTTGACTTTTTGAAGGGTTCTTAAACTTGGAGATCTTTTTGCTGCATGTTTTAGGGTCAATCTTCATATTTCCCCAGTCAGGGGAGTGGATTTTCCCTACCAGGAATTTGCTTGGGCAAGACGCTTTTTCAAGAGCTCAAATGTGTCCTTACTGTCTTTTTTAAAAGAAAGAGAGAATACATTTTCTGGACTGTTGTTCCAAAAGATAAGTACAGCTTCCGTTGCCAAGGGTTTGGTGGAACAGCCAGTTTCTGTAAGTAATGGAATTTCATTGCTCTTATGTTTTGCAAATGAGAAATGTACAGCTGGGCAGGATTTTCTCTTGGCAAAGGGTGATCTGTGTTTGAAACATTTAGTACTGTTTCTGGTAAGTCACATTCCCCTTTTGGATAGTATGTAAAATATTAATCATGTCCCAGTGTTGAGATGGAAAGAAGGATGATCACAATAGAGAAACAACATATGTGTAATTGCAATTGACACCCCATGCCCTTCTCCGTCAAATCCTAATCTCTTTTGACATGATACAGTGATTCGCATGCCTGAAAACGATGTTCTCCTGTTCACCTTGTCTGTGTCTGAGTTTATTACCAGGCATGAATTTGATTATTTTAAGTGTGCCTGTGGGTTCACTAAGAAGAGTCAGGGGCTTTCTAGTTTTTCTCCATATTTCTTCCTTTTCAGAGGAGTGAGCAAACGCCCACTAGATTTTCACCATAAGAACTTTCATCCTGGCAAAAGGACATTTATATTAAATCCATAGAGACTGACTAAATCTCGTCCTCAGTGCAGAGTTGTTAACGGTTACTCTGTTCCTACCGCTCTTTGTTCCCTGAGACCAGAGCTGTAGTTCTCACCCACATCAGAACCAAGCACACTCGCCTTGTGTTTTATCGGAAATATTGTGAAATGCCATCAATACTCTCATGAAACGAAATTCATCGGTAATATTTATATACATGCACACCTAATGGTAGAACCTATATACTGTCATTAATAGAAAAATAACAGGAAGATCATTTATAGTAAAATGTATGTATCGGTGCGTAAATGCTCGGGCACAGCCGCATTAGAAGCCACTGTGATGTTTGCTGCCAGACGCTGGCATCTCCTTGTGGGCTCGGCACGGTGCACCGGCAACAGAAGTTGCTGGTCCAGGAAGGCGGTGCTGCGGAGTTTGGCACCATGAGCGGCATCGCCGTCCACGATTGGATTTTCCACGGTGGTGAACAGATTGTGGTTAAGATACGGTACAATTAAATACAGTCTTCCTTTGATTTACACACGTCTTTGTGTGTGTGTGTGTGTGTTTTAAAAATTGAGGTAAAATATACATACCATAAAATTTACCATTTTAACCATTTGTAAGTGTGCTTTTCTGGGGCATTAAGTACTTGATCGTGCAACCGTCACCACCATCCATCTCCAGAACTTTTTTGTCTTCCCAAACTGAAACTGTAGCCGTTAACCCACCCCTCCTCCCCTTCCCCCAGCTCCTGGCTGCCATCCTTCTGTTTTCTGTTTCTATGCATTTGACTACTCTAGGCGCCTCACATAAGTGGAATCCTACAGTATTTATCTTTCTGTGTCTGGCTCATTTCACTTAGCGTAATGGCCTCCACAATCATCTGTGTACTTGTAGCATGTGTCAGAATTCCATCTTTTTTAAAGCTGAATACTATTCCATTGTATGTATAGAAGTATATACCACATTTTGTTTATCCATTCATCCATCGATGGACATTTGGCTTGCCTCCATCTTTACATTGTGGTGAATAATACTGCTGTGAGCATGGGTGTGTAATCTGTATGCCTTTAAATTGCAAAAACAAAACAAAACAAAAAAACCCTCAGTGTTTATATGTAAAACAGAGTTAGGGTGTACCCTCAGGTAATTATAAAACGTTTGTTACTTTACCTTTACTAATGTCTGGCAGGATACGGGAAGGTTATTCAGGAAACCCAATAATTCTTCTTTGCCCGAGACTCTGTGCTTTTAGGGCTTCTAGCATCCTTGGTCCCCTCCCCAATCCTTGTGACAATGAAAAATGCTTCCATAGATTTCCAGCACTACCTCGGGTTATGATAGGGACCCCAGGGAGAATGACTGGGGTAGAGATTTGTCTTGTTCTCAAACCTTATGATGCAAGGTGCGTTGCTCAGAAGCTCGTTCTTGCATTCTGTTCGTCTCTCATTTGGCAGTAAGTGAATTTCTGTGACAGTTGTCTGGGCTAAATGCAATGTCCTCTTCTGCTTTGAGATAGTAAATGCAATGTCCTCTTCTGCTTTGAGATAGTAAATGCAATTCTCCGAGTGCAGAGAAGGCAGGGAGTGAAGCCCTCTGTTGCCACTAACCTTTATTTTGTACAATCCTCTGTAAATACGTGTTCATCTTGGGAGTGTTATGATTTGAAGACCCAAGCATGTGGTCACAGAATGTGTGTAAGCTCAGTGGCTTTTGTGTAAATCAGTCATTCTCTGTTTTGTTTGCTGTAGGTTTGGTTAGTCTGTCATTGCTCAAAAGGCTGGGTTACAGGGTTGACTAGAACAGATTAACACTGCCTTCCCTTCCCGAGCTAGGCTACTTGGTAAAGTGAGATTTTACTATTTGTTAGTGAAGATAACGTTCTCCCACCAACTAAAATTGCAGAGTGGCATGTGAATTCACCTGAAAAAGCATTTAGTTTTAGAAAAAGGAAGACGCTCTTTTTTGTGTGTTAACTTTTTATTTTGACGTAATTTCAGACTTGCATTAATGAATTCCTGTACAGTCTTTACCCAGATTCCCCCAGCATTAACATCTACTACATTTACTTTATCCCTTTCTCTCTCTACCCCTATTCCTAAATACATCAGTGTGTGGTTTTTTTTTAGGAATAAGACCTCTTACATAACTACAATCCATTTATCTAAATCAGGAAATTAATATTGGTAGGGCCCTATTGTCTCATCTACAGAATTTAGTCAGATTTCTAATAATCTGTACAGTGTCCTTGATAGCAAGAGAAAACCGCAGATCATAGGTTTTACTGAGTTGTCATAGTTCTTGATTTCCTTTCCTTTAGAGCAGTGGCTCAAGTTTTTCGTCTTGCATGCTACTGATATTTTCGAAGAACACAAACTAGGTCTTTTGTATAATGTCTCTCAGTTTGGGTTTGTCTGATGTTTCCTCATGAGTATGGATTCAGGCCATACATTTTGGGCAGGAATACCAAAGAAGTGATAGAGTGTCCTTCTCAGCGCATCCTGTCGGGGGTCACACGATGTCACTTTGTCCCTTTATTAGTGATGTTAACTTGGACTGCTTGGTTAAAGTCTTATCTGCTGGGTCTGTCTGCTGTAAAGGTACTGTTTTCTCCTTTGTCTTGTATCCTGTCGGGGAGGGTGGAGGATACTTTGATTCTGTGGAAATATCCTGCTGCGACTCAAACTCTCATACACTGGTTTTCGCACCCACTTATGGATTTTACTTGACTTGATTATTATTATAATGGTTGACGAATGGTGATTTACTAAGTACATTCCTTCTATGTTTATGAGTTGTAAGAAGAAGTGTTCCTTTCCTCCCTGTTTTTTTCTACCTATCTCCATCTGTCTGTCTGTCTGTCTGTCTATTTCAGTATGGACTCATGGATTCTTATAATTTGGTGGTCACCTTGTCCAGTTTTGGCCAGGAGGAGCTTTTTCAAGCTAGTACCTCTGTCCTTTTCTCATGTTTCCATCAGTTTTTGAGCACTTCCTTACTTTGTGGCACTACGAGATGTCCCAGGCTCATCTTGTACTTTCCTTGCCCCAAACCTAGAATCAGCTCTTTTTCCAAGTAGCTCTAACTCCACTGAGTAGCTCTAACTCCATTGAGTGAAGAGTGAGTGGCGTTTAGAAACCAACATATGGGTGCTAGGGTGATCATATATAATTATATGAGGTTATAATTGAGGTTTCATTGTTTCTAGGCAGTCTCATCAGAGGTAGAAAATGTAAATATGCACATACACACACAATATTATCATCATCAACAACAACACACATCTCTCCTTCTATTTCTCTATTCATCCTTTTATATATTTTGAAAACTATGCCTGTATCAGTACCTCTAATTCCAGTCCAAGTCTGCATGGTTAAGTTTCTCCTCCTCCTTTGAAGATTTGCAACTCCTAGAGGAATCCCTTTTGAAATAGTGATGAATGTACTCTTTTCTTTTGAATCAAATCTCTGATCTTTGCTTAGATGTTATCAGTGAATTAAAAATTGTTGACAAAAATTGTTTAAAATATTTCCATATTATTTTTGGTTTGATTTTGGGAGGAAAAATATGCTCTAAAGTAGGTGATTTTGTAATTATATTTTTCTTTCATTATGGGGTAAGAAAGGCTCGGTATTTCTTGTGTAACTGTATGCAAGAAACTTATTATTGCTAAACAGGCAAAGATATGCCCAAGCCATTTGGGGGTAATATTAAAAATAAACACGTGGGGCTATGCTGTTGTCCTCTGTAGTGACTGATAGCCATGGACCACACTCAGCAGAGGAGAGGAAAAAATTCTGTGGCAATTATCCTCCTGAGAAGTAAAACCTATTCGTGTCAATTTGAAATCTCTGTTACCTCAGTTACATAAATAATCTGTTTGGATGAAAGAGATGTGGTATAATTCAAGCTATGTTGAGAAGATTCTTTTTAAGCTGCAAAAATAAGCAGGTTTTAGAGACCCCTTATTAGTAATGGACCCCAACTCTCCATTTCCAGAGGCGGAGACTAGAGTTTCATCTTAGCTACCAATTTCAATTGGTTGACAGTGTTGTACCCTGGATTACTATGTGGAAGGATTCTGAGACCATGTCTGGATTGAGTGGGGGTGAGTGTGGTGACCATTTAGTGATGTTTGCTATGGACACAAGAGAGGAGGGGTGACAGTTTGACTCTGGATTTGTTATCTCTGGCTGGACTCATACGGTGTTTTTGGAATGATGACATTATCATTTGGAAGTAATGACTCTCCTTTCATTGGGATGGTGTGTATTTCATAATAATGTATCAGTCATTCTTTTTGGTCTTCAGATGTAAAATAAAGTGGACACCTTTGTTGCATCTCGATTTTTATTCCCTCCTCCCCCTGTTTAAACAAGCTTTTCACTTTCATCTTACTCATATAGCCTATACCATAGCAATAGAAGTTCTGGCAAAATTAAAGCAGCTGATTTCCTTAGTATTTAGCAGGCACATGTGGAAGTGGAAAGAGTCCTGAGATTTAAATGAGGACCCCAGGTTTAGGTTTCTACCAGGTTATTCGCTCTGTGGTCTTAGTATCCTACATGCTGAGCCTCGAGTTCCTCATCTCTAAAATGGGAAGAGTATTACTCTCTGTTTCCCCTACCTGTCATGCTGTCTGGGTAGAGCAAGGAGATAACATAGGTCAAAGGATTTTTGCTCTTAAGTGCCAATATGAAGAATTGTTTGGGGTTTTTTTCAAATTAAAATTTTAGTTATCTGATACAAGAACTTAATACCAAAGCCAATTATAGAAGTCAGCAAAATACTTCTGAGATCTGTTTTCCTCTTGTGTGTGTTAGCCAGAATGTAGTGCTGCTGCAGGATTATTGAGGAAACCTTGAACTGTTTCAGGCAGACATACTTTTCAGAATTAACATTGTGACCAATTAACACCAAGTATTTCCTCTTTACTCCCAGTTGCCTTTAAAAAAATAACATTTTGTATTAATTTTTTTCTAATGACTATACTGATGTATTGACTTGGTAATATTTATTATTGTTGTTATTTTCTTATTAGTTTTGCTATTAAAACTAACTTTAAAAAAAAAAAAAAAAACTAGGTTTTCAGTGAACATCTTTGTAACAGACATCACTGCACACCAGCCAGAAAAATGTTAGGTGAAGAATAAAACATATGGCGTGATGCAATTTGTTTGTTTTCAAGACATTTATGTGTATTAGTTTTTTCATAGGAAAAAGCACTCTGAGGTAGTAAAACATTTTAAAGTTATATATAAAGTTGTAGAGTGGGATTATGGGGGAACTTTAACATTTTTAAAGTCACCTTTCTATAATGTTGGACTTCTCCAGAGAAGTGAGTATTCTTTTTTATAATCCAGAAAGCAGTAAAGAGGAAAAATGGTGAGTTAGAAGTTTCCTTTGAGTTTTAAGTATCACAAAGCTGACTCCTGCTTGTGTGTTTCCTTTTGTACATTACTTGTCGTTCTCTTTTCCAAAAGCTCCTAGCAGGTGGCCTCAGGTATGAGATGGGTGGGTAGCTCATGCTGGGACTCTGGAACAAGGCTGTTGGAAGTTCCTCCCTCCCATTCTCTGCCCAGATTATCAGAGTTCACTTCCTCTTGACACTGTGTACTTTTGTGGGAGTTGTGGTTCCCCGGAAGTTTTAAATCGATCCCCTCATGGTCACCCCTTAGTACAAAGAGTTATTTAGATCATCCACAAAGCACTTTAAAATCAAGAATAAATCAGAAGTGACTGGCATCCCCATTAAACTTTTTGAATAAAGATTAGGTCGAAAAATTAAATTTTTGGTAATGCCCAGACAACAACAAAACAACAAACCCTTGACAACAGTACAGATAAGATACAGTTTATATTCAGTTGTCTTCTTTGTATACCATATCTAGACCCTTATCTTTAAGTATGGGGGTTTTGAGAACAAGAACCCACGTCATTTTTTTAAAAATTAAGTTTTTGTCTTTGTCTGTTGGTGTAAGACACAAAGAGCTAGGTGCACTTTTATCGGACTTGAAAGGTATGTTTGGAATGGTCTGACTTAAATTATCAACTATGAAGTATATGTAAAATAAGCTGTGTGGGAGAGGCCCTGGGAGAACCTTTGAAAGCAGTAGGTCCACATCATTTTGGAAACAAAAACGAAGCACGGGGCCTATAGATGAGGGGGCTGGGAACAGGAGCAGGGAGAGTTAGATTAGGAATTGTCACTGGGAAGGACGCGTGGAAGACTCAGCCGCGTGGAATTGGCGGCTGCAAGCGCTGATTTGCAGTTATGCCACTTTCACTGAAAACTCCCAGTACCCCAGGGTGGGAAGCTGCAACGGCACGATTTCGTCTAATGATGATGAATGATTCCCATGAGCCTCGGGGGGAGGGCAGCTGGGATGGGGTTCTTGGCCACACAGATGCCACATTGCTCCGAGAAGACCTTTGGCTCTTCTGTTTTGTCTATTTGTCTGTGTCTATTTTGACAGTCATTTGAACTGCAGAGAGTCTGGGTCCCATCCCTCTTCTCCTGAGGGTAGCACTCCCCGCTTCCTTTTTGGCTCTTTTGAGTCTCTTAATTTCCATCTTTCATCACTTCCTCTTTTCCTGCTACTCCTCATGAGTCACTTGACAGCTCTCGGGGACCAAGAGAACTGAAAGCCTAAGAGTGTTTGCTTTCTTAGCCACTCGCCCACCTCCCCAAAGAGACATGCCAGTCTGTTTTTTTTTAAAATGAGCTAAATACATGTATGTTTTATTTTTCACTCTCTGGAGAAACTCTGGGGTGGGTTAGAAGTTGCTGGCAGTCACTATCCAAAGAAGGCAGTTTTTGTTCTTTTCCTGGAATGATTGTTGCTATAGGACATTCATGTTTCGGCACACGTCGATTTGAGAATTTGTTAGCCAGACACATACAACTCCTATGCGGTGTTTATTTTAAAAACCGGGAGGGGGATGAATTATACAGAGTGATCTCTGGTCGTGGCTTGTTGAAAATCTTCATGTTGTGTGGGTTCTCAGGCTCACAGTGGAAGAGAAACCATCAGCAGGCATGCGTTCTACTTGTTGGAGGCGAGTTGTATTCTCCCTAATACTGAGATAGGCCAAGATGCATAGAGAGCTCATAGGTGGTCCCTGGCTCTGGGGAGTTTCCATGTCAGACCGATGGACAGAGGAAGGTAGCTGATACTCAGGCCCTGAGAAAGGCAGTCAGTTGTATAGAGTGGTTAGGAGTCATGGACTCTGGAATCACACCAGGTTTTGAATTTTAATTCTACCATCGCTAGCCTTGCGACCTTGGACAAGTTTCTCCGCATCTCTGAGCATTGCTTTCTTCTGTAAATTATGGACACCATTTAGGCACACCTTGGAGATACTGTGGGTCCAGTTTCAGACCACTGCAGTACAGCAAATATCACAATAAAAGGCGTCACATGAATTTTTTTTGGTTTGCCAGTGCATATAAAAGCGATGTTTATACTATACTGTAGTCTATTGTGTACAATAACATTCTGTCTAAAAAAAAAATGTAACAGACCTTAATTTAAAAATACTTTATTGTTAAAAAATGCCAAACATCACTGGTCACAGATCACCATAAGAAATATAAGCAAGAAGAAGTTTGAAATAATCCAGATTATCAACATGTGACAGACACGAAACAAGCAAATGCCGTTGAAAAGGGTGCCAATAGACTTGCCTGACGCAGCGTTGCCACAGACCTTCCATTTGTAAGAAACGCGATAATCTTCGAAGCGCAATAAAGGTGAAGCGCAATAAAACGAGGTCTGCCTGTACGTGTATCATAAAGTTGCTGCAATAAAGAATATAATGCATGTGTCTGAAAACTGTAAATTTGGCTCCAGAATAAACACTCCCCAGGTGGGTAGCTTTGCTGGTGTTGTTTCTTGTCATTCTGTAGAGGCCGGGCTGGAAGGACCTTCTAACAAGCCGGTGCTTTGATGACGGTTTTATGGCACTGTTTCATAAACCCAAAATTACAGTTGTGAATAGATCATTTTAATTTGTTTTAGATTTCGTTTCTTTAATTAGTGACCCTTTGAATCTGGATGGAGAAACAGCTATCACTTCCTAAGGCCATATAAATCACGGTAATTGATCAATCAGGAATAATTCTTAGTTTACATGTTAGTGTGAACCTGGTAATTCATTGCATATGTGCTGACTTCAGTGTTCTAAAAATAAAGTAAAACAATTGCATGTTTAATGTCAGCTATTTTTAAAGTGCCTGAACCGATTAAGATTTCCATTTTTATATTGACTCATGAGGAATATTGGGATTTTCTTGAAATTCTGGAGTTTGTATTTCTTTGAACACAATCTTCCCTTAAGATGGCAACTCACATCAACTTCTTTTTAGGGTAACGTTTATAAATTGATGTCAATGCAATACACCAACGTGGAAAAATTGAGAAATACGGTAAAGAGTAAAGACGAAAATAGAAAACCTTACTGATGGTAAGCAGTGTCTTGAAAAAACTTAGATCAGTTTGCTTAATCACAGGGTACAATGGCCTACTTGTCGGAATCTGATGAGACGTGGAAATTGCATATGGAGCGCATAATATTACTTGCTCTAAACTCTAGCTTAAATGAAATGGTAGGAGCACAAGTAAAACAGGATGATGTATGATTTTTTACAGCAATGTTAGTGGATTTCAGATACTTTGTATCATTCTCTGAAATATCTGAAAGAGTCGGTGTGCTTATAGGAACCTCGGGGTGGGGTAATATAACATATGTTGGGGGTTTGGAATAGAATTGCTGCTGATAAAGGAACTTTAGAAGAGGGAATCAAGCAAGAAAATATGTGTCATATTTTTACTGAAAGCTGGAAACTCACTATCAATGGAGGAACATCTTAATTTTCTTTGGTGACTAAAAGGTAAGATTGAAAGCTAGCAAAAAGACCTACTTTCCCCTTTCCTTTTATTTTTTTATTTTTTTAGAATTTTATTTATTTATTTATTTATGGCTGTGTTGGATCTTAGTTTCTGTGCGAGGGCTTTCTTTAGTTGTGGCAAGCGGGGGCCACTCTTCATCGCAGTGCGCGGGCCTCTCACTATCGCGGCCTCTCTTGTTGCGGAGCACAGGCTCCAGACGCGCAGGCTCAGTAGTTGTGGCTCACGGGCCCAGCCACTCCGCGGCACGTGGGATCTTCCCAAACCAGGCCTCGAACCCGTGTCCCCTGCATTGGCAAGCAGATTCTCAACCACTGCGCCATCAGGGAAGACCCTCCCCTTTCGTTTTAAAGGACTAATGATGGTGGTAACAAAATTGGTGAAGTTTATAATTTCTCCGTTCAGCTGCCCTGATCGGCATCTTGGTATCTGAAGGACTGATTGCTTTGGTGTACGAAGCGGCAGAGGGAAACACGATCAGATAGAGGAAGGACATTAAATGCCGCACTGGGCTGAATCATTTTCAGGGAAACGTTACCTTAACCTTGGTATCTGCGTTTTCATCACGTTCTAAACCACACTTTAACTTTTATTAGCCACAAACCTTTAATAGACCGTGTTTTGACAAATAAGATTTTTTTTAGGACTGCTTCAAGAGCTTGTGAAAACCGTATGTATATATATGATTCCATGTATGAGTATACGTATATATGAATCTGTGAGTAAGTGTATATGCCTGAATACATTGACTTCACACGAGTTACTTGTGAGATTTCGTCTTTATTTTATATGAGCCGCTCATTGGAGACCCAAGACAAATCGGATGAAGTTTTAAGCTGTTTCAAATGTAGTCCCTGTTTAATAACCTCTGTTTACACTTTGTGAGAAATGAAAAGGAGAATCCTTTGGGCAGGTGGTATTATGTAAAGTGCAGGCAAGGAAATCTTTGTTTTGACAAGGTTATTTAATTACCTGCAAAGCCTGTTCATAGGTAAGATTAGGTTAATTTGCCTGACACGTTAAGTACATCTTACAAGTGAAATTCAGAGAGTCTCCTCTGCTTAAATTTACTAGATTTAACAGAACATACAGGGAGTTACACTAATTCAGAGATAAGAGGCCAAGGAAGGAAGTTGCTTTTTCCATTGAAATGATATTTTTCCTTTCTTCTTCAGTTTGTTTGAAAGTTAAGTCCATGTAAGGGTTTGTTATTTTTTGCCATTATTAGAACACTAAAGGCATTCGATGTGATCTGTTTGTGGCCTTTTGTTATAATTGATCCCAGTTCTAAGTGATCTTTTAAAACTTAAAATAGTAGAGATTTAAGAAGAGAAAAGTCGATACGATTCTTTTCATTCGGAATCAGCTTAGTCCAGTCTTTTTTTTTTTTTAAGCGTGATGCGTGTGAGAAGTACAAGTCAGAAGGGTTATAAAAATAACATCGTATCACCTGCAGGGAGTGCTGATCTTAAACTGTTTTAAGACTATGTAAGAGAGTAAATTAGTCCTTCTGATAGACCCTGGGACAGGAGAGAGACTCCACCATCCTCCTTGGAAAATCAGGGTATGGTATAGTCAGTTAAGCCAGTTTAGCATTTCACGGTGATCAGCAAAACTGAACCAGCGTTTCGCAAACTTGAGTCGGTTGTATACCACCTGGTCATTTTTTGCCTTTTATTCACCACCTGTTTTGTTCAACACTTCACATTCTTCTTAAAGCTTTTGTTTCGCCTAGATTTATTTTAAAAGGAAACTTATGTCATGATTGCAAGTGGAAAGCCATTTCATGTGCTGTAAACAGACGGTAACAGTAAAAATAAGTACCATAAAAGTGTAGAGTTGGTCAGTTTCATCTAGATACTGTTGCTTGGGAAAGACTCTGAGCCTGAGCCTTGCTTTCTCTTTGATTAAGAGCAAAATTATCCTGTGGGGTTAGAAGTGAGGATGGTGAATGGGAGCAGAGACCCCAGGAGAGCTTCTGGAGTGTTGGTCCCGTCCTCTTCTTCGTCTGGGTAATGGTCAATGAATGTGCTCAGCCTGTGAATACGCATCAAGATGTACACTTTGTGTAGGTATGTTACATGTAGATAACACTTATTTTACCAAATGGTGTTGGAAACACTTAGGTCCAGATTGACTCTGTACCCTAGAGGCAGTCAGACAGGTTGGAGATTGACAATGGAATGCCTTGCTCATCCTGTCTTCGGGTCCTTTTATGCCATGTCCAATAAGGTCAAACAGTCCAGACTTCACCTTGCCCACTGCTGCCTTGTGCCAGTCTGAGCTACGCTTTGTGTAGGCACTTGAGTTTGGTTGGTGGAGGGATGAAGGAGCTCTTAGAAGTTTGAGTCCACCACAGGGAGGAATAATTTCATCACTGGTAAAGAATTTCAGAGGCAGAAAGGTGAATAATAGTGTAATAGGCCAGACATCAGGGAGTCTGTCTTTGATACAGTTTTGTTTTTATAAATTTTTGAAAATCTATACTATCTTTATGCATTCCAATTGTAGCTATGTAGAGTGTGCCCATTTGTCAATTGATGCAGCCCATAGATATGCAAGTCCTGGCCCAGCAGCCTCTCCTGCTACCCTGCTCTTTGAAAGAGCATTTTGCAAACTTTTTTGGTAAGAAATATGCTTTATATACAACCCAGTGCAGCACTCACTAATGTGAGCAGGTCCTGGTATATGTGTCTAAAAATTGAGAAAAACTTGATGAGAGATATTTATCCTTAGGACATGCAGAGCTGTCTGGTATTTCTATTTTATTCTTTCTCTTTTAATGCTGTCTGCCACCCACTGAGTTGATTTCATGGCTCCCGAAAAGGCAGTGGCCAGCAGTTTGGGAACATTCCTGTGGGGGAGAGAACTGTATGTTCCATGTTGGCCGCAGATGTTTTTTTCTGACATTATACCCTGTTGATGGCACATGTAAGCCCCAGCCTGTTGCCAAAGAATGGAGTCAGATCTATTAGGATATATGACTGTATTGACAAAAACTAAGCTCCACTACCTGTCAACTTTCCACTTATGAACTTCCTGCCTGAGGCAAAGTTCATGGACTCTGCAGGCCACCAACAGATGGAGGGCATTCGTTAGCGGTCACTGGCGTCACAATGGACTAACTACAAAGGGGACCTGGGTCCAGCCTTTGGAAGCCTAACTTGCTTCTCTGTGCGAAGCTTTGGTGTGCAGGGTGATTTCCCCTCAATACACATTGAGGAAATGTGTATCTGCCTGGTGTTTGATGTGGGTGCTTTTTGTGCCACGTGTGCGGTGACTGACTTCCAGAGTCTGTGGGGCAGTTTGTAAGCTATACCCACTATGGCTTCTGAATTCAGCCTCTGTTGGGCTCTCCTGAGGAGGAGGGGCCCCTGGGAAATTTACTTCCTTATGGAGGGACTAAGGCGCGTCCTGCTTGAGTGTCAGGTCCTGAGAGCAGGGACACATCGGTGGAGCTCTGGATTTGCAGTGTTCTTGGGGCCTGGCCCGATGCCTGGTGACTTGGAAATAGATTTTCAAGTCACATGACCAGCTTCTGAGGGTAAAACTGCAGGAAGTCTAACATTAGAAGCCTTCAAGGCAGGTGGCAGTATGTCATGAGGTCTCGGGGACATTTGAGACTTTGACAACACCTCCTTGGACAAGTGGACCCGGCCAGCTGTCCATACAGGAATAGCATCAGCTTAAAACAGACGTATCTCCTCGTGCCAGGGGGAAGTCAGGAGGAGAGTTCCTTTCTTGGGAAGCAATATAAATATAATGAGATCCTAAGAAAATCAAGAGTTCAATTTTTGTTATACCGCATTGGGTTTTATAAACTAAACTTAAAAAAAAAATCTCCTACATTTATGAATTCCAGACTTTATATTTTAAGAAAACATTGTTTTTAGTCATGTCTAGCAGTAAGATATAGGAAGTTGTGTCTTCTCTGGTTAACTCAGTTTCTGTGAGATAGAGTATGAGTTTCGTTTAACAGTTGTGGTCTTTGCTTATGAAGCTGCAGGCTTTGCCACCGTATTTGGAAGATATTTGACATTGGTCACCTCTGTCCTCTCATTGACTTCGGTCTTAGCACCTGTAGGACCCACGTTTAACAACATAAAATCAAGAGCAACTAAGTTCTGGAAGATGCCTTCACCCCCTTTTATTTTGAGTGTGTCATGTTTTTAGATGAAAGTTTAGCCACTGTTGTTGCCGTGGAATTTTTATGCCCGTTCCAGGAAATAATTCTGTTGTTTATCAAACCAAGTAGTCAGTGAAGCCGTAACTCGTGGTAGAACTTTCCGAGGGCTCCTTTGGAGGGAAATGCACATTAGAGCACTAAACAGAGGCCTTGGGAAAGGCCTTCATTGCTTCTTGCCCCCAGATCCCACCCAGGATTATGAGTGAGATGATGTTTACAGCCCAGCGTAGTAAACAGATGTATTTTACCCTTTCACTGTTATCTTTCTGCTAAAATGTTTGAGATTTGTGTTCTGTGCTGTAGTAGTGAGAAAAGATGACAAGCCGAAAATAGATGAATGAGCTTGGGATGAACATACACACACTACTATACATAAGATATGTAGATAACCAACAAAGGACCTACTGTGTGGCGCAGGGAACTCTGCTCAATATTCTTTGATACCCTATACGAGAAAAGAATCTTAAAAAAATGAATATATGTATAACTGAATCACTTTGCTGTACACCTGAAACTAACATAGCATTGTAAATCAACTACACTCCAATAAAATTAAAATATTAAAAAAGATGAATGTCCTCATAGAATTAACATTAAGCTAAAAATAATGCAAACGTGAATAAAAATGAAGAAATCAGGTAGAAATGTCTTCATAGACAGTTCCTGCTCTGTTTTCTAATACCGTTTGCTAGCAGAAACTTTAAAACGTGAATTCCTAAGCTCTAAACTGCTAAGACTAATACAGAGCAACTCTCTTAATTTTTCCTTTAAACCCTTGAGCCAAGAAAGGAAACCAGACTGGTTTAGAGTCGGGCATTTGCTTGTGTGTTGCTATGCCAGCCAGCTTAAAAGTGAAATGTTCTCTCTCAAAGGTGGACACAGCCTGGACTCACATTAAAAAGAGTTTATTTTGAAAAAATAATTTTTTGTTAAAGGTTTCAAAAGGAGGAGATAAAACGAAGAATCATGCAGTTTCTCTCACCTTTCAGGATGTAGGATGGCAGAATTCACTCAATGGACGTTTTAAAAAATAAGTGATCTCTCTCTCGCACCAATTGAAAGGATCATGGGCAGCTCTGTGCATAATTAGCCGCTTTTGTTAACTTATGTCAGTGATGTTTGAATGCATCTAATGTAACATTTTGCTTAGCTTGGTGCCCAAACAAGAATGCACAATATTAGTGAAAGAATGCAAAACAGTATCTGTATTTGCTTTAGAGGAACTGCCATGAAATGTTCTTTAAGGACATCCTGTAAGTAACACTAGAATCCAAGCCAAAATAACTCTAGAGGTCTCGAAATAGATATTTCAATGACCTTTAAGAAAAGTTTTTAAAAACTAGATTGTTTTCATAGCAATAATTTTTTCTTCTTTTCCTATATCAGGTTTTATTTATTTACACACACACACACACACACACACACACACACACCCATTCAGTGGAGCATCCAATTAAGAAATAAAAGTTGGTAACTTCTGCTGAAAATGTAGCCATTGTATTAATTGAGGAAAATGTGTTGTTGGCACTCAAGTTCAACTCCTAAGCGAAATGGGTCTATCTGCCATTATCCTGTTTCCTGGGCAGAAGTGGCTCTTTTTTCCTTCTTTTTTTCCCTCCTTCCTCACTCCACCCCCCCGAGATACCTGAGGTTCAGTAGTGATCACAGAAGATGCTTCTGTAACAAGGATGCCAGGTTCTGCTCATTAAAAGCATTGAAGCAAGCTCTTGGGTTATAAATGGCCTGCTTTTTCTTCCTCCCTCCTTCCCTCCTTCCCTCCCTCTCTCTCTCTCTCTCTTTCTTTCTTTTTCTTTCTTCCTCCCTCCCTCCCTGTCTCTCTCTCCCTCTCCCTTCCTTCCTTCCTCCCTCCCTCCCTCCCTCTCTCTTTTTCTTTCTTCCTCCCTCCCTCCCTCTTTGTCTCTCTCTCTTTCTTCCTTCCTTCCTTCCTTCCTTCCTTCCTTCCTTTCTTTCTTTCTTTCTTTCTTTCTTTCTTTCTTTCTCTTTCTTTCTTTCTTTCTTTCTGTCTCCCTCCCTCCCTTTCTTCCTTCCTTCCTTCCTTTCTTTTCTTTCTTTCTTTTTCTTTCTTTTCTTTTCTTTTCTTTCCTTTCCTTTCCTTTCCTCTTTTCTTTTCTTTTTACCACACCAAACAGAGGGAATGTCCTGACCTTGTCAGAGAGAGAAAAGAACTGCTGTGGCCTTGGAAGTGAAAGTATAAAGCTAATTGATGGTTTAATGTTACAGACCACCTACGAGACAGAGGTCGAACTTGAGGTCTTTTCGACCTTTAAGGAGACAGAAATGCCACTTTGATTTTAATTTAGGGAAGTCCTGGAAGAGGTAGACCCATGGCTAAATGTGCAGATTAGAAATAAGTTATTTTTGTATGACATTGGGGTCGCCTATATGTTTAATAAGCTGGTCATAGGATTCTCCTGATCAGGGTCCGTGAGACCTTTCATTCCATCATAAGCTAGTGATGGGCTAGCTTGTCTGGGCTAGGGCTGGCCACTGTCAAGGGCTGCCCCCTTGGGGTGCAGACTCCTGGGGTGATCCAGTGAAGGACTGTGTTTCAGGTGGGTGCGGACTTGAGGCCACCTTGTCCTATTTTACATGGGCCATTTTTTTCCCTCCATTTGGTTAAATTTAGTTTGGGATGCTGGAAGTGCTTATGGGGGAAGGAGAACCTCCTGGCTGATGGGTCTCCTTTGTAGAGTGTAATTGGTTGGGCACACGGGGAGAGATGGGGAGAGAGTGCTGCACGTCCCAGGTGGGCTAGTTTGGGATGTCCGGGTAAGTGCACACCTGTGTACCCAAGTGAAGAGGTCTGGGAACCAGTGCTGAGAAAATCACCCGCTAGCCTGAGGCTGCTTTAGCTAGTGTGGTTCATTTGTTATGACGCGGTCCACACAGATGCTCCTGTAGAAGAACTTACTTCCGTAAACTCCTGCCACAATCTCAGCATTGAGCAGCAGTGTGTGGGGTAGATAAGGGTAAGCTAGCTGCTTGAGTTGGGAGCCCAGCTCTGATACAATTAGCTGTGTAGCCTTGGGCTATACAGCTGGACTTTGGTTTTGTGGTCCGAGAAATGAGGACTGTGGTGCCTATCTCATTAATTGTGTGCAGATTAAATGAGTTAATATGTCTCAAGATTTTAGAAGCTCTTAGAAGAGTTTTTAGTACACAGCAAGTATTCAGTGACATTTTTAATACTACATCGTTCTTAGTGGTGGTTGGCATTTGTTGAGTACCTACTATATATCAAGCAGGGAACTTCATTATCCTAATGTGTCATTTCATTTAATTCTCTCCACAGCCCTGCAGTAGCAGGTAGTCTTGTTCCCATTATAGAATTGACACCACTGAGACTCAGGTTAAGGGCTTTATCTGGGGTCTCACAGCTGGCAGCTGAGGGTGACAGGATGCAAATCCCCATCTGACTCTGTGTGCTCACCTTGATGTCACGTTTCTGCCCAGCCAGATCCCATGTCCATGGAAAGTGGGTCGAAGCCTCATTAAGTGAACAAGCGTACAACAGAACTATATATGTGTATGTTTGTGTATATATGATTTATTTTGTTTTAAAAAGTTATTTTAGTTAATGTACGCATAGAGAATAATGGGAATTTGCACACAGCGAGTTGCCGGCAGTGGCCTCACTTGAAGGGTAGGAGGGGATAGGTTCTGAGACCTTTTTATCAATATTTATTAAAACATACAGTTCTCTTCTTAACTAACATCTTTTATTGAATTACCACTGCCCAGGTCGTAAAGTTATGTGTTGTTGCTACAATCACTGAGACAGTAGAAGTTTTAAAACAAAAAGGCAGATCTCCACCTACCTTCCTCTCCTCTCCCTCCTCCTGTGTTTGAGGTAGGTTGTGTTTCAGCCCGGGACATGTTCTTCTCTGCGAATAGAGAGAAAAAGAAACACACGCACACACACGGGATGTTAGACGTTTCTTTTCTTCTTTAGATCGTTGTCGTTACACAGTGGAACCCTACTGTACTCATTCGTGGGCTTGCTTTCTTTAAGTGTGTGTCATGCACAGGCCTCTGACAGATGCACAGATAACTCATCAGCTTTAATAATGCATACTGTTTCATCACACGGATGTGACCCCAGCTTATTCGATGCCACATGTATTGATACGTCCTTCAGTTATTTTGCATTTTTTGGACCTGCCAACATTGCCGTCATAACATCCCTGTGGATGTTCCCTTTGGACCTGGTCCTTGGACTTCAAAAAGCTGATTGTGTGCTATATATATTCATATGACTATTGAGATTTTATTTTCCACAATGAGTAAATGTTTCTTTGTAATCAGAGATAAAATTTCCCATAAAATATATAGAATCAGGTGATCACACGTTCGGACCCCCGCACAGACGCACCACACAAACCCCAAGGCTTGGTATGGAAAGACGTAGCTTCCAAAAGCAGAGTCACATTAATTCAAAGGCTAAAGTAACATAGTTGGGTGTTCATTAGTGATATTGTGGGGTTCTGTAGTAAAAGATAATATTTAAGGACATATGGTCATGGCACAGGGAGTGTTTTTGTTTTAAAAAGGGGAGAAATTAGTAAACGTAGTGAGCAAACCATCAGCTCTCTTTGCCTACTCAGCTGCCTGGGAAAAAGCCACGCACACACACGCGCTTGCACTCACACTCACACACTTGCTTGCGCACATACTCATTCACGTACACACACGGTTCTTTGTACGAAGAAGAATCCCGAAGGAATGTTGCTTATGCTTTTGTATAGGCCTGTTCTTCTGTATACGAGAGTATGTATGACCTTTGAAATTTTATACTTGGGTAAACCTCAAACCCCAGAATTCGTACCCCCTCCACAAAAAAACAGCATTTTACTAAAATAAAAACAGTTGCTGGTTGCTTCTGATGTGTTATGTGGAAGCTTTGGACTGGATACTGCGAAGGTGGATGTATTGTATTTCAGAATTCATTTGAGGTAAATTTTATTGTTACGAAGCAAGATATAATTCAAGCCAGTCTCTGGAAAAATAACAACAGTAACAAAACGTAGTCATTTATGGAGAATTACCAAACCACAGAGATGGTATGTGAAGAGGTCCATATGCATACTTTCTTTCATTTTCTTTCATCATACTGAAGTCAAGATGAAAGAAAAACCCTATTTTGTGTCTTAGGCTGGATGTCAAGAAGTTGCCTTATAGGTGAAACGGCCGCAGAAGAGGCCCCATGTTACTTGAGTAGCTACACCATTTGGATGGAGTCCAATCCAGCCCTCTCCTCTTTGTGTCGGATTCCACTCTGTGGGGAATAGTGACATCACAGGGTCATTTTGAGTCACTGATGAATAAGGCATCATTCAAAGAGTGATGAGAAGTGCTGTAGACTTGTTAGGGAGAGGAACAGGCTACAGGGTGACCTGCTGGCCTCTCTACCTGGGCCCACCTGGCTGTGTGAGCCGATGGCATGTAGAGGAGAGGACTCCTCTGGAGGACGCCCTCCCCTGCAAGGATCTGATGAGAGCTCTGGGTCTTCTTGCCAAAAAATGCATACTCTCGTCTTCTCCCGTTCCCTCTCTCTCCCTCATGCACACACACACACAATTTCATGGGACACAGACTGTTTGGAACCCATCCTTGAGCCCCCTGTTAAAGATTCTTGTTTGCAGTGTCTAGACAAAGCTCTGAAAATCATTATTCTCCTTCAGCCAAGATCAACTCAGTCCTAAAGCAGCCTTTCCGTTTTCCAACTGGATAAAGGAACATCCACAGGAGCACTGCCCAAAATAAGGACTTGAACGTAGGAGGTCTCAAACACCATGGAAAATGATAGATGGTGACTTGGAGTGCTGGAAAGGACCTTCCTTTCCTGGGATAAGTTTATCTGGAGTTATTGCTTCTCCAGTGAGGTCTGACACATAACTTTTTCTCTGCGGGTCTGAAGGAGCTTAGTCTAATATGATGTAAACATGCCCTCCCCCACCACACACACATTCTGTACCTAATAGTAGATCCCACGGAGCAAACATTCCACCTGTCCATTTAGGGGTGGGATCACATTAATAGTTTCCAGCCACCGGGAGCTCCAGGAACGATGGTGCCGTGATTTATGAAGTGACCTCTGAGTTGTACTGTTGTTATAGTCGGAATGTCAGTGGCAGGTTGCTCATTTCTTAGGAGTGACAGCACCTCTCATGCAGGGACAATTTTCGACGTGCCTCATTCAGAAAGGCTAGTATCTAGTAGCTAGCTGTTGATTGGTCTCAGGCCGCACGGAGTGGGGCCTTCCAGAATCAGTGTGCCCTGGAAGATTTGGGTCTTCAGAGATGACTCACATGTTACCGAGGGATGGGGCAAACTATTGAGTTAGTTTGCAAAATCTAGGGAGTAGGGACTGGCCAAGAGGGACCGTGTTTAACCGTGTAGCTCTCTGTTCGCCAAGAACCCATGCAATTGTTTTTCCCACCGTTCATGAATGAAGAAAATTCTGTAGCAGAATCTTTCTATTTTATGCTCACTGAAGTATGAATGGTTCTCATATCCAACAGGAAAGAGCAAGAAATGGCAAGGGATGCAGGCTTCTCATCAGTCGCCAAAGCAGCTTGGATTCTTGGCTGCCCTTAATTTATCTTTTAAGTAAGGGAGGAAAATCCTCCAGATGCCTAACGTATTGGATTTTTAACACTTCACCAATCGGTCAGTCATTCTCTCCCCCCGCCCCCCTTAAAATTCCTTTTGGCTGGCCATTTTTTTTTTTTTTTTTTTTTTGGTAACTCATTCTCAGTCTCTTTTCCTTTCACCTAAATATTTCCTCCTGAAGGAATCTTAAATTTCCTTGTCCTCTGTGAAATGGGAATCATTATAGTAACGAAAGGTACTCCACAGGAGTAGTTGAGTGTCATTCAGAGTCCCAGGAGTAAACAGACGGCCCATCTGCAGTGGGGTAAATCAGGAGAGGTTAGTAAGACGAATCTTTTCAAGGGTATGGGAAGAGTGCAGGGCAGGGGTTAGCCAGATAGTAAATATTTTCAGCTTTGGGGCCGCATTGCTTCTGTTTGAGCTCCTTAACTCCGCCGTTCTGGTGTGAGAGCAGCCGTGAACAGCACACACCTGAAGGGATGTAACTTCCAATGAAACTTTATTAACAAAAACAGGCTTTGGCCTGGGTCTGGCTCATGGGCCATTGCTTGTTGACCCCCTAGTGCCAGGGACTCTTAGGTGATGGGGCAGAAACCTGGGCTAGGAGCAGTGCTGTGACCCGCTTTGGCTTGAAGGGCAGGAAGGAGGCACAGAAGCCAGGAGGAGAGGGCGCCGTGGAACGGGCTGCACAGACAGGAGCGCTGGTCTCTGGAAACATGCTACTGCTGAGAAGCCACTCCCCAAGGAGGACAAATACCCAGGTCTTCTTTCCCCTTTGTCTTTTTCGTCTCCTCTGCTGTGACTGAAGCCAGCTAGAAGCCAGCTGAGCAGAGGGGCCCATTAGCCTGTTCTGTAAAAGGGGGTCCTCCCTGGGAACAAAGAGCAGGGTGGGAAAAGGCAGCCTCTCTGGCAGGTGGAGTTAATGGGGTCCGGCACCCAACACACTTAGCATGGATTCCCCCAGCACCAAGGGCTCTGTAAATATCGTTTTCCTGTTTTTGTTTATTAATCCTAGTAGTCGTAAACACCTGCATCTCTGATTACATGTAGGGTTTGCATGCATTCTTTCCATTTACCATCTAAAGAGTCAATGAACAGAATGTTCCCTAGAGACCTACTCAATGCAGAAGTTCGTCATGTAACAGTTTCTACCCCCCTGGGCCAGTCACGCGCTCCTCCAGATTTTTCATTCTGCAAGGATGCTTTTGGAAAGACGTTACACTAAGCTCTCAATTGGGCTTTGAGAGCAGGGAAACCGTGGTTGCCAGAAGGAATGAATGGAAATTGACCTTCTATCGAATGAGACGTCAACGATGCATGAGCGAGTGCTTCCGTTTAAGGAAAGTATTACTTGAGTTAATGTCCCAAAATATCACATCACATTTCAGATTAAAGTGAGGCCAGCAAAATGAACGTCTTGATAAACTTGCAATCCTCACTTATAGGCACGTCGAAGATAGGTGTCTTGAAAATGCGTGTTGTGCTTGGTGTATCCTGTTTTTCTCTTTTTAAAAAAATATTTTTATTGAAGTATAGTTGTTATACAATATTATATGTTATATAAGGTGTATATTAGGGTGATTCACAAATTTTAGAGGTTATACTCCATTTATAGTTATTATAAAATATTGGCTATATTCCCCGTTCTATACAATATATCCTTGTAGCTTATTTTATACCTAATGGTTTGTACCTCTTACTCCTCCACCGCTATACTGTCTCTCCCCACTCAACTTTTTTTTTTTTTCTTTTTTTGCTCATAATTCAGTTTCGTGGTGCTTTCTCTAGAAATTGTACTTATCTCTAGGACCTTGACTTCTTTATTTGCAGCTCTTAACTACCACTCTAAATGGATAGTAACCCACACCAACAAGATGTCAATTCTGTAAAGTCCACTTTTGCAGGAACCGGGGTAAACAGGTCTTGATTTCTATCAACAAGTACATCTAGTCAGTGAGCTTAAACACACAAAATAATAAAAGGCTAAAGGTCGATGATCTCTCCAGGCTTTTCAGGGAATTTATGTTTGGTGTTGATGCTTGTATTCTGACAAATTATCTTGAAAAGATAATTTGTTAGTATTTTGGAGCCTTAGAATTCTCCTTGCATCTTCCTGAAAACTTGTTTCTCTGCATTTTTGTAGTTTGGATCACTTATTTATTTTTACATTCAGAGAAAGGCGCATGGCAAGTTCCCGCTAAGAGCCAGGGCTGTGGCATCGTTGTTTGGCACACTGCATCCGGAAAAGATATGCAGCAGTCTTGACTTGTAGATTGGTGATGGGGGCAAAATGCAGCTCAGATCTGGAGGATGCAGTTTGGCTCAGCCTGTATCAATTATTTAGGTAGGGTACTGTCCATATATATATAAAATATATATATTTTATATATATATAAAAATAATCAGCTTTATTTTTCAGTGGCTTTGCTACCACCTCTCGTCAGGTATGTCAACTGCATTATTTTAATCAGTCTCAGTTTGGACTTGGTTCATCTGTCCTTAACACCTGATAGAGCTCAATTCCCCAGTTTGGGGTGGGTGGCAGGGTGCGGTAAAGAAATGATTTTGGCAGGAAATAGGTGTCTCCCTACCCCAATGTGTGCACCTATGTATGTGCGGGGGTATGCGCACACGTGTAATTTCTTCTAAAGGACATACAGTTATTCCTTGCAGAATGATAGCAAGATACCTAAAGGTGACTTAGTTGGGGTTTTCTCTCCTTTTCTTCCCTCCATTCCTTCTTCATCCTGATGCCCTTCTTCTCTCTCTCTCTCTCTCTCTAATATTTCACCCTAACTTTCAGATTACATCACTCTTTAAGTGTTCTTGGAAGTCAGACATACATTTGAGAGCGTTGCTGCAGAGTTATGATACGGAAACTGATTTTGATCAACATACATAGAGAACTGTAGAAACAGTAGGATGATCCTTAGAGACCAGTTCATTCAGTCTCCTTCTTGTGTAGTGAGAAAATGGAGCTACATTGCGCTGAAGGACCCGCTCCCCGTCCCACCCTCTGATGGGTGGCAGAGCCGGGTTGGAACCAGGCTTTACTGTCAAGGTGCACAAACGCAACACTGTGTTTTTTGTCGCACGCTTTTCTGTTTCTTCATTCTGAACTTCTTCTTGTAAAGTTCTTGTGCTTCTATAAACACTTTGTCTTTTAAACACACATCCCAGTTTTGGCCCACCTGTCAACGTGATCAAGTTTGATGGTTAGTTTTCCATTAGACCTGAGTGCCATTTCTCAAGTGTCTCCTTGAGAAAGTCACTGTGTTAGATTTCTGGGAGAAAAAGATGAGACGAACATTCTAGGAGCAACTTCTTCTTGTGTGGCTCTTCCTTGAGCTTGTCACCGACGTTAGTTGGGAAAGAGGACTTGACTTAGAAATGGGATCTCCAAGCACTCTTGGCGGTATAAGGTGTCACACTCGAGTTGGTCTTGCAAGGATGGCTTTTCCAGAAGGTTCTAGGCACCTTTGTGATCTGTGAACAGCACACATATTGTATTTGCTCTGTAGTTGTTTGTGAGCCATCTCGAGAATTACGTGTGTAATTATAAACCCCGTTCTTCCTTTTAAGTACAGTATAATGCTGATTGTGTTCATTGTTTTTATAGGCGATCATGTCGAATTACAGAAGTACTGGTTTTTGCGATTAAGATGAAATCCTTCAGAGCTTGGAGATTTTCTGTGTGTTAACTTATTAACTTTTTTCCCCCTTTCTTTAAAAAACCATCACTTTGCTGTCTTGTCCCACACTTCAAAGGAGTGACAACTTAGCTCTTTGGGAAGCTGAGAGGTAGAAAACTCAGTTGTATTTGACAGCTGTCCCAATAGGACTTGTGTTGTAAATGAAGCCATTGTTCAGCGAGGACTGAACTGCCAGAGATAGAAACGGGCTAGGTGTGGGAAGGAGAAACGGGAAACCTTGAAAATTTGTTTGCTAAAAATGACATTTTCAACTCTTGGACCCAGTGTGGAGAAAGTCATGCTTGAAGACCATAAAATCAAAGATGTGTGGGAAGAAATGAAAGAGGTTCATGCCACATAAGATGCAAAGTCAAGGTCCAAAGAAGGCACTTCAGCCATAGAGAAAAAAACATGCTCTGAACTGTATTACTGGACTGTCTCACACACAGAATATCATCGATTAAAGAAAAATACTAAACTGAAAGAAAAAAAAAAAAGAAAGAAACCCGAATTCGTTTTAAAAATCGCCTTCCTGTCTCTTACGTTGAGTCAATGTTGATTTCTCCCTTCTGGCTGTTTTGCAGTCATCAATGTGCTTGTTTGACTGAACTCATTGATTTTCTTTCTGTTTTGGAAGAAGCGTTGGGGAAGGAGGCTGAGTTGAGAAGGATTTCTCAGCTCCACAACCTCCCGCTGCCTAATTAACATGGTCAAGTGCATACTCTGCTGGGTTTTAGAAGCTTTATCCAGCTTTAGCCAAGAAGGCACTTCTACCCTGGGGCAGGTTTTCTCCATGGGGAGATTAGCAGTGAAGAGGCTCTGAGTATGGGGGTTAGAATGTACTTAGAGGACGGCCTTTAGCCCTAGAAGGTAATTAATGTTGGACATTTTTTTTCCTTTAGAGGCTGAGTGTTAGATATCGGACAGGGCTAGAGCCAGCTCGTTAATCCTGACAACTGTTACTTCTCTTGTGATGGTAGAGTAACGGGTATGTGCCCTTGTAATTCCAGGCCTTCTTGCCTCCTGCAGACTGCTCAGGTCCAGAGGTTGTGCTGAGAGTCTAGCTACACACTCTTCCTGGCAGCCAGAAGTGTGCATTCATGGCAAGGCAGGAGTGAACAGCTTGTCTGGAGTGGGGTGGAAACACCCTTCACTATTTGCTGTGATTTTTTAAAAGTGTCACAGCATGGGTGAATTTGAGGGCCTAGTGTGGTAACAACCCATGGCTGGGAGGGGTAAACTGTATATTTTTTGGCTTATTAAAAAGCCTTATAAAAGGTAATTTTGGAGGGCTTGTGTAGATTTGGAAGACTGAAAATGGCCCATAACATTGACATTTTCTCATTGAACAGGGGTTTACGCTGTGTAAAGGGCCAGATAGTAAATGTTTTCGGCTTTGGGGGCCATAAAGTCCCTTGAAACTAATCAACACAACAATATCTTAGTGTTTAAACAGCCACAGACAGTGTGTAAACAGATGCATGTGGCTAGGTTCCAGTGAAACTTTGTTGAAACAAAACAAAACCAACAGGTGGTGGGCCAGGTTTGGCTTGCAGGCTGTGGTGTGCTCACCTCTGGTAGAAAGTACTGCTTCTGATTTGGAGGTCTGGCTTGTGGCTAGATTTCATCTCAGAGACCAGTCTGTCCCTGACGTTCTCTCCTGGTGCTCCGGGGCTCCAGCACTCCAGATTGTCACTTGCTACACCTTGTAATAAAAGCAACCAATCCTGGGGGGTATCGTACACACTCGTGTCCTTCCCTGGCCACTGAAGGCCCTGGAGATCATGCCTAGCTGTCTGCTCTGGGTTCTTGTACTGCAGGAGATGGTCACCTTCGGACCGCAAAGAGACTTTTGGGGTTGAGGAAGACGGCTCCGCGTTTGTACAAGCCGCTGCTGGTTTCCAGCCAACGGATCAGCAAGCTCTGTATTTTGCTATAGACTTTGAGATAAGCCACAGTTCCAGGGACACGCTGCGGGGCACCAAAGGAGAGATGAAAACCTCCCTTTTGCTCATGAGCTCGTGGCATTTTTTTGGTTTATCCGAGGTCTC
Source organism: Balaenoptera acutorostrata (assembly GCF_949987535.1). NCBI lineage: Eukaryota > Metazoa > Chordata > Mammalia > Artiodactyla > Balaenopteridae > Balaenoptera > Balaenoptera acutorostrata. The sequence goes on from NC_080073.1 coordinate 17,648,138, forward strand.
CAGCCTGAAAGCTTTAGTAACTGTCCTTTCAAAACTCCAGAAGTTTTTCCAGGTTTCTCCTTAAACTGTTGAAATCCAAGCAGAATATATGTAGTGTTTTCTCAAATGCAGGAAGGAATCTGCATTTTTATCAGAAAGCTGTGGAGGGGGTTTTGCAAAATCAAGCATCTCCCTCTTTGCCCGACCACTCTTGGATTGGTGTGATTATTTTTATTAGTTCCTGATGAGTGGCTCCTTTTAATACTTCTGTCCTACTGTTTGCAGTGACTCCGGTGTGCCTGTAACTGGGGCGCAATAATTCGGCTGTGGCTGAATTATATGCACTATGACAGCCGGAATGTACAGTGTGATTTATGGGGGTTGTTGACATAGAGATCAGCAGATAGCTTGATTCCCTGCCATCCATGTGAGGTCTGGAGACACACTCCAAGGAACAGAGGGAAGTTCATGATATTTCTAAGCGCTGTGGTGAATCGATCCAGGACTTCTTTTCTTTTCTCTAATCAACCAGAGTCTCCTAGAATAAAACGTAGCATTGGATTTCCACCCAGCGGAGTTAAGAGTTAGCAAAACTCGCAGTTTGACCACATGGATTTTGATCCTCGGGAAGAACTGATTAAAATTTTTGAAAGAGGGATAAGAGGTCGAGGAAGACAATCCACGTGACCACCCGTGAAATCGGTCAAAAGTTAGAAAACACACAGCTGTGAGCAAACAGATTGGATGTGTTGTCTTTATTGTTGTGATTATCGGGTTTGAAAAGAGAGACTTCCTTTGGAGACCTGACTCCAGCTCGCCTCTCTGTGTAAGGAAGATGCTAAATGAAGCGATTATTGAGATCTTTTTCTGGTATGAGTCAAAATTCTGTTGACCCAAACCTGATTAATTTTCCGAAAACCGTCCCATTGTCCCTGGCTCACGTTAGGTACCAAATTGCCTGGGACACTTTCCCCAAACCTAAGCCCCTGTTCCATTTCTCGTCCTGCCCTGTCTCAGTGCAGGATGGGGATGGTACGTCCCTGTCTATTCGGGAAGTGTGTGTGTCCCTATCAGCTTTCACGGCGCTGCCTCTGCTCTCTGGGTTCTGAGCAACTGAGTGAGAGATGATCTCTGCGGGCAGAGTCTGTTGATGAGGTGGGGACCACCTGCTCTTAGAGATAGAGGTCTCCGGCCCTTCTCCCAGGGCAGAGCTCTCGCTGGGGCAGCTGTGGCTTTGATTGAAAAGGTATGCTTCCCTCTGGAGCTGACTTCAACCCAGTGGCACTGGTCTTTGAAAAATGCACTTCGGCCGAGCCCCTGTGGCACTTGTTTGCTTAGGGATTTTGCCTTTGCTTAGAAGTGAGAACGCAGCTTCAGCTGGATTGCCCCTCACTGAAGGCATTTGCTACGAATGAGTCTTCTACTAATATGTTTAAGGATTTATAAGGAAAACAGAGTCATTCTTAAATAAAAGGGACATTGACATAAAAAGCAGTAATGGTCGATGCTATCTGTTTTTGAAGATAAGTGTTTTGTCACAGAGGACGATTTATGGTGGGAATACTGCGTAGCTACGGTGGCAGGTGATAAATCACTTTTCTCACCACTGGATATCGAGAAGAAAGGGATACAAAGACCTTTTAGCCGTAGGAAAAGTAAAAGCACTCCAGAGCATTTTGGTTTATATGTGATATAGTGCAGAAAGTTTGCTAGAGAACTGGGATTGTGGGTATGTGTACACTTACGTGAAATATCTTAATTTCATTTTGAGTAAAGTGATAGTTAAGATCTGCTTGGAGAAAATGGAATCTTGAAAAGCTCAGTCCATACCTTGGATGGAGTAAGTGATGCATTGTAATTTAGGGTTTTCGTGCAAGTAGAAGAGGTGACTATGATGATGATAAAAATCAGGACCTGTAGCTTGGACTCTGCGTAAGTTTTCTTACTGCCCACAGCCGGGTGGATCTGAGAAAACAGGCACAAATGCACTTAGAAGATGTTAAGGGTGAGAACAAAGCAAGCACCTTAAGAGACTTTTTAGGAATGTCTCGGAAGGTGTGAGTCCAGAGAGGGATTATGAAGCTTTGAAGCTTGAGGTCTTCTTTCCTGGGACCTTCCTCCCCTCTACTTCCTCTTCCTCTTCACTTCATACCATTGCCGCTTGGATGGGTGGAACCTCCTGCTGGCCTCCACCAGTGCCTCCTTGTGGATAGGAAGGCTCTGGTCAATCAAAGACTAGCCTTTGAGGAAACCCGAATCTAGGCAGCTGGCCAGCTGGAGTGAAAGATTTCCTTCCAGAGGACTCATCCTTTTCCGGAGGGCTTTGTTAAAGCAGAGATCTGTCGGCAGTGAGCGTGTGGGTTCACGCAGCGTTCATTACATACTGGAGTCTGGGGACAGGTAAGGTACAGATGTGAGGACTCCTGTGCCACCTAGCGTGACATCAACCATCACTTCTTTTCCAAGAATTTAATGCGTGTGCGGCCTTTACTCTGTGACTAGCGTAAAAAAGGAAATATCCCTGTAATTATTGCCATAAAATATCAAGTCGGAGTCTTCCATTTTGTTAACGTTCCTGGTCTCTTCCAGGTGCTATATGCTCCATGAGTTGGTCAGCCAGTATTTGTTTGTTTAGTTGTTCATTCACTTATTCATTTGCTCGTTCATCCATTCAAGAAATACTTGAGGCCTTCTACCTGCTAGTTACCATCCTCAGTGCCAGCACCCAGCAGCAACGAAAACAAGAGTCCTGTCCTCAGGGGGCTTACATTCTAGTAGGTCAGAGCGTGGCAGTAAGCAAAGTCAGATATAAAGTGTGTCAGCTGGGTCTTAAGTGCCTGGAAGTAAATGAAGTGGCGGTGGTGGGGAACAGAAAGTGATGGGAGATTAAGCTAGCATCCATTGTGTTCTCAGCCTCTCCAGGTGTCAGTGACTCCTGGCCTTCTCTGCCTGTCATCCTGACAGCAGCTCTGGGGGGGCTGACCAGGACTGTCCTCCCCATTTACAGATGAAGAAAGCAGGGCACAATATTTAAGAGACAGGCAAGGTGACTCAGAGGGTAGATGTCGGGTCACCCAGAAACCCTTCTCTCAACCTCCTGAGAGTCCCTTATCTCCACCACTGCCACCCCCAGCCCAGCACCTGGCATGGGGCTCAATGAGTATCTGTTTAGACTTGATACTTGAAGGCACTGTGCTCCGTACTGGGAAGGGAAAGAAATGTAAACTCAGGTCCTGCCTGGAGAAGTCCCAGTCCAATGAGGAAGGCCCCTGGGACGCTCTGCCGCCGTGCTCGGAGTGTCCCAGCTGAGCCCCGCAGGCCCTGCGGTGCAGGGCCAGGTGGGGTCTGTCCCCAAGTGTGGTGGCGTGGGGAGTGGGTGGGACTTCTCGGAGGGCTTCACCGAGGAGGGAGCAGCCTTGGTAGAGAGAGCAGAGAAGAAAAGGGCATTTCCAGCAGTGGGACTTATCAGTGTAGAAGCCTAGAGGCTTGGAAAACCGTGGCACCCAAGAGGCAGGAATACGTCCCATCATGCAAGGATGAGGTGCCCTCCACTCCCCCCCACGAAGGATCAGTAACCTGCTTGTGCTGAGGTTCCCCGGAGGCTGTTTGGAGAGAAGCTCAGACTTCATTTCATAAGACAGTCTCCAGGTTCCTCTTGTTCATCTTGAGGGACTGACATTCTTATGAAGGACCTGCAAAAAAAAGTCTTAGGACTCCTGTTGAATCAAGGAATAAAGACCAGAACACAATTCACCAGGTGAGGCCGTGTGATGAAGAAGAAGGGCACGTGATTTGGGATCAGATGAGTTTGATTCAGATTTCAGCGGCAGCACTTACCTTGGACAAGTCTTTTTACTCCTTAGAACCTCAGTTTTTCATCTGGAAGTGGGAGTAATGTTACCTCCATCTTCAGGGATCCGGGGCTGAACAGGAATTTTAGCCGCGCTCTCTTAATTTCTGTGACCTGCCCCCTGTTGCAGTGCAAATCTCTTTGAGAAACTGCAGGTCTGGCTTACCCTCAATGAAATAGAAACAGTTTCAGCGTAATGCCCTGTGCTTGTTAGTAGGTTTGTCACTCGTTTTAATCACAGGATTTTACTTTCTCTTAGCGCTGTGGCTGATTATTTAATTTTGACGTAATTGTGTGGCAAATATCATGCATAAGGAGGTAGGGCTGTAACAAGAGTATGCCACAAACAGGGTTTGGTCATCGGCCAGCAAATTCCTAGCTGCCTTTGCTGCCACGTGTTACCATATCAAATGAGTTGCGCCGGGGATACTCCGCCTGCCACTGATGGCTCTTTCTCACTTGGGTGACTGTGTCGAAGGTAGTTTTGCAGTGTCATTGTGTTGGTCATTATAGTAATGACATGCATTTACCAAAATTCTGTAGGAGAGTCATTTTCAGCTCTGCCTGGAGAGAGCCCTGTGGATCTCCAGGGATCTCAAAGGCTGTAAAACTGCTCCAGTCAAAACTGGTTTGAATTTACTGCTTCAGAGATGCAGTATGAAACCCAAGACAGCAATGGGTGTGTATTTTTGGAGCAACTAAAGACTCCTGCGTTTCCAAGGGAAGATTAATAATAAGGACATTTATTGCTTGTAGCACCTTTAACCTTGAATTTTAAAAAAGATGACTTTTTTTTTTTTTCTGTAATTATAACCAGCTCCTGGGAGATAAACAAGTTAGTGATGATCTGCACCATTTTACAGATCAGGTCACTGAGGTTTGTGGCTTCCAGCATCCATTTCTCCCTAATGCCTGGCTTCACATGGCTCTCCCCTTGGTGGGTTTCTTCTTATCCCTAACATCGCAGCTTGGAAGCTGCCTGTCAAAGGGGCCTTGCTTCATTTTCATTGAAAGTAAAACTGCTTTCCCCACCCGGTGTTTCCTTTTGCCACTTATTCCCTTATTAGCATTAGTCAGGAGCTTTAATTTTCTTTATGATAGCTTGCTGTTAGTGTTTATTATTTAATTTTATTTATGAGTCTGTCTCTACTGTAAGAACATGTACTCCCTAAAGGCCAGGGCTCCTTCTTTGTAGCTGTTGCCCTGGTGCAGTGCCTGACACCTGTGAGGCCCTTTGTTAATATTTAAGCAAGGGGGGTAGCAGTTGAGGTTTCAAAGGCTAAGCTGTTCATTGAATGTTTATGTTCAGAAGGCAGAAAGCAGACTGAAGGAGGGTTGACTGAGGTATAAACATTGTTATGAAAACACATTTCCAACAATGAAATAGGTTTATGCTTTAATATGTATAGTTTTCTGAATAATGTCTGGCAGATAAGTAAGACTTGCTTTGGGGGATTTTTTTTTTTTAATACAGCTGATTTTCAATTAGAAGACATTTCAGTGCTTGTTGTACTTGAGTAGAATTGATAAAAATCTGTTAATCATCAGTTTTGCTTTAAACACTTGAGGAATTTTTAAACTTTGGAAACCCAGGCCATGATCTTGAACTTTTATTTCTAATAATAGTCATACCTGGCTTTTTTTTTTTTTTTTCTTAACAGATGGTATAGTTATGAATTGTTTTTTGACTCTTAGCATATCTGCATGTAGTTTAGAAGGCTTGCTGTGGAAGTATCCAGGTCAGTTGAAAAAGCTCCCTCCTCAGTGATAGGTGTCCAAGTTGTTCAAACTACACGATTCTTAAAACTTGTTCTTTTTACATCTCACCATTTGGGTGAGGCAGGACAGTCCAGTTCTGAATGACTGTTGGAGAACGTGTCTAATGAACAAGTAGATTTTTCTCTTATATTTTTCCACTGGTCCAACTCTATTACTTGAGGTATCTTCAGCTATAGGTGGTAGAACTTTCAAATCAAAACAGCTTAAACATGTTGTCTTAGGGATAAAGACTAGGTGATTCCCAGGTTCGTGAGTTGAGCTGCTCAGTATTCTTGTCAAGGACTCAGGTTCTCCTTGGTCATCCTTAGCATGTTCACTTGGTCTCTTCATGGTCCAAAGATGGTTGCCGAAGATCCTGGCATCACATCTAGACATGACAGCCTCCAGAGACAGCAGCAAGGCATAATCTCCTTGTCTCTGTATTAGTGTAAAAGACGCTTCCCTAGAAGCCCTAGAAGAGACTGCACCTTTATAGTGTCTTGCTAGGCAGAAGGGGTCACACCCCTCATCGAGTTATGGGACCTGAATTACCATGATTGGCTTGGACCGCTTGGGATCTATTCACTGTCTCTGAGGGTGACTAAAATGTGGATTGTTTTGTCAAAGAAAAGGTGAAAAAGAGATGAGCAGGCAGTAAGTGGTCTCTGCCATTCTAGGTTTTTTTGGGGTTTTTTAACAGGATTTTTTTTTTTTTTTTTAATTTGGCTGCATCAGGTCTCAGTTGCAGCACACGGGCTCTTCGTTGTGGTGCGCGGGCTTCTCTCTAGTTGTGGCACGCAGGCTCCAGAGCACACAGCCTCAGTAGTTACAGCGCGCGGGCTCTCTAGTTGTGGTGCATGGGCTCTAGAGCGCGCAGGCTCAGTAGTTGCAGCACGCAGGCTTAGTTGCCCACAGCATGTGGGATCTTAGTTCCCCGACCAAGGATTGAACTTGCGTCCCCTGCTTTGGAAGGCAGATTCTTAACCACTGGACCACCAGGGAAGTCCCTGCCGTTCCAGGTTTATCCTACTGGAAGTCCTCTTCACAGATGTGTGTCAATCACTGTCTGATAATGAACATTTGACCAAATTGGAACAAAGTGACAGTTCTTTGGGTGGATGGTTCCCACCATCAAGTCAGATTTTCGTCCTGGGAGTTCTGTGATGAAAGCTCCTCCTGCAGTATTTTCTCTTATGAGATGAATGCTGTGCTCACAGGTCATAAGACTCTTTGGATAAGATTTTAAAATAGTGTTTAATCCAGATGTGCTAAGTGAGCACGCCTGTTTACCAGCTGAGGTTTTCTTGTACTAGAAGAGATGTCATTTTGTGCAAACTATGAAAGGAAATTGGTTCAAGTAAGTCTGACTGCAAAGTTGCAAAATCAAACCCACCCTCTGTCTCTCTTGCGATAGAAAATAGAAATATAACTCAAAATTGTCAAACAATCATCATGTGGTCTCTGGAAATTTCAAGTTTACACTACCTTGCCTTTTCCCCTAATTATGTTAATACTTGGAATGTTTAGGCTTTCCGATGTTTGACTTTTCTGAAGTTGAGAAAAGGTATCGAGTTTATTTTTACTTTTCCCAGATGTCACTCATTTCTTTGACATAAAAATCGTTATCTCACAAGATAAGCTTCAGGACATGGGTTGAGGAATGAAGACCAACCTGGCTTTTATGAGAACAGGGATGCTTTTCACTAGAAACATAATTTTCAACAAACAATGCCAGTTTGGAAACCTGTCAGATTGGTCCCGTCTTTACAGGGTATTATGGAGGTTGAAATCAGCATAAAGGTTTATCAGCCTTTTTCTTAGAGACAGCATTAAGGAACATCATCTGTCAGTTCATCCAACTAGTCTCCTTTTCAGATGAGGAAACGTAGGCTTAAAGAGATTAACGGACTTGTTCACATCTGTTAATTTGGGAGGATATACTATTTCCTTATAGCCCCAGAGAACACACGGCACATACAATATTGTATAGCGTTGTATATACAGTCACTTTAACAAATTTCTACTTAGGTAACGTTGATATTTATTGTAAAAGTAGCAATTGGGAATGGTGGTAATAGTGACGATGAGAATAATAAAAGTCAACGGAACAGCAACCTAACATTTATCGAGCACTTACTGTGTGCCAGGCAGCATGCCTAGAGCTTTACTGGCATGCTCTCACTTCAGCCTAGCAGTAACTGTATCATTCCCCATTTACAAATGAAAAGAGTGAAGTTTGTAGGTTAAACTAGCCCAGTGTCACACAGCTGGTGAGTGGCAGAGCTGGGATTCCAGCCCATGTTTGGCTGATTTCAGAGCCTGGGTTCTTAATGAAGAGGCTTGCCATTAACCGTGGTGGGCAGGGGGGTGGTTGTGACCCTGAGAAGGAAAGGTCCTGAGTGACATCAGGCATGACCAGCCCTAGGAAGGACTGGATCATCCAGTGGGCGTAGGGTACTGTATATATCAGGTGAAAAGTATAACTTCCTTTCGCCCCACCAGAGGAAGAGCCGGCCAGAGAGGAAACCTCAACCAGGGGTTCAAGCTTTGAAATGAGAAGTCGGCTACAGGTGCTGGAGGGAGCTGATGGGACTTGGACGGGGCTGGGGTTGAGATCCCAGCTCCCTGTGACACACACACCCCGGATTGAAGCCACAGGGCTGCTAGTGAGAGTAGACCAGATGCTTAAGTAAAAGGTGGGCCTGGGACACATGGACAGGTGTCCTAGGGGGAGACACCAGCTAAAGTCTGAAGAGCCCTGCAAGGCAGGCGGTGAGTCCCAGGATTATAAAGAGCTTTTTCAGATGGGCAAACAGAATTTTGGAGACTTTAAGTGACAGCCCCAAGTCTACAGCTCTAAGTCATTCAGCTGGGCTTGTCAGGCCCTGGATTTGAGATCTTGGATGTAGAGTTATATAGATTTGGTTCTAGAAGGGCTGGCTCAGGAAGCGAGAAGGACAAGAGGCAGGAAGAAGGCAGTACACCAAAGACTGAAGAGGTTCAACCTATAAGGCTGCAACCACGCTCATGGAAGCCCAGGAGGCCAGGGAAGAACGTGTGTGTCCCCCACAGTGCATGTGGATGATCAGAATTACCTTAACACCAGTAACAGGTTGCACCACGGTGATGAACCTGGGCTCAGGAGGCCGACTGCTTCACGTCCTAGCTTTTGCATCCTCACGCTGTGTGACTTCTAACAGATTGCTTTCCCTCTCTGGGCCTCGGGTGCATCTTCTATAAAAATTGGGATAAGAATAATACCTCATAGAGTGCTGGAAGAGTTCAATGAGATTTAGAGCAGGAGTTGGCAAACCTTTCTAAAAGGGACAGGTGGTGGATATTTTTGCCCTTGGGGACCATATGGTCTTTGTCAAGACTGTTCCCCTCTCCTGTAAGTTGGTGGAAAACTCAGGCATTTGAAAATCTATTATCTGTCATAGAAAATTTGCAGAAAATCCCGCAGTAGGCAAGTGGCCCTTGGCTTATGAATGAAATCACATAAAATGGTAGCCGTAAATGTTCAGCTTCAGATTCCAAATTGTTAACACAGTCAAATGCAAAAAACAGATAACTGTTTTTAAATACAGGGTTTCAGTCTGTGTAAATGTGATTGTAAGAGGCATGTCCTCTCTGCAAGTCTGTTCAGCTTTCTCCTCAACCCTGCTTTTGATCTATCCAGCTCATCTACCATTTTTTAAAAATAGAAATATAATTTGACAAGTCGCAGCCCATGGTTAAGTAAGGATCGCCCTCAAGTCTGAAAATGTGTTTCCTGTTTATAGAAAAAGGGATTAAGCTGATTTGGAAATGCTGAGAAGATGCACTTCATTCTGAAGGTGACAAGTAACTGAGGCGTGTATCTAGGAATCTTTGGTAAAGAATTCTCTTCCCCTCTCCTCAAATTAAAAAGTGAAGAAAAGTAAAGAAAGTGCAAAAAGCTGTTCAATGGTGCTGTCTATTCGAGCTCTGATTCGGGGGAAAAATGGCAATATGTATTCATTATGCCCCCAATTTTGTAAATTTTACATGCTCTTGCACTAAATGAAGGCAGAAAAAAGTACATGGTGTGCCTTAGATGGGGCCAACCTTGGTAAGTAGGGCTTTGTGGGGCTGGAGGACGGTTTTGTAACATGGCTCTCCAAAAGCAAGTTGAGGTCTGAGTAATGACATATTTTGTCCGTGCTTTACAAGGAATGGGGCCTTTTTGTTTATTTTTTCAAAGAGACCCTGGAAACCATGTCTAATTTCAATCTAATGAAACACCTCCTAACATCAGGGCTTTCTTGGATCAGTGTTTTATAAGAATTGCATCTCATGGTCATCATGTAACAGGGTGTCCTGTATTCACATACACTCTGCATCACATCACCTATTAGACTTCTTTTATTGGCTTAACTCTGATGATTGTAATGACGTTCTCATTGCTTTTTTTTATATGTTGGACATTAATTTATTAAGTGTCAGTCAGCTCCTACTATGTGCAGTATTTAGAGGTAAGAGGGACCATGGGGATGTCGGTCCATTTATCCCTGTGAATGTGTAAGTCACGATGACTCAGGCTTTTCTGTGCTGCTTTGGAGATTAGAAACTGACTCAGATCAGACGATGTTTTTTGACCAAACTTTATAAATCTCCCAGAGGATGTTGGCAGTGGAGTTTGGCAAGCAGAATATATCTTCTTGAAATCCAGCAAGCTCAGATGGATTCCTAATGAAAAAATAAAAAGAGCTTTTCCAACAGAAAAGATAATTTGGGTTGCTATGAGATATTACCTGTACCAAGTTGTGATTATTTGTTTAAAATCATACCAAGAAATGAGGAAAAAGAACTTCTTTTTAAAGTTTGCTTGTTCAGAAATGGAAACACTGGACTTGAGTTCGGGCTGACATTTCCCACACACGGGCCTCATCCATGGTGGAAAGTGTATGAGGATCTGCGTGTGAAGACTGACCCCACCAGCATCCTTGCCCGCGCCCATCATGTGGACCCAGTAGTATTTTTCAGCACTAGTGCAGTTCAATGTTTCCCCGAGAATACTGGCATCCTGGGCAACTGAGCGGATTAGCCGTGTCAGCTGCTGAGAAAGGAAGCTTGCGCACTCAGCACCCACATGTTTAGAACACACTTGGGGGGGTCTCCGTTAGTGAGTAGAAACAGTGTCTGTGGTCGGGAAAGCCCGTGCCCTGTGGTGCCCTGTGGTGCAGCAGCCTTTCCTTCTGGGAATACTGAGTAATCGGAGCTGGGACACTCACTCCATCCCAGCCAGTGGACAGACGGGCAGCAGCGTGCTGTGATCACAGCAATTATGAAGCAGGCAGAGGGTGCAGGAGCTCGTCTAAGTGGGGAAGGAGCCCTAATGGTGGAGAGGTTGAAAGCTTTCAGAATGTTTGCTACTTCTCTTAAAACAGCTCCGCAAGAGTAGTCGAGCAGATGTGAGAACTAAACATTACACTGCTCACAGATCAGTCAAATCTCAGACAAAACACATATTTTAGTCCAGCATCCAGTTGATCAGTGAGAAGTAAAGAGTTCCTCCCTGAAGGTAGGAAAGTCGTATAAAGTTTACTTCCTGGATCCCTTTATTTGGTTGTCTTCTGCTAATAGACAAATCCGCTTGTTTTTCAAATGGTTTCCCCACATGCGCTGTTTACATGATTGCTTGTCCTCCTCCCCTTCCCTTTTCCCTCTGTCTTTCCCGGTTTGTCTCTGACAAGCCTCATTTAGACCTAGCGAAGAGATTTCAGGGTCCAAAAATGCCAAACCCACTTCATGCACATGAACCATGACCCTTGGTGATGGTCTCCAGGAGCCAGGAGGTTTTCTATATTAAAGGATCTTGATCTTCATAATGCAGTTATCCTGCATTATTAAGTGAGTGAGGCTTAGTCCTGGCGGTATTAACACGGAAATATCCCTATTCCAACACCTCCATCTCTGTTTAATTAATATGATGCTGATGCAAAGAGGTCCATCTGCCAAAGGCCAAGGCACCATCCCAGCATGATGAGAAAAGGAGCAGATAAAATTGGCAGAGTTTACAAAGGTTTGTTTAAGCGCCTTTGAATGAGTAGGTTGAGTATTTCCAGATACGGAGCAAAATGTATCTGACATGCCATTGAGTTGATGTGTTTAAATAATTTCCCAATTCTTCTCCCATGTATACAGTAGTGCAGGTTTTCTTATGGAAGGTCCTGTTTGTCAGTATGTGTATGTAAATTGGGATCCAGAGATTGTATTCTCAAACACACCCTTGTACGGTAGGGGTGGGGGAAGAATACTCAGCTTCAAGATGATTCCAGTCACTATCTTTCTTAGCCTCTGTTGTTTCATCTGTGAAACGGCTACATTACTACTGCTAAGTGTAGGATCCTCGTGATAATCAAATTAGGAGGAATATGTGTAAATTGCCTAGTGTAGCTCTTGGCACATGAAAGAGGCTCTCCTGAGGCTTTAAGGGAAAGGTTTCCAAGGCTTTGAGGAACGAGATTGTAAGCCTTCTTGGATTAAAGCCACGTTGATATCTACAGAGTGTTGGTTACCTTATTGATTGATTGATTGATTGATTGGCTGCATCGGGTCTTAGTTGCAGCACACGGGATCTTTGTTGAGGCGTGCAGGATCTTTTCGTTATGGCATGTGGTCTGTTCAGGTTTCTCTCTAGTTGTGGTGCACAGGCTCCAGGGCGCGTGGGCTCTCTCGTTGAGGCGCGCGAGCTCAGTAGTTGTGGGGCGTGGGGTTAGTTGCCCCGCGGCATGTGGGATCTTAGTTCCCTGACCAGGGATCGAACCCGCGTCCCCTGCATTGGAAGGTGGATTCTTTACCACTGGACCACCAGGGAAGTCCCGAGTGTTGTTTACCTTGAGAGCAGGCAGGGTCTGGTGCAGACTCTGGGGAGATGTCCCATGCAGATAGAAGTTTTGACATTGCCTTTGCTAATTCGATCATGTTAGGGACAGCAGGCAGGTCTGCCGCATCTGCCTTTGACAGAATGTATTATCTGGGATTTGTAAATGAATTGTATGCTCCCATGTCCTCTGTAAGTGTAAATATTGATTCTCAGGAAGAACTGAAATAATATTGTGGTGGGACATTTTCTTCTTGTTTAGGTTTTTGTCTTGCTGTATTTAATTGCATGCACATTAAAACTGCAACGCAGCCTTGGCCAGACTTCAGTCAACCAGATACCACCGCCAGTTCTTCTGCGATCCATACTGTTACTTATTTAATATTTTTATTTAAATTCACTCTTCTAAAATGTGAATTTATTTTAAAAGGAAACAAGGCTCTCCTTACGTGAGTGGAAAACTGCCACATGCAGTAACTAGAATGTGCTTTAATGTGCAGGGAAAACAGTGTCTTCAGGTCAGCTGAAGGCACCAAGTTTAAGGCCTGCAGCCCTTGTGCAAAAGGAAATTATCAAGTGGGTGAGAGAGATGTTTAAGATGCGTTAGCACCCATCAGAGAGTTTCTCCTTAATGCGAACTCCTTAGACAAGTTCTGAGGGTTTTTTGTTTGGATTCCTGCGTCAACATATTTTATAAATTAGACCCCATTTAATGCCATCACCTAAATCTCTTATTAATGCCAGTATCATTAGGGGCTCCCATTTTCTCCTCCCCTGGAAACAAAGTTCAACGCATTGTCGGGCTGCAACTGTACTTTTAAGAAACACAGATTTGAATAACTCTTTCTCAGTTAGCCCATCAGGTTGGGAAGGACATTGCCAACCAGGCAGAATGTAATAAATCCAAACCCACTGAAAGACATTAGCCGGAGAATGGCCATGTACAGCCCCCGGGAAATTGAGGCTACTGGGATGACCTGATTGCTAGGTGTACACCTGGGCATTTCTTGAGGATAGAACCGCTATTTCAACACTACTGTAGCATTTCACTTGTATTCGAAGCCGGGTGCCTTGTGTATAGTAGATTCTGTAATCAGTCGTTGGGCTAACTTGGAGCATCTGGCAGCTTGCCAGGCAGGGCAGTCCCGTGTCCTTGGAAGCTTTTGTACTCCTCTTGCAAACGCTGCCACACAGTACAGCTCTTAGGTGTTCCTGGCTTGTGGGAGCAGTGATGAAACTCAAAGACTCACGAGAGTGCGTGACGTAAGAGGTTAATGTGAAGCTGACACAGCGTATTCAGGTCATTAAAATTTTAGCCCACCCCTCCCTGCCATTTGCATGGACAGAGGTCTTGGAATGGACTCTCTTCACCTACTTCTCACTGCACCTTATCAGTCCTGGGGTCACAGCCCCTGACCAGGAGGGAGGCTGGACGGATGGGAAGAGGAGTAGGAAGGAGAGTTTGCATGTTCACACTTCTGGGCCTGGGCGCTGGGTGTGCCTCAGATCGGGCAAAGGCCAGTGAGGGATGAATCATCTCATTTATTTTTGCCTGCTTTTCTGTTGTGATTGAGTGGATACTCTAAACTTATCATCATTTTTTTTTGGCGGGGGGAGGGTTATTATGTTAGAGCAAAAAAATTTAGTTTTCAAAATAATGATACTTTTGAACCATGCTGTGATATTTGTATCTTAACAAAGAACTCTCATACTGTGCAAAAATTAGGACATTTAAACTAATATTTAGTACTTACTTTTTTTAAAAAAATTATTTGCCCGCTAGCTTTCCAGATATGCTCCTGGAGGGTTTGGGGGTTGGTTGGCTGTGTTTTCACATGCCCAGGGAACTTTGCTCCTCTGTATACAGCTAGCCATGGATTTTATTTTTATTATTTAAAAATAGCAGTTACATTACAGAGAGCTGTTTTTGAAAACAGAGTTTCTGTGCTTGATTTCATTAGTCCTAAAGACAAAAAACACATACTAAAGATATAAACTTTTTTCAGATTATGAAAGTAATGTATTTTCATCTTATAGAACATACGGAAAAATATGTGACAGAGTGAGATCCCCCCAACTGGAGATAACCGCTGTTAATATTTTGGTGTGTCTTCTACTCTTTGATTTTTATGCATAGGAACAAAACCACTGAGATTAAACCACTTAACTTGGTGAATTTTCTTGTTTGTGCTTCTCTCCTTGTAAGACACAAGTTGAACTAAATGGTATTTATGTTCTAAAACTCACTGCTCATAGAGTTAGTTAAATGATTTGAAACAGTGTTTTAAAGCCTGATTAAATTGCCTGCCTTTTCGAATCATCATGACAGCATAGTCCCTCGTATCTTTAAATATTCTTCAGAAATGTAATGTTAATCTTTAGACATAAGATATGACATTTAAATATTAAATGGAAGAAAATAGCCAAAGTGATGGATTAAAATGCTGAGATACATTCCACATTTGTAATTACTTTTATTTACTCCCACTAGTTTGCTTGCATAGTTTTTAATATGAAGCCTTAGATTTTAAATGTCATCATTGACCTAAATTAAGAATAAAGAATAACCATACACTCAATTTTTTAACCACCACAAGAACGAAGGACTTAAATCACAAGATGAGCAATCATCACAGAAATCCAGCTTCCTAACTTACAACTAGTGATCAGTTTTCAAGCAAAGAGAATTTAGATTTTATTAACTTGAAGCAGCTGTTGTCTGTAGTACGCTACTTCTTTTTTTTTTTTTTCCGGAAATGGAAAAGGTCGTATAAAATAAAGAGTACTTGTGTTGTTTCTTTTTGAAAGCAGCTGGCTTCCCATGGTTGGGCTGTTTGTGAGCTCAGAAACCCCAGGCCCTGGATGTTTTCCTTGGGAAGGAGCTGGGGGGATGGGTGGAGAGAGGGAGCAGGCTTCCACCGTCCTGTGCAGGGGTCCCGTTATTCTTTCCCCCCCGTACCAGCCCTGCTGCTGTGTCTCACCATCATAAACCCTGCCCCAGGTACTCAGACTGCCAGGGGCAGGATGAGAGCAACCCCGTCCCCCAGGCACTTGCAGGGGAAGGGAGACCGGGAGGCAGAGTCCTGGGGGGGAGGGGAGAGGGCGGAGGCAGTGCTCTGTCAGTTACTCATCACTCAGGCTCCCGGTGGAATTCCGCGCATGGCACTTGAATCACTGCCCCCGGCATCCTCCATAGGGACGAGTGGGGAAGACCCTCAGGGCTAGAAGCTTTCCCCAGTTCCTGGGCTGCTTCCGCAAAGCTGCTGTGTGACCTCGGTGTCCTTTGGAGAGCCAGGATCTCATTTCTTCAGGGTTTGCCTTTGATCCCTGGCACGAAATCATCTCCAAGCACAGTTTGTAGTTATTATGTATTAGGATTATTTGATTCATGTCTTCCTCTCCCTATTTTGTCCACTGTTTTATCCCCCAGCACCAGGCACCATTCCTGGTCCACCGAAAGACCTGGGTAAATGTTCACTGAAGGAAAAATAAAAGACTTCTTGACATATTATTTTACCTCTCTTTGGTTAATTTAGCTATCTAAAATCTCTTGATGAAAATAGTCATGTAAATTTCAAACGCTCTTTTTTGGTGGCATAGTAGTACATTTGCCAACAGGAAAAAGACAATTACAGTATGCCTTAGATTATTTATTATATTTTAATATAATTTTATATTATTCTAAAATAATGCTATGTTATTTTATGTAAGTTTTATATTATTAATGCCTGAAACTGTTTTTGGCAAGGTCTTACCTTTTAATGCAGATTGTTTTCTTAAGTGAAAAATACAGATTATGAATGATTTTTGCTTGAGATTTCGTTGATGTTTAAGCCATTCTAAAAATTTCCGAGAGTAGAGAGTTTGTAGTAATTACGCTCTTTTTAAGATGAGGATTTTGAAAGTCGAGGGAATTTCTTAAATCAGTGGTGGCTTTGGGAAAGAAAATTGGGCGGGGGGTGTGGTGGGCATTTTCGGGAATTTTCCCTTTTGAATCCTTAGCATATTTTGTAATTATTGTCTTCAGGATCGTTTTGCCCTCTTCAGTGATTAGCATAGCACCCTGCTTGTGCTAAGTACTGGTATTCATTTGAATTTACGTATGTATTTAGTTATGGATAAGGACATGGAAGAGAGACGTAGATTCAGCTAGAAACAGTCTTGTGTTTAAGCCTATTCTTTTTAATTTGTACGTTTGACACAATAGTTACTTTAAATTCAG
The DNA here is from genome assembly GCF_949987535.1 of Balaenoptera acutorostrata. Taxonomy (NCBI): domain Eukaryota; kingdom Metazoa; phylum Chordata; class Mammalia; order Artiodactyla; family Balaenopteridae; genus Balaenoptera; species Balaenoptera acutorostrata. The sequence goes on from NC_080073.1 coordinate 17,664,791, forward strand.
ACATAGCGACCCAGGTTACCATTGGCCCCTCCCTGTCACCTCTCCATATCCTGAACTTTGTTCTTTTCATAGAGTTTCCCCTTCTCCTACCCTGTAAATTCACTGTGCATATCTCTGTCAGTTTTATCTTTCCAAAGTTTAGGACTTTGAGACGTGGCATTGATTCAGACTCAAGTAATGTGGAATGGGAGGTCATCATGCTGGAGCGAGTCTGAAGACAACGCTTACTTTTCATAAGGAAAGGGAATGCCAAGGAGAACAATTGTTTCTACAAAAATGTCAGTGGGAAAATTTTAATTACTTAAGAGAATTGAACTGTTTCTAAACATCCTGGACTGTAGGAATCGCTGAAAATTAGGGTTCTCCCTATGGGTTTGTGGATTCAGAGTTTGGCTCTGCCTTTTGATAACCATTGCAGCTGTTTTGTTTTATTGTTTTACTCTGAGAACAAAGGTGCTCCTTCTCAGAGCTTCTCCAAGGCCTCATACTCAAAAATGTGCTTTGTTGTCCCAAGGGACGTGGCTGGGTCTTTGTAACTAGTGCTTGTTCTAGGGGAGTAAAGTAGTGGCTCTAAAATGTTCCTTTAAAATGTCGATGATTATGGCATAATCATCTTCCTTGAGAGAAAAAAATAATTACTGGCTCTGATCCAAAAAATTACAACACTTTGGCCATAAATCCCTAATTGCCTCTAAAAAGTAAAACAGACATGTTTAATTTTTCTATCCCCTGTGCAACTTATCTGCTTTGTCTGGTGATTAAGGCAGGCGGCAGCCAGTCAGGCTTTTTGGAATCTGGTTCTTTCCCTGCCACTGAGGACTTTGGCTCAGTCCTCCCAATGTGCTTGGCCCTGCTAAATACATCAGTATAGAAAACTGCTCTCCCTTCCATGTAGGGGTCTGCAAAGACTCATTCTACTGAGAAATTACTAAGATGTTTGTATGACAGACATCATCATCACTGCCTTTGTCAGAATTAGTGAATATGGATGAGAATTCTGGAAGCTAGCTTATTTATTTCTGTTACTTTATATCTTGAAGGCCTTTCCAGGTTGGGATATATAGAACTCTACTCAAATTTTTTAAACTACCACACGGCATTCCATGGGATAGCCGTTGCTCTGTGAAGGTACATTAGGATAGTTTCTAATTGTTCCCTACTACGCACAGTGCTGTAGACCATACTTATATGAACAGTGGTGATGGTGACGATGACAGCAATAGCAACAGCAAGCAGACACTTAGAAGGTACTTACTGTGCGCCCAGCATTAGTTTTATCATTGGAGTGTGTGTGTGTGTGTGTGTGTGTGTGTGTGTGTGTGTGTGTGTGTTTTAATCCTCACAACAATCCTGTGAGAAGAGTATTCTTATTATCACCATTTTATATTTGAGTAAAATGAAACCCAGAGAAGTTTTCTAATTTGACCAAAGTAACAAAGCTAGTAAGTTTCCTAACTGGGATTTGATCCAGATAGAACCTGATAGGTATGTAAATACATTAAAATGCATAATCTTCTTCCCTAGTTCTTCCTCCTGCCCTAAATGGTGGCCATTACTCAGACCCAGATTTTGGCCCTCTGTTCTTCCATCTCAAAGCTACATAGTAGCTCTGTGCTGGTGCCGCCCAGGTTTCTGGGCTTTATTTGCCTCTGCTTTACATCTCCAGCTGCCAGTGAGACATTTGCGTACGGTTGTAGGTTTCTTGCTCCCCAAGCCCATTCTTTCTCATTTTTGTTTTCCTTATACCCCTTGTACGGACACTGGCCGGGATGAGGACCCTTGTCATACTTGGGCCGTGCGTATTTCAGCATCTCTCCTCACCCCTGTCCATGCCCTTCTCATGTATCCATATCCTACCATCGCTTTGCCGGAGCTGAAGACAGTCTTCTCTGTGTCACCTTCGCCGACCAGCCATTCCAGCCTGTATTGACGGTTCTCATTCTGTGTTCTGAAAGCATCTACTGGAAAGCTTCAGGATGGGAACTGTGCAGTCAGAGGGCCTGGGTTCCAATACTGGCTCTGGGATACTTAGCTTTGCTGACCTTTAGCTTCCTCATCTATAAAATGGGGATAATACTTGTTACTTCAGTCATGAAGAATAAATGAGATAATGTTTTAAAGAATGTTAATTATCTTTATACTACCATTTACATTCTCAAAATGCTTTCCTCTCTTTGTAGCCTCTGCCTTAGCCCTTAATTATTCTACTTTACATGTCAGTTTTGCCTCTTTAGATTATTGGAGCTCAGGTCACCTCAGGTCATCAGTCCACCGGAGAACCAGCCCACAGTGGTGAGCAGTTAGTAGACCTTGCTTGTTTCCCGAGTGCTGCATTGCTGAGAATGCATGAGTCATCATGCTGGGCAACTCTGCTCTGGACAAATGTGCTCTGTTTATCCAAGAATAGAAACATTTACCTTAATTCTGAAGAGCTGTTTTCCAAATACCACATCTGAGTATCTTCAAATTCCAAACAGTTTATCCATCATACTTCTCCCAAGCAGTGGCACCTATTTTCTCTGGGCAAATATTCCATAGGCAGACATCTAGATCAGTCCAGTTAGAATTCACTGAATTACACAAATAGTGATGTCTTAGCAGTAATTTTTCATATAGTCTTTCTCTTAGTTTCTGCAGAATCTAGTTGATAAAAAAAAATGAAATGTCCTTTTGAAAACTATCATGGGCGCACACAAACACACACACACACACAAAACTCATACACACCAGAAATACCTGCTTTTTATAGTTCGTGCTTTTCTTCGGGAAGAAAATACCCTACTTTTCTAGGGTCATGAGGAACAAATGAGATGGTTGTGTGAATTCCTCGGTAAACCTCCTGTCTAGATACGATTACTCTCCAATTAAAGTTAGTCACTGAGACACTTCATGGGGAAAAACTTTTGAGTGACGAGCAGTTACTGGGCTAACTAGTACCTAATCACCAGTACAGCAGTGATTGTTTATTTATCACTTCCTATATCCAGGGACTGCGCTAAGGCTTGTAGGCGTACATGCACACATGTATTCCTTTAATTCCCTCAAGAAATCCAAGAGGAAATGTTGAGGAAAGGACACCAAGGTCCAGAGAAGAGGAGTGACTGTGGGAACAGAAGAGGGCTTGAGAAGGAAGTTGGAAGGTGAATGTGCTCCAGGGGGCTGGGGTATTTCCCTTTGCAGACAGAAGTTGTCCCTGAACTGAAGTAGAGGGGACGGTCCACAAGGAAGGAGCAACAGTGAAGGGACCTGGACAACCACGGGCGTCACAGTGAGACACGGATGGGGTATTTCAGCTCAGCTGCCTCCCAGCGATGGGCCTTAAGTGAGTTACTAACCCTCTCTGGGCCTCAGGTTCTTCCCTGGTACATAACGGCCGTTGTGATGCTGTGAAAAATAAATAACGTATAACAAAAGGATTATTAGTCTGCTGCTTCAAGGTTGTAGTGCCCAATGAATATGTTCCTTTACCGCTTTCAGGATTTTATCTGTAGGCTTCTAATATTAGACTTAGGAAAAATAATTATGTACGTTTCAAGTGTAGCCAAAGGAACATTGAACAACTGTAACCATTACTTGCATTCAATACAGATCATGATTTTTGCAACATTTGCTTTTCTTTGCTTCCTTCTTCCCTCCCTCCCTCCTTTCTTCTTTTTTCACTTTCTGTACTGAAGTGTACTTCAGTATCCGTCTCTCAAAACACATACACATTTCCTTACGTAGCTACAATATAGAAGTGACAGAATTGAACCTAAACTGAAAATCGGTAATACTGTAACTTTGGAAAGTAGGTAAAAACATAATTTCTGTATAGTTTATGAGTTGGTGTTCATTTTTTTCACAAGTGACCAAATCTAAAGGTTTTGTGCATGCTTTTCTGTTTTTGCTTGCCTTAAATTTATTTTTCATAAGATATTATACTCGAGATTTAAATATACTCAAATTCTGTAAAGAGTGACTAAAACATTGATGTGGGCGTAGTCTAGTAATTGTTGACATTTTACCATAGTCTTGAAAGTTTTTTAAGGGGGAAATACTGTGGTGGAAGATGTCAACCAATTTCCAGCTCTGGCTGATCCCATCCCCTCCATCCCCAGACATGTAAGGCCTCCGCTAAAGCTGGTGTCTGACTTTGCTGTCTCTACGCATTTTTAACGACTCGTTCTGGAATTAAGGCAGGCATTTTCTTAGATTAAGAATCAGGTAGGACAAACGGATTCCTTCATTCCTTACAGTAGCTCTCAAGTGGGTAATATTACTGTCCCCATTTACAGATGCAGAAACTGAGGCTTCAAGTCAAAATGATCCTTACTAAGGTAACACAGCTTGTAAGTGGAGCAGCCAGTGTGGGGCTCTGTTGGTCTGATCTCAGAGTCTGTGTTGCAAGTACAGTGCTTTACTATTTCTATTCCTTGTGAACTATCACATTGAGATGAACATGAACTATACTGGAACCTAAACTGAAGAGCGTCTAGTGGCAAGTTTACAGTCTGCAGTCTAGGAACAAAGAGTATATTTACTGGAGTAGGCTATTCAATATGGGGGGTATTGGTAAAGATCAACAGTGGGAAATAAGGGAAAGGAGCTGCTATGCAGAAGTACACACTTGAACCTATTTCTAAAGAATTTGAAGATAAAAACTTTACTGTGTACAGAAGGGCTTCCCAAGCATGATCTCCTTTGAAGGGAGTGGGAAGTGAGGTAAACATCTCAGTTTACAGGTGAAGAAACTGAGTCAGACCAGAGCACTGCCTTCCTGGGTTGTGATGAGTGTGGGTCATGTTTCAGATGCTGCAAATGGGCAGTTGCCGCCTGTAAGGAGATGTTGGGGTTGGCGGCAGGTCTGCTCTCAATTGCCTGAGCCTCTGAGCCAGGACCAGTCTCTCCCGAAGCGGCAGCCGGTGGAAACCCTGCGCACACAGTGATGTCGGACTGGCTTCCATCTTCGTGTCATCTCCTTTCACTTGAACTTAAGTGAATGACTTTAGCGTTTATCACTTTAAACATCGACTGGGAGGATGACAGAATCAGAAAAATAAACCATAGTTCCTTGAGAGCATGCAGAACTCTTTTCTGTACTGTTCAGCCTTAACTAGTTTTCTTTCTGGTACTCTCATTGTAAACATTAAAAAGAACATCCTGTTTCCGCAGGGCAGGGACACTTTGGAGTATCACTGTCCGTATGACCCTTGTCTCGACAAATCTGCTGATTTCTGATGCAGGCCCAGAGGCTGACATTGTTTATTTATTTTTAAAATCAATGCTTATTGGAGTATAGTTGCTTTACAATGTTGTGTTAGTTTCTGCTGTACAGCAAAGTGAATCAGTTATATGTATACCTATATCCCCTCTTTTTTAGATTTCCTTCCCATTTAAGTCCCCACAGAGCACTGAGTAGAGTTCCCTGTGCTATACAGTAGGTTCTCATTAGTATTTATTTTCTTGAACATTCGTTCATCCATCCTCTCCTTGCCCGGATCCCTGGCACTTGTATTTCTTTCTAATACCCAAACTTGATGTTAGAGAAAGACTTCTTTGGATCGAAGCCACAGTATATAAATAGCCCTTTATTTTTAGAAAGTAGTACTTAATCTGCAGTAATTAAGTTGCTTTGGGGTCACTAAAATGTCTGCTGCAGTGAGATTTACCTTGAAACTGCACAGAGCAGGTCTACTCACCAGCAACAGTGGTTTTTGATTTTGACTGTGCACTAAATCAATTGGGGAGCTTTTCAATAAAGACTGAAGCCCGTGTCCCACCTTCAGAGATTTCTGGTTAATTGATCTGGAGTGGGATCAGCTATTGGTAGTTTTTAAAGCTCTCCAGGCGTTAATAATACGCAGCCAGGATTGAGAACTAGTGCCCTGGAGCAGTGATTCTGAAACTTGAGCATGCCACGGAATCTCCTGAAGGGCTAATGAAAACACAGACCGCCAGGCCGCACCCCCAGAATTCCTAGTGCGGTAGGTCTGAGGTGGGGTCTCAGATTCTGCATTTCTGAGTTCCCAGGTGATGCTAATGCTGCTGGTTCTGGGAACCTGCTTTGACCTCTGGCCTCGAGAGAGCTTTCCAATAGCTTTACATGATTCTATTAAAAAAAAAAAAAGATGCCTATACAAATAGCCAGCATTGCTTTTAGTAGAACAACCACTTTAGGCACAAATATTAAAATACATTTCTGGGCTTCCCTGGTGGCACAGTGGTTAAGAATCCGCCTGCCAATGCAGGGGGCACGGGTTACATCCCTGGTCCGGGAAGATCCCACATGCCGCAGAGCAACTAAGCCCGTGCGCCACAACTACTGAGCCTGCGTTCTAGAGCCCGTGAGCCACAACTACTGAGCCCACGAGCCGCAACTACTGAAGCCTGCGCGCCTAGAGCCGGTGCTCCACAACAAGGAAGACACCGCAATGAGAAGCCCTCGTACCCCAACGAAGAGTAGCCCCCGCTCGCCGCAACTAGAGAAAGCCCGCATGCAGCAACAAAGACCCAATGCAGCCAAAAATAAATAATTTTTTTAAAAAAATGCATTTCTCTTTTCCTAGGCGAGTTGGACCATTAGTTTTTTCTTTAAACCAGTATCCTCACTAGCAGGCAACTCGAGACCTAGAATCTGAAAGGAACTGGATTCAAGGCAGATTAGAAGTTTTTTTGCTTTGTTTTTTAAGTAGAAAATGTTGCAAGGGTCTATAGAATCATTGCTCAGGCTAGCAAATTACCCACAGATTGTGCAGCTTTCCTGAGACATGTAGCTTGGGAAAAGATGAAATGGAAACACTTTTAATGTTCTAGAGAACATGAAACATGGCACAGAAGTGCAAAGCTGAATACAAAACATGGCCCTTGGCCCCCAAAAGAGAACATTTTAGCTGCAGAATGTACAGTCTGTGACTAGACGTGTATATTTCTTATTTAAGTGGACTCCGTAAATTTCTCTTTGTCCAACTCTTAGGACTTTTCCTATTTCCTTTTGCAAACACTTCCCTCAGTCCTTAAGTGAAACACCTATGATGAAACATTTGATGTTCGAGGATGCCAGCTCTGCCATGTCCCTAGAGCGTGGCTTCCTGCCTCACCGTCCACTTATCTTCCCGCGACCTTTATGGAAGAGCGAACCTGTAAAAGCGGCTGTTCCGTGTCCATCTTGGGCCTGTGGGCTGGGGCTTTGAACCCAAGCCGTGGCACTGCCTGACTCACTCTTCCTTCCTGCCGTGCAGCTTCTCTTGGGGAAAGTCCCTATGCTGGCTGATAGAGAAGAAAAGAGCCCATTCTATCCCTTTAACAGACCCTTAATTAATAGTAATCATGAAAATTGAAGTTGTGCACGGCCATGGCTATTCACCATTGTTGTCTTAGCAATTCCTGGACTGCATGAACAGAGCACCCCTTATTCTGCAATTAAATGAAAAATAATGGCATCACTTCAGCTTTAAGGAAGGAAATGTCCAAGTGCAACCTCTGTGTAATTAAGCTGAACATGATTATCATCAGAAAGTGATTGTACTTGTGTTCAGAGGCGAGAAGAGATAAGCCACCAAGCATGTGACCTATCAAAGAAAATGGTTCTGGGGATGTTTGATGTTCTCCCCAGACAGCCAGCTCCCTGCCTGATGGCGGGGCAGGTGCCACTTTACGTACCATTTTGTCTCTTTTCCGGCTGTTTGAACATTCTTTCTCCTCAGTTCTCGGTACTGTTTTTGTACCATCTGCCTGTTTGCCGTTTCTCTGTAGGTCTTCTTTCACCTGCAACTGTTTCCCCGCTTTTTGTTTTATTTGTTTGTCTCTCCTTTGGCAAGATCGCTTTTCTCGACTTGGACGTACCACTAGCTTTCTGACAGGTAAAATTAAAGCAGTCCGTTTAAGTTTTAGCCAAACCAGGTGTTGAGTGAGTGACCCTCACTCCAGAAACCTCATTTACTCCTCGCTTCTTTATTACCCTCTCATAATTCATTAGCTTAATAAAACGCATGTGTGAAAGGCCGAGGCCGAAAGCACTTCTGTACGTAGTGTGCATGCCTGCCTGCCCGCCCGCCCCTCCCCTGCCTGCATCCCGGGGATTTAAGGGGACCGACCAAGCTCTCGGTGGGATAGTCAAGCCTCCAAGAGGTGGTGCTTCGAAGAATCTCCAGTTGGTGAGTGTTCAAAAGTAGGATTCCTTCTTTGCTGTGGTACCTCGGTGGGACACCTCTTACGGAAATGCCGCCCCCGTTCCCTTTAGTGGAATCCTAGGGACATAAAACCTTCCACTCTTCTGCTTCATGATTCCCAGCAGCCCCCAAAATATCCAGTAATTTGCACCTGGTTCCAGAGCACTTCCAAGTCACCCAGCCTCATCAGAGAAAGCCTCAGACCCCCGTGCTTGTCACTCTGGGGTATGTAGTCCTGCTTCTGTCTCACTAGCATTTAAAGTTGGCCGGTGGATCCCAAAGGCACACAGAGGAGGGGGTGGGTGTGGTCGTAGTCTTCCTCTTAATCCAGGTTTAGCAAATGTCTGAAGCTCCCCCCGCCCTTTAACATTTTCGCCAGAGCCCGGACTCATCTCGCGAAGTCCTCCCCTACCTCTTCGTTCCTAAACCCCTGTGTATTATGAAGGAAATGAGATCCATATGTTTTTGATTCATTTACATGTAGCTCATCAAAATGTAGTTTTGTAAGAGCTCTTCAGTGTCCAAGAAGCATTTGGAGCCTTTTTATGAGACTTTCAACCAGCCCCCCTCCCCGCCACTCCTCCATCCCCTTAGAACCAGGAAGTCGGGACTTGCCAAGAATAAATAAAACCAAGCTTCAGGGTTTTATTCACTAGACTTCAGTGGACTCACAACTTCAGCAACAACAGAGAAGGCTCTCTGCCCCCTTTTGAGGGTGCCAGGGAAGCGGCCCTCGTGCCACTTGCACCCCAAATGGCAGTGAGTTCGGTCTCCCCTCTGCTCCCCTTGGAGCAGGCAGCCAGTTGCCTCCACACGGTGGTTTTGCAGCCAAGCCTCTTCCCTCTGGCCGGGGAGCTGAGAGCAGACAGAGGAGCTGCGGGCCTCTGCCGGGTGCAGAGCTCAGAGAGCATCTCTGCAGCCAGCCCCACCTCTGTCCACTCACCGGTCCCCAAGTTCTCTCTCTCAGACTTGCGCGGCCACAGATTCTTACCAAGCTGTTTACTTTGCACCCGTGACTTCTGTGTTTTTGCTGGGGTGGTGGCTGAAGCACCCACAACTGTAAACAGGGCTTCGGGGTAGCGTGGCCATCATTTTATGACATTTTGGAGTGTTGTGTCTGTCTTCATTTTTCTTCATCAAGAAAGGCTTATGGGCTTCCCTGGTGGCGCAGTGGTTGAGAATCCGCCTGCCAATGCAGGGGACACGGGTTCGAGCCCTGGTCTGGGAAGATCCCACATGCCGCGGATCAACTGGGCCCGTGAGCCACAATTACTGAGCCTGCGCGTCTGGAGCCTGTGCTCCGCAACAAGAGAGGCCGCGATAGTGAGAAGCCCGTGCACCGCGATGAAGAGTGGCCCCCGCTTGCCGCAACTAGAGAAAGCCCTTGCACAGAAATGAAGACCCAACACAGCCATAAATAAATAAATAAATTAAAAAAAAAAAGAAAGCTCTAGGCTTGATCAGACAGTGCAATATACATTTAAAAAAAAAAAAAAAAGAAAGGCTTATAAGCTTTAAGGAAAAAAACTACCTACTGCCACGAAGACTGCAGAGCTTCTACTCTGTCAAACCACAGACATGAAATGAGTCAACCTGTTTCTAGAGGTGGGTTGGTGAGAGGTGGGGGGGGATTTTCCTCCTCGATCCTAAGGATGATGAATTAATGGAAAGCCGTTCCAGAGCTTAGGATTCCTCGCTTGGGCTGTTGGCATGAGTGGGGTGGAAGGAATTCTGCCCTTGTCTCTGCACGTCTCGGCTTGTTTCTCCTCCTCTGTCAGGATGGTGCTGGGCCTTTCGGGGGCCAGAAGCTGGGCACGTGGAAATGCAGAGGCAGGGAGTGGGGAGCAGAGCTGGGCCTGAACGTTCTTACCGCTCCTCCCAGCTGCAGAACTCAGGCTCTTTCCAGTGTGTTTATTTCTGCCTGTGGACGCATACACTGTGGTACCAACCATCCACTTATTCATAAATTACGTGGACTCCATGGATATTTATCTGCAGAAGCACTCTTTACCTTCCAGTATGAAGAATTTGATAAAGTCCATGCTTAGTTTCAACATGAAGACAATATAATTAAATATTATATGTATACATTTTGTGTACGTGTAAGTGGGGGAACCATTCTTAGCAGAATTTTAAGAATACTTAACAGCAATTGTAAAATGTTTAGGCGAGTTGGTAAAGAGTCTGAGTTACCGCTTGTGAAACCTTGAAATCTGAGCTTCACCTGAAATCCCATAGCAGGGAAAACCTTTACCAAAGTTGCTTGTGTTGAAGCTCTTTCCTCACTGGTGAAAGGACCTGGCCTGAGTGTGCTGGCTTTATTTGGTTAGTTATTTCTCAAAGTGAATAAGCCAGTACTTCTGTGATCTGAGGACAGATAGCTGTCAGTCCATTGCCAAAGTACCTTCAAGTGGCTTGAAATTTGCTACATAGTAAGGACCACTGGCTGCATGAGCACAGGTGAGATTTTCTTCATTCTGTGCTGCTTCCAGCTGGTCCTTACTTTCCAGACATAAAAGGTTTGGAAGATAAACAAACACTATACACACAATCTATTTGTTTATCTGAGGTTTACAGATAAACCAACGCTATACACACAGTCTGTTTAATTTCCCTGGGTCTCTCAGTACTGTCATTCCAGGTGGAGAAATCATAGTTGACGTTCATCCAGTGAATTTTGCCCAGTGTGATCCATTCACTGATTTGCTCATTTATTCAACAGGTATGAAGTGCCTTCCCTGTGTGTGGTCTTATTCTAGGTGCTGGAGAAGTAGCGTCCAGACAAAAGTGGTCCCTGCCCTCACACAACTTCTGTTCTTGTGGACAGAGCTTCCATTCCCAGTGGTCACATGGAGAGTGGCAGAGCCAGGTGGTGAGCCTGGACCTTTGGTTTTGTTCAAAAAGTGATGACTTTCCCTGAACTGAAAGTCATCAAGCAAGTCATGGTCAAGAGTCAGAACTGGTAACCTACCTGCTGGTTAATTTCCAGTTTGAATAGCAGTGGGAAGTTCTCACTCTTCCCAGGCCCATGGAAGTTTTGGTTTTCATTGCACCAGCCTCATCTCATGTAAATAGGACTGATGAATTTGATTCAGAGTGATCAATCCCAATTTGATATACTATTCCTTAATCGTATTAGCGTAAATTGTGTGCAAAGCCCCTGTACCTCAGGCCTCGCTATAGGTGAATTTGAATTCAATATTTGCAAATTGAATTGTGTTTTGAACAGTTTTTGGAAATTAGCATTTAAAATGCACTATTTCTTATATCAGATATTTCTTAAGTAAGGCGAATAACTCCCTGCTCACTTGTCTTTTGTTTAAATACAGATTTTAATACATATTTTTAAAAAGTGGTGACTTTCCTCCCGACTCACCCCGTAGCTAACTCCCCTCAGCCCTTCCACTACCATGTGTAAAAAAAACTCTGCCATTGCACGCAGCCAAACCCCGACATTAGAATCTAAGGCTTCGAGGAAAAAGCATTTTTATCAAAATTTTGCTGTGGCCAAGAAGTTTAGAGATCTGGGGTTTTTGCCTGCATGTTTGAGTCATTTCTAGTTGAGAATGTCTCAAGGGCTAGAACTGCTAGGGTGAGCCATGTGCAATGTCCTTTTGTTGTAGGTCAAAATGGGTGAATATCGGCAATTCCTTCTGGCTTGGTCCACTACACTTCCTTCCTCTTTTAAGTACTTAAATGCAAGCAGAATTGCTATGTATGTCCCAGGCACTCAGGCATTTCTGAGCAGTCTAAACTTTGGTCCGTTTTGTGTTTTTTCTGTAGATAGCTAAAGTGATATAATGTTTTATCAAAACTTGGTATTCGTAACCTTTACAGCAGTAGCTGACAGGATCTTTTCACAGGGCGATCTGCCCTTCTCCAAAAGGTTTCTTAAACTCAGATTCTCAGATTATGACCTTACGGAGGAAGAAGGTGCCCTCCTCACCACCTCTTATGGCGTTACTGAAAGGGGTTCCAAAGGCACCGGACATAAAGCATAATAGATAAAGATGCTGTATGTTGAGGACCATCATCCCTGGGCGGGGAAGTGGGCGGGTCCGGCATACCTGCCCCCACTTATACCCTGGCACGAGACACAGGTGCTAGTTGGGCTCAGTGAAAGTTAGTAGTTGGCTTTTTACTTGTTATTAAACGCCAGTGTGGGAAGGCATGCTGGGAAATGAACAGAATAACCTAAGTGGATGTTTTTTCTTTCATTTTGTTTCCCTTGCAAATTGTTTCTGTTGTTTTGTTTTTGATATTTTGTAGATATGTGTGCGAGTACTTGGAAATGGGGAAAGCAGCTGTGGAGATTTTGATGAAAAGGTTACAGAATCGGGTTCAGTTTTCATATCAGATCTCATGCACATTCTGAAATCTGTAAGGAAACAGACCACAGGTTGATGCCGGCTCATAATAAGCTCCCCAGAAAATGTTACTGACAGTAACTCCAACACACAGTTCCTTCCTTCTCAAAATAAAACCAACTACCTGATGATACAGCATATTTTCTTACACTTTTTCTAAATGCCAAGGCATCTCCTTGACTCGGTTGTTTCAGGAAAAAGTCCAGATGGTGGAGATTCAAGACAGTCAGTGGCAAAATTTCAGTAAAACGGAATATTGTGGCACGATGAAGGAACGGTGCCTTTGAGAGTTTTTCTTTACAGTTTTCTTTGCAGTTCGAATATGCATAACAGTTTCAGATGCAGTAAAAAAGGGCAAGTTTTAAAACAATGTGTCATGCAGTCTCATCTGTGTAAGATAATAACACACATAGGGGTAGAACAGCAGTTTGGAGAAGCACATGGTTGACTGCTGGTTGGCTGTCGAGTTGGGTGAGCATAGGGAACTTTAGCCAGTTCATTATACGTGTTTTAGTCTTTAATTTTTTTATAATGAAAAGGTATTTATTTTGATAATAACAACTGAAAGTCCTGAATCTGAGTTAGGCAGGGGAGTGCTCTTTCCTTGCCGCGTGCGTGTTGGTCTGCAGTCAGTCTTAAGAGTCTGTTTCAGATGTGAAAGTATGAGATACCCTGTGTCATAGCCCCAAGGATTCACTGTGCTGAACCCGTTCCCTACAGTGAACTTCATTTCTCAGTTAAATAGTTGGTCTGCTTTTAGGAAATACGCCTGTGGCGTCCGTCATTGCCAGCTGCCTTGAGCACTTTCCCTGGAAATAACTGTGGAAGAAGTGAAAAGCCTGAAGGAAAGACTGAATCTTTTGTCTGTCAGAAATGCTTCCATTTTTAAGTTTCCGTTAGGACGGAAAATGTGTGTGTGTGTGTGTGTGTGTGTGTGTGTGTGTGTGTGTGTGTCTATTCTATCTATCTATCTATCTATCTATCTAGAGCCAAATAGCATTTGTAAACTTGCAAGAATAAATTTAAAGGCTGGATGAAATGCCCTTTTTCTTTCCAATGCAAGATTCAATTTTGCCTGGTTTGTGTAAGAAGGAACTCCCTCCTCTCTGTGCTGCCCCATCTCACTGCAGAAATTGCCCTTCCGGTTCTGAGGAGGGCTCCTGGGAGATGCCACGGGCTGAGTGCTGGCCTCCCAGGTGCGGGGCTCTGCACTTGCCTCCCTGCTGAAATCGGATGCCTGGTCCTCTCTGCTCTGGATGTCCTGGCACACCGCTGCTAGAGATGCCTGGAACGAGAAAGCAGGTCTGAGCCCTTGGAGATTCTTTCTGGACAGCATCTTTATCTTCTTAAAGCTGTCCATGAATGTGAACTGGGCATATTTGCATTTGTACAGGTAAAATACAAATCCCAGAATAGAACTCGGTGTGGCCAAAAGTGCCAGACACTGGTAGGACACAGCAGGAAGGCATCATTTTCTGCTGTCCGACTTCAGTTTTGTTTTGAGAGTCACGTGAGTGCTTGGGGTTCATGAAGTACCAATTGTGATGACATTCTGCATAACTGTATGAAGTTAGTGTGTTTGTGTGTTTTCATGCAGTGATCATCAGCAATGAGGTCTTAGAATGCCCCTTATTGTGTTTTGATCTAAGGAAGGATTTGTTTACATTTAACTTATAGATCTGCTAGAAAAATTGGTTGCTGAAGACCCACTGATACGGTGTGGTTGCACTGGAATTGAAACCCAGGCGATGTGATGATATGATGGCAGGGCTTTTGCTCTTAGCAACACAAATCCACCAGCGTGTTCCTGTCCCGACACTACTGACCACCCTGCTGTCTGCTCTTCCAGGGAGACCTGTACGATAATTTTGCTGATTTCTCTTTTGCTTTGCATTTCTCTGTAATTATTTAATAATGCTATCAAAGCGGGAATTTTATTGTATACTTATTTCCCCAGGTCATTTATAAAACTTTGGACACCTGTTCCAACACTGACCCCATTGTTAATAGTTCCCGATCCAGAGAAACTGTGGATTATTCTTATCTTCTCTTTGTTTTCCCCAGAACATTCGTTTCTGGTGACATCTCTTTCATTAGTAGTTTAGGGTGTAGAATAGTTCCAAAGGGTGTTTGAAAATCAGTTACTCAAATACTACTCTTCTCAGATACCTCTCTGCTGGAAAGATGTCAGGCACCCAAATGTTTCCAGCATTTACAAAATTTTAGACAGTACCAGAGAGAGTTGGGAGATGAGAATAAAATAAGATATGGTTCCTGCACTCCGTGACCTATGGAACACACTGAACTAAACACCACAGTGTAAAATGCTAAACATTTGAAATAGGTGAATTAGCCACTTAGGAGACATTAGTGTGGGTTTGGAGACAGCTGGAAAGATTTTGTGGCAAAGGTAAGATTCTGCTTGATGGTTATTAGGTGTCTCAACAACAACCACAATCTCAATATAAGTCCAGTATGTGTACATCATAGAAATAATGCAGAAAAAAGACTGAAAGGAAGTAGTAGAATGACAGCCCCGTGGCAGCAGCATATCTGGTGATTCAGAGCCTGAGTCTTGAGCCCAAACATCCAGATCTTCCTTTTACTGGCTGTCAGACCATGTAACTAAAGTCACTTAACATCTCTCTCTGCCTCAGTTTCCTCATTTGTAAAACGGGGATAATTCTGGTACATAACTGAGAGGCTTAGGTGGATTAAATGAATTAATGTATGTAAAGAATTTAGACCACTGTCTGGCCTGCAGTGAATGTTCAGTAAGTATTAGCTAACTTGCCAGTTTGGAATGGCGAGTTGATGAGATATTGTATCTTGCTCTTCTACAGTGAACATGTGTGGCTTTGATAGTTAGAAGAAAAATATTTTTAGAGTTTCTTAGTAGGGTTTTAAATCTGTGTATACCACAGGTGAGTCATATTTAGATGACTGGAAAGCCATTTAGAACATATTTTCATGAGGTTAGGCAATATTTGTTGCTAACATTCAACTCCCATTCCTCATTAACCTCCATAAATGGAGTTAAAAGTTTCCCACATGCTCCTAGAACCTCTTTGCTTCTCAAGAAGTTTTAGTGTACATTAGGATAAACTATTTCATTCCCTTTATCACTTGTAATGGTAAAGTCTGTTTGAAGAATCGGATACACAGGTATCTCAGTCGGTAATGTAATTGTTTCCAGAAAACAAATATAGCTTTTGTACCTCCTTAGAGTAACTTTTGTCAACTTGTAGTTCCCAATCATTTATTATACTTTTGTGCTTTATCATTTAAAAAAGTACCGTATTTGCCCAAATACAGGACGATTCCCTCATTTCCCCAATGAGAAAATTCAAAAACGTGTTTTGTTTTGGAAGGGGCCGACATCAATATATAAACTTTGATAGATGCAGATAAAGTAGTCAAATGTTAACTAATAATATAATTTTTTTCTGCTATACATATTTAGGATTTGAGGTAAATCACATAAAAATAATGTGCTAAATTGGAAACACGGCCTTTTTACTGTCGTATTTCATAAAAACAGTTTTATTAAAACTTCACGTGCTTGTTTAATCCAGCAGTTTTTCAGTGCACACCATACTTTTATTAGAGGCCCAGCACTTCTTGTGTCATATATGTCACAGGAAGTTTCATCCGAGCCATAAATCCTCATCCATGCAGCCTTTCAACGTATTTTCCCATCATCCCATAAAAGTATATTTGTGCTCTCCACAGTTAACCCCTTACTGATCGCTTTCAAATTAATCTTTAAAAGCCTTCCTTCCAGTGGCGTCTCACACTTGGAATTATATAGATATATCCATCAGGAATAAATAATACGTGTCTGTCAATTTTTTTCCCTTCGATTTCAGTTATATTTTGCTGTGTGTCAAACCATCTCCAAGTTTGCTGTTAGAACAGTGATTTATAATTCCTCATGATTCTTGAAATCAAGTGAGCTCTTCTTCCACTGGTCTCACTTGGGTTCACTCATGTGACAGCTGGGTCTAACATGTCTAAGATGGTCCCAACCATGTGTTTAGCTCTTGGTGCTGGATATTGGTTGGTCCCCTCTCTCAAAGTAGGCTTTCCTGCTCCAGGAGGCTAATGTGGGCTCTTGGTATGTTTGACTTGGAGCATCAAGAGGGAAGAGTAGAAGTCAAGAGGTCCTTGAAAGCTCACTCGGAAGTTGCCCAGTGTCATCTCTCCTGCATTGCCATTGGTCAGAATTAGTCCGAGGGCCAGCCCAGATTTGAAGTGAGGAAGTAGAGTCCCACCTCTTGGTGAGAGGAGCAGCAGAGAATTTGTGACCATTTTTAACCCATCACAACCCCATTTTTAACTGATTCCCTCCAGTGACTCCACAGACATCCCAAAGTTTCTTCCATTGAAAACGTTTCATGCTAACATAACTTCCCTAAACGTTGTTTTGTGGTTCAAAACTAAGTAATTAAGAGAATGACTTGTAATGTGAAAACCGTTTTAAGGACCCAAATGTGAGGGGAATGCCTCCTCTGAGGAATAATCACCTTATGTTTTATTTCAGTAAATATGGTAAAGTTAGTGACCCTGGGACAAACACAAGTCTGTTGTCAGCCTTGAAGAATGGGACAGATTTGGGGGAAATGGTGGTGTTCCCATGGGGGCTGGATGGGGGAAAAGCTGTATACGGTTGTTGTCAAAATATGCAGGTATTTTATAAAAACAGCATTTCTTTGGGAATATGCTTTGTTACAAGGAAGCAGTTTGGCCCTCTTGTGTCTTTGTGCAAGCAACAAGATAAGGAACTTTCGAGAGATTGTAAAACACGGGGAGCCCTTCAGAGGAGTAGAGCCATCATCACTATGGTTAACAAACATCTCATGTGCATCTGTTGGGCTGCCATGAGGGCTTAATTACCAGGTCTTGGAGTTTGCCTTTACCTACATCATTGTATAAGATTAAAACCAGATGAAAAATGAAATGCTCTGTGTGGGAGAAAAATGGATGCAAAACAAGGCTTGCAAAACCCTTAAGTGCTTTATATTGCTGAAGAGTAACTGCATTGTCTCACATAAGGAAAGACCAGGAAGGTACTCTGAATGAGTGGTAGCATCGAGAAACCACAGAAGAAAGGGCTTGACGTCATAAGTACATTTTTAAAATGCATAGTATGCAGTGTAAAAGACAGACTGCAATTTTTGAATTATGTTTCCTATAAAAGTACATCAGGTAAATATGTGTAATTGGAGTCCCTGGCGTTCTGGCTACAGCTCATTTTGAAGACCTTCAGAAAACTAGATTGCCTCTCTTAGGAGGAGTATTTTGATTTGAAAAAGTTCTTCTTTGCCAGTGAGACGAAGCACAGTACTTACAGAGAAGGAGACACCCCACACTGTGCCAGGAGTGTGTGTAATACGTGCATATTCTGTGCAAGGAAATTAAGAGTCTCTGCTTTTCATCCAGAAGCAATTAGAGGATGTCTTTTGTGGCCGCTGGAAAACAGATGCAAGACTCCTGGAAGTCTGAAGTGTTAAATGAAGGTGGAAAATGAAAGTAGGATGCATCTCTGTGAGTCCTAGATCTTCAGGTGACAGCCGAGGCCTGGGACAACTGAACAAAGTTGATGCATTTTCAGTTGTCAACATGCCTCATGGATTCCATGACCACGTTCCCTTGAGTTTTTTGGGAGCATCAGGAAATCATTTTGGTCCAGAAGCCCCTGTTAGAACAGTGAATTGGGTGCTGATGTTGAACACAATTTAAAAGACAAAGTTTCTTTAAACCTATAGCCAGCATTTAGGAACTGGAAGGGGGGTCCCGTGTCTGGAATGCCACATGTGTTCTGCAGCTGCCCCTCTCCTTAAATCCCCCATGGTGGCAGGTCTCTACACAAGGAGAACGTGAAAGAAAGGCCTCCTGTCATCTCTTAGAGAAGGTAATAGTTGGGGCTTACTGTCCATCCTTTGACTCGTACTGTCCAGATTCTGTAGCGCTCTATAAAAGATGGAGAGTCGAGACTATCGCCTAGGGTTTGTTGGTGCCAAGTATCAACACGTTTCCAAGTATTAGACAGTTCAGCATTATAGGTTTAAGCCATCTGGCCAATTAAAGCAAATTTATCACTGTATTAGAGTGGATGACTGTTGGAACAAATGACCCCAAAACTTCAGAGGCTCAGCACAATAAATATTTATTACGTATTCAAATCAAGCGCCAGATGCAGTTTGGCAGGGGCTGGGGCCTCTGTTCTTCGCAGCAGTTTAGGAACCCAGCTTCTCCCATCTTGCAGCCCCACCTTCTGTAGGACTCCTGAATCTCTCCACTTGGAAAGTGAGTGAGGATCCGGCAGGGGCAGTGAATCTGGGTCAGACTCAGAAGTGATTCTCATGGCTTCTGCTCACCTTCTGTGGGCCAGAACATGACCTCAGTTAACTGCAGGAGAGGCTGAAAGGAATAGTGAGCTGTGAGAACGGTCAGCATCAGTGAGCCCGGGCAGCCTGGGCTCTTGCTCTGTGCTTGAGGACTAAAGGGGGGGGGGGGGTAACTGCACCTTGAATTCTCAGATGTAGTCGCCAGTCTTAGCACCAACAATGGGAGGCTTCTCCAATGGCCCTGGGATGCTGTGCAATGAAAATGACTCTTGTCATATAGGAGAAATTCTCTGTAAGCATAAGATGTTTCCTGGAGCGATCAAGACCCCCATGTCCTCTAACCCCTGCCACCCAGCAGAAGTAGGGCCACATGGCCCTGTTTCCCTCTGGGTGCATCCCCTTTCTGGTGTCTGATGCAGTGGTTCCTGAGTGTGGAAAACATGTTTTCCTTGTGTAGAGACCTGCCATCGTGGGGGATTTAAGGACAGGGACAGCTGAAGAACATGTGTGGCATTCTAGACACAGACCCTCCTTCCAGTCTCTAAATTATGGATATTGGCTTAAAGAAACCTTTGTCTCTTAAAATAAGTGCTCAGTGCTCAGGATTAGAAGCAGCTGGAAATCTCTGCAAAGGCACAGAGGTTTCAGATGTGTCTGAGTATTTTTTCAGTGGGCATGGCAGATGATCCTAAATGACACACATATCTGTCATGCTGGCAAAACACATCCTCGGAGTGTCCCCCGGGCAGAAGTGATGCCTGGATTGTCAGAGCGGCTCTGGACCACCACACAGTTCACTTCTGGGGTCCTTCTGTGGGCACTTCTCCTCCATTGCCATCTGGGCACCCCAGCTTGCAGGCAAGCAGAAAGGACTCCAGGAGAATTTGATAGGGAGTGCTGAATCTTGAGATTTTATTAATCAGTCCGATTTAATGAAACTTTAAACATCTCTGGGGTACACACTTGGTGCCTGCGAGTCATTAAAGATAGTAAATGCCGTGACGTCAGAAATGGCTTACTGTGGAGTGCAGTGCCATAGACATCTGTATTGGTTACCGTTAACAAAAGTGACCCAGAGAAAGAAGTCACAGTACTTTCATGGATTTTTTTAAAGTCAAATGAGCATCAAAAAAACCCTGTAGCTTTTATTTCTCAGTCACGTTTATCAAATTGTGTGTATTTAAGGGAGTCTGTCTAGATCATATCATTTTTCCTTTTATAGTGATGTTACGTAATATATAATTACGGAGAAACCCCCAGTTCATATCCTTGTAAATTCTCCCTGTCCCCGCAGTTAAGTCCTGAGCTGGAGTCTGCTTTGCTTGTTTGTGCCGTGTCCCACACATGTGGGTGCATCATAAGTCCTGTTCTGTAATCACCTTCAAGGTGCACATTAGGTGCGAGGGCTACACCGTAGGTAACAACAGTAGACAGTCGAAGAAATGCAGATTATAAGCATGCAGTCACTCCAGTTATGGACCAATAGGGAACCATCTGCCCATGTGAATTGTCAGGTGAAACTTTCACAAGATAATTTCTCCCCAGGAAGCCAGTTCTGTGGATGTATGTCTGTTTGCATTTTTTTCGAGGGCTTTTGCTTTCACTTCAAACGTATTTTAAGCATCAGGAGTAGGGTTGGGGGCACGGATACGTGGACTGTGTTGGCCTTTGCTGTTGCTGGGCGCTTGCGTTACCGATGCTCTGGTTAGTCTCCATTCCACGTAGAAAGAGGAAGCTTTGGTTACTGTTAACCTTATTCACACATCTTAAGAAGGGATTGGAGTGTGAGGAAATCAATTACTACCGTGAAGCCATTGTCATTCTGCGCAGAATCAGCTCTGCTACAGTAACAGCTTTTGAAAATCTCAGCAATTTACAACAACAGTGGTCTATTTCTTGCTCTCGTGATGTATTCCTCTCCGGCCAGCAGCAGCTCTCTTCCAGGTCATCAGCCTTCCAGGACCCAGGCTGAAGGAGTGCCCCCCCCTACCACCTGGGACGTTGCTGGTCTCAAGGGAGAAGGGAAAGACACGGTGCAGAACCAGGTGATGGTCCTGAATCTTCTGCTCAGAAGGGGCACGCTCCCTCCCCGTCCATCTCCCTAGTGAGTGACATGAGTGAGTCTGCCATCACCAGGACAAGGAAGGGCAGCAGATAGTCTGAGCAATAGTAGAGCCTGCTGCACCCAGCGAGGCAAGATTGATTTCCTCAGTGCTGCCCTTTGTCAGCTAGAAGGGTTTCATACTGGCCGATGGAGACTGAAGGACGTGCTAGGGGAGGGACAGACATGGACTCCTCGCTCTGTGCTGATCCTTGTTGCCATAGAGTGACCAGGAATCCTTGGTGTCAAAAGGTGTCGTCTACAAGAAGTGAGGAGAAAAATAGGAAATACATGACAAGTGTGGCAAAACGGGAGCTTCCAGGGCTGCCCAGGCAAGGCCTAGGAGCCCCTGCTTTGAGGTTCACAGACTCCTTGTCAGTCTTGACCCATAATTTTCTGAACCACCTGAGACCTGGTCATTGTCTCTCCTGGGTTCCCATAAATATATTCCTCTCCAGCAACATCCAGTCTCACGAGGCCACTGGAATGAGTCTGTACCCTTCACCAGTGCCCTTTTAAGAGTTAAAATAAAATTAGCACATAAAAGATGAGGTTCACTAGGCGCAGAATCCACCTCCAAGGATCCAAAAGAGGAGATAGGGATCTTGCAGGTCCACCGGAGACTTGGCTGAACTTGGAAGAATACGGCAGCCTGGCCAGTGGAATTGGCTTAGCTGCCCAGTACACCAGGGAGTGGCCTTCACTGACCCACTGATTCAGGCATTGGTTCCTGTTTGTCAGGCATTGTTGTAGGTACTGAGACACACAGGAGCCCTGCTTTTGAGGCACTCACGTTCTAGCGGGTGTGATTGTTAATGAACTATCACTTGTATATCCATTACTTTATCTAAAAATATATCTGTTTTGGGCTTCCCTGGTGGCGCAGTGGTTGAGAATCTGCCTGCCAATGCAGGGGACACGGATTCGAGCCCTGGTCTGGGAAGATCCCACATGCCGCGGAGCGGCCTCGCCCGTGAGCCACAACTACTGAGCCTGCACGTCTGGAGCCTGTGCTCCGCAACAGGAGAGGCCGCGGTAGTGAGAGGCCTGCGCACCGCGATGAAGAGTGGCCCCCGCTTGCCGCAACTAGAGAAAGCCCTCGCACAGAAATGAAGACCCAACATAGCCATAAATAAATAAATAAATAAATAAATAAATAAATAAATAAATAAAGTTGTCTTTATAAAAAAAGAAAAAAAGACTTTGAGCACAACTCATGACCAAATTAAGAAAAAAAAATCTGTTTTATTAAGTATGATACTGGGGACTCAACAGTGAACAAAAACAGGCCAAGGTCCGGCCCTCATAGACATGCCATTCTCCTGGGGGCATAAATAGGATATAAACTATGAGTTGATAGACAAAATGTGAGGTGGTGCTGAGTGCTGTGATAAAGTGTGAAGGTAATGGGGTCGGGAGTTTGGGAGTGGAGGGTCGGCATTAAGTGTGCTCTTGGGTCAGGTGAGGCCTTGTGGAAGAGGTGACATGGAAACAGAAACCCGGAGGAGATGGAGGTGATGTTGGCAAAGGATGTTCCAGAGTGAGGGAGTAGAAGGTGCGGGGTGGGGTGCCCAGCAGAACCCTCTGTAGCTGATTTCTTTGGTTGTCTCTCACCTGGGCTTCTCACGTTGTATAAGAAAGTTCTTTGTGAGAACTTCCCTCTTCTCCTACAGAGGTAGCCGTTTCTTTCACAGAGAGCGGTGGTTCCTATGGACATTTAGTGGATACTTTGTCTGCTGTGTGGCACGTGTCACCTAGACAGTTCCAGTAAGCCACTCCCCTTACATAAAGCATTCGGGAATGTAGCCGCACGCAATTCCAGGCTTTTTTTTTTTTTTTTAAATAAAAAAATTGCCCTTTGAGTTTATAATATCTCACGGATAGATGTTTTCTCAATTTTTTTTTTTTTTTTTGCACTTGGAGTTGCAAATAGGTAGTGGATTGATACACGGTGAAACATTCTTGTAGTTGGGCAGCTCTATATAACTAACTGGAAGTTTGTTCTCGAAAATGGTTAGAGTGAGAGGGTGGAGGTGGAAGATGTGGGAGGAAGCTATATCCTTCACAATCGCTCTATTGTCAAGTCAAATTAAGGCAAATACAAGTCGCAGCTGGCTTGTGCACTAATTTTGGATTCAGTTGCTTTTGCTTTAATTTTTGCCAAAAGTAAGCATTAAGGAATATGGAAACTTGATTAAGTTCATGTAATTAGGAAAGAGTGCTGCATGAGGTTACTGGAATTTTTTTGTAAAATACTTCATTTCTGATCCATTTGATGTTGAACCTTTTTTCTTTCTTTGATGTTGAAATAAGGAGATTAAAATCAACTTGTTAAATGTGAAACCTCGAGCTATAAGGAAGTGTCATTGAGTAAAGGCTTCTAAAAAAATTTTTCTGGTTTGCCTTTTTAAAAATTATTGTTGTTGTTGCTATTGTTATTATTAAGAGTGATTTCACTTGCAAATCTAGTTAGGGGCCAGATTTCTGACCTCCTCTGGCCAGCAGCACACCAGCCAGCAGTCATCACTCTGAAGGGCTGAATCATAAATTTGAAACGTGGTCAATTACACTGTTACTTGTCCCTATTTAGGTGACCGCGTTAAACCACTGACCCACAACCAGCAGGCTTGGTAGTGTATACCCAACAAATAACATAGACATCCGTATGCCACCTCAGCTGTGTCCCCAGGGCACAGTAAGCCCCTCCTGCAAGGTCTGCTTTATTCTACTGTTGTTTCTAGGTGGATCCTGTGGGTCAGTGGGAGGTAGGTAGGGTTTAAAGTCATGCAGATTTAGAAGCCTGCGCATTGCGATGAAGAGTGGCCCCTGCTCGCCGCAACTAGAGAAAGTCCTCGCACAGAAACGAGACCCAACACAGCCAAAAATAAATAAATTAATTAATTAAATTAAAGTCATGCAGACTCAAGTTCGAGCCCTGTCCCGGCCTGGCTATCAAAACTCAGACAAGGTCTTAACTTTCCTAAGCGTCTTTCTTTATCTCTTCAACCTAGGTAACGATATTACAGTCAGTTTGTAATGAGGTTCAAAATGAGATGACTCATGGAAAGCAGTTAGTATGGTGCCTGGCACATGGTAGGTGCTCATTATTTGTTGGTCCTTTGCAAATACTGTCCAGATGGAAATGATTACTTAGGTTGCCTGACCTTTTGGGGCACTCATCTCCATAACTGGCAGTCTGTAGGTTGGATGTGGCTAAAAGAAGTGTTTGGCTTATTGACCATTGTGTTTAAAAATGTTTGGAATTTGTTGCCAACATTTGAAAATCAAGAGATTTTTACAGAGAAGTCTGGGTTTCTGGCTTTATTTGAAAATTGAGACTGTCTGGAAACATTGTATCTGCCCCACTCTTCCATGCAAGGCCAACAGCCAGCAGGAGCTGAGGGGTGGTGGATTCACTCAGGGAGAATATGTGCACTGAGCTCCTTTCTCTCCTCCTTGTTCTTGCCTGCTCCCTGAGGGGACCTCAAGTGTTTCCAACACCCAGTCTAGACATTAGGCTGACTGGATTCACTGAGCCAGCATGTATATTTTCTCTGTATGGCATTGAGAAGTTTGGAGGCTACATATGGGCCTTAAGATGTGTTTGGCTCTAGCAAGCAAAGGTAACCCCTTGCACACCCCTGGTTGAAGAAGAGGGGTGCCTCCATTCCAGGGAGGCTATCTGTTTGATTGACAATGCAGCTTTGTCCTCAACTAATGAAAAACGGCATTCGGGGAGGGGGTTGGGACACTGGGTCAGGCAAGAACCTCAGCCCCTACAGTCATCCACTGAGTGGGTGGGGGGATAGATACACATCCAAGTCATCCTCAGTGTAACAAAGGCAGACATGGTAATGACAGAGATTATGAATGGGGGAACATTGTAGTAGTACCATGAATAGAATAGGGCATAAAGCTAACAATGGAGAAATCAAGAGAAAAGGCAGGATTCAGTTGGTCCAAAACAAACAGGATAATTGATTACCAAACATATTTTGGGACAGAATCAGCACTCTTGATCGAGTAAAGACAATTAAAAATTATAGTCCAGTAATAAAAATTTGCATTTCCCTGACTTGTTTCTCTTCAAAGCGATACCCCTTATCTGGTCTTCATCACAACCTGCTAAATTTTTCACAGTACAGTGACAAAAGTGGTGTCAGTCGATAACACTGGTCCAGTCAATGAATTCATGACATTTCTTCCTTAAAATTCCAGAGTTTTGATTGATTACATTTTGAGGTGTATAAGAAATGATTATAAATCAAAGATATCCATGATTTTCTCCCCAAGAAATAAATTTAAGACTTCTGGCTTAAATTTACTTTAAAAAGTGACATTTAATCTATATTTTTCTCACTACAATTTAAGGGTCTACATGCTACTTTAAATGACACCTACAATTTTGTAGGCCATTTGGTTCTTGTGTTAGACCCAGATTTGGCATAACCTGGTATATCAAGACTTTTTACAAGATCACTTTGACGATTATTTTGATTTCTTCCTTAATTCTCAAGGAACTAAGAATTACCTTAGTTTTCATAAAACATGACTATGTTGGCATTGATCTTGAGGTTATTGGTTCTTAATAACTAGTTCTCAATTATAGCATCCATTTCTCTGAAGGATTTTGTAGTGAACCAATAAATAATCATGTTTTTGTCATTTGGTAGAGGTCTTATGTAACCACTTAATTTTTATTGCACGAGTCTTAAGTCGTAAAAAGTGTCTACACTGTGCCCAGTAAAAGAACCAGACCTCTCTAGACATCTCTGTGGTCATTGTTCCAGCATTTCCAAGTTCACTTCAGGCTGGTAGGGAGTATGGTTGAACAGAACCACTGCAGTGAGGCCAAAATTTGACCCCCAGAGTGTAAAGAGATTCTGTGTTCTGTGGCTTTGCATTAGGCTTTCATGGTGGTTATCAGACGTTTAAGGAATTATGCTTAAGTGAAAGGGTGAGAAGTAAAATCATGCTAATGATGATGATGATGATGTTGACAGCTAACACTTACAGAGCTTATGTGCCAGGCCTTGGTGTAAGGGCATGAATTCATTTCATTTTCACAACAATCCTATGAGGAGGGTATTATTACTCTCCCCTATTTACACATAAGGAGCCTGAAGCACAGACAGATGAAATGACTTGCCCAATTTAGAGCATCTAGTGAAGTGGCAGGATTTAGACAGCCCAGCTTGGTTGATGTTCTGAACTCCTCTGTCTGGAGAAAACACACAAAGAGAAACATTTATTTTCACCTGTGGATTAATTCACTCCGGCCTGAATAGTTCTTGAGGCAGCATGGCAGTTCTGATCTTGTGCTGTCAGGAGATGAATGAAAACTTTCTCCAGGAGTGCCCTGAATAGTACCAGTTTGATCAAACTCTTCATAAAGTAATATTACTTTACTTTCCTGTTGTCTTAAAGAACAGATAGTGGCTATAATGCAAATCTTTTCCAATGTCCGTGACTCTCCCAGCAGAACAGAGATGGGTCACTGCATCAGGTGCTTTTCTTTTACTCTTTAGAGCCCAAAACTATACTTGGGAGTTCACACATCTACAATTTTATGTTTTGTGTTTTTTTCCGGTCTTCTCCGTACCGTTGGATTTTGAGTACAAATCTCCTCCTTCCACTTCCTCTCTCTTTCTGCTTCTCATTTTTAATGTGATATAGACAGGAAGGCAGACCAGCTGGCTTGTGAAAAGAGTGATGTGATCACCAGAAAGCAGCCCAGGTTCCCTAAGGAAAGTCAGGACCAGGCCCCATTTATTTCATTTCATTTCTTGCTTTTTTCCTTTTCACTTTTCTCCCTTTTCTTCTTTTCTTCTTTGTTTTTTCCTTTCCTTTTTTTTTTTTAATTGAGAATTAATGAGTAAGACCATCACGATGATATAGTTAGACCTAGGCATCTTTAAAAAAGAAAGGTTTCTTATTTTCCCAGCCAACGCCTTGCCATCCCCTTGAGGACAGGCTCTGTCATACCGTTTCTGTATCTTCCTTTTCCACTTCCCATCCCTAAAGCCCCCTTGCTTATTAACAAGGTGCTTTGCAGAGGACAGAGTCAGCATTTGCTAGCTTGAGTTGGAAATGGACAGTCTGAGCTGTATTGGGTGAGGTGAGGGGCGACGGGCACCAGAGGCGGCAGTGCAGACGAGCAGGGGTGTGAGATAACAGGGAGGGTGGGGACTCAGTGTAGTGAAGAGCACGCAGCGGAGACCACGGGCCACCTGTCTGCATCCCCGTCTAGGGATGGGTCTGTGCCCTGGCCTCAGTTCAGTTTTGTCTTAATGTCTTGGATGAGCGCTTTGACCTGCCAGTGACGAGGGCCAGAGGCGACCATCAGAGCCCTTCCAAGGTCTCTGCCTTACAGGTCCTGAACAAGGAATCAGAGCTCCCAGCAGCCCTTCAGGTCACGTGTGTAAGGTTTGTAAGTCCTCGTTTAGTAGGATAATGAATGAGGCCCAGTTGAGGTAGAAAGTCACTGTGTATAATTCATTCCAGCAGAGTTGCTTAGTTTGTATTTGCACTCATGGACCCCAGGTCCAAATGCTCATTCCGCAGCCCTCATTCTAGCTGTGGGGACATAAAACAAAAAGCTCTTACATATTTTTAAGTGTGTATTACTCTTGCTAGAGCTCTTTTAGTGAACATAGGTTGGTCAGAAAGTTTTCTCTCCCTTTGGGTTAGCTGTTTCTTTCTTACAAGGGTTTAAAGCAATTCCTATCAGCTGTTTGTTTCAAAAAGGTTCTTGAGACTAAAAATATCCACTTTTCCTCATGGCCATCCCTCTTCCTCTCTATTCCAAAAGGCATTGATGGCCTCAGCGTCAGATTGTGTGCAGGACGTACAGCCCTTCTACGGTCCCCAGTCCCGTGGGAAATCCTCATTCTGTTCCATGCTATTTCACTGGTCTGTGAAAATGGCTTCGTTTTGTTACTTTCTGCTGTTTGCTTTGATCCCTGCTACATGGCCCTCTTATGCTGTGAATAAAATTAGGAGTGCAGCCAGAAATAGAGTGAGGAATGGCATTGAATGTTTAAATCAGCAGAATTTGGAATCGTCCCCATTACTTCACGATTATATGTGAAAGGTGGTCAGCTTTCTGAGTCATCTGCGTCCTGCATGCATCTCTGCCCCTCCTTGGAGTAACGTCGGGGCCACGTTATCCTGTCTAACTTTAACAAGAGCTCTCCTGCGTATTGCATTTATCTAATCCTTATTGATAATTGCTTGCTGCTTGCCCTGTTGGCCATTATTCCCACTGAAATGCTTTTCTCTTCAGCAGTAGTCTGCAAACTCCTTAGCAACCCTCCCTGACCTTCAGAAGGGAGATCATTCAGTTTCACCTTCTCAACACACTGGCTAGAAAGCAGGAGTGGGTGTTTGAAGAATTAACCAGCAGGTTTGTTGTTTTTTTTTAAAATTATTATTTATTTATTATTTATTTATGGCAGTGTTTTATG
The DNA here is from genome assembly GCF_949987535.1 of Balaenoptera acutorostrata. Taxonomy (NCBI): domain Eukaryota; kingdom Metazoa; phylum Chordata; class Mammalia; order Artiodactyla; family Balaenopteridae; genus Balaenoptera; species Balaenoptera acutorostrata. Next base: position 17,693,222 of record NC_080073.1, read on the forward strand.
CTCATGTTTATGTTTTAAACATTTATTTATGTTCGTTTCTGTGCGAGGGCTTTCTCCAGTCTCGTCAAGCGGGGGCCACTCCTCATCGCGGCGTGCGGGCTTCTCACCATCGCGGCCCCTCTCGTTGCAGAGCACAGGCTCCAGACGCGCAGGCTCAGTAGTTGTGGCTCACGGGCCCAGTCGCTCCGCGGCATGTGGGATCTTCCCAGACCAGGGCTCGAACCCGTGTCCCCTGCATTGGCAGGCAGATTCTCAACCACTGCGCCACCAGGGAAGCCCCTAACCAGCAGGTTTTAAAATCTGCTGCTAAAGAATACCTGCTTCTTAGGCAAGTCTAGGCCAGGAGGGATCCAAGGCAACCAACCACAGCAGTAATGAGTGGTCTTGCCCGCGGCCTCTTTAGTCTGTGGTGGGTGGTCCTTGACCCCAGAGCCCACTGCCCTTTGACCTTGACCTTCATAGCTCTGAGTCAGCATGAGTGATTTGTCTGGGTCAGTTGTGTGCAGACATAAGCCTGTGGACGCTGCCTGCGAGGATGGCTCATCATGGGAGGAGAGTTGTCTGTTGTTTGCATTTTGCCCGACCCGGGTAAACGGGGGTTTATTTCCGTCATTGGGTTTCTAGGTCAAGTGGTCTTCTTGTGTGGTCTGGGACATGACATGAACCATGATTGTTTAGGATTCTCCTTGTCTTTCTTGTACCAGTGCTGAGTCCCCATTAACTAGAGTTCTGGTAAAAAAAAAAAAAAAATCTTTCTAATATTAGGAGTGGGCAGATTCTTTAAATAGATCAAAGAAAGACAGCCACTTTCCCTGAAACAACTTTATTCATGAGTCAAAGAATTCTAAGGATATCTCAGAATGTATGATTTTTTTTTTTTTTATGCCCCAGATTTGGGATTATTTTTTTCTTTTTATTTATTTATTTTTGGCCGTGTTGGGTCTTCGTTTCTGTGCGAGGGCTTTCTCTAGTTGTGGCAAGCGGGGGCCACTCTTCATCGCGGTGCACGGGCCTCTCACTATCGCGGCCTCTCTTGTTGCGGAGCACAGGCTCCAGACGCGCAGGCTCAGCAATTGTGGCTCACAGGCCCAGCCACTCCGTGGCATGTGGGATCTTCCCAGACCAGGGCTCGAACCCGTGTCCCCTGCATTGGCAGGCAGATTCTCAACCACTGCGCCACCAGGGAAGCCCCCAGATTTGGGATTTTTGATTCTTCGTATTATATGTTAAGAGAGCTCAGAAACTCTTAGGAAGAATAGCCCAACCTCATATAGTATCTATTGCAAATTCAAGGATGTCAACATTCTAGCTGCCCTGTTCTTTGAAAGCACAATAGCTATTTCTGATGGTTTCTCAACATTGAATTAATGAGATCTAGGATAAAGTGTAACTTATGGCCTTAAAAATCATTTACTGGTTCACATCCTCTGGGAAGGAGAAGGAAGCGAGTAGCAGGAGCTGCCTTTTCTTGAGCACCTGATTAATGCCAGACCCTAGGCAGGGGCTTCTCCATATATTATCTCCTTTCACTTTTATTATCCCCATTTCACAGAAGGTAAAAACTGAGGCTCAAAGGGTTTGTAGGACCGGACAGGAGAGCATCCACATCACACCATTTTTGTAATCAAATAAACATTGTTTCATGAGTATAGATTGGTTCTTACTAGGTTTATTGTGTATGTACTTTGTTTCTGACCACCCGTGCCCACCTCAGGTGGATGTGAAACCCTCTCAGGAGAAACGCAGTGGAGATAATGTCCTTGGTTTATGCTGGTGGGGCTGGGGCTCAGGAGATAGAAGTTTCCAGAGTGCTGTGAGACTCTGAGAAAGGCATTGCTAATCTTTCTAGTCCCTTATTTGTGAAGTGGGTGTAGAAATACTTCATGGATTGTAGTGAGAGTACTCTGATATAATTATATTAAAGTGTATCAATTTAGTAGGTATTTATGATGCACCTTTTAGCATGAGAGCTGTACTTGGCACTAGGTATACAGTGGCAAATAATAATAGTGCTTATTTATGAAGTGCTTATTATGTGCCAGGGGTCATTTTAAGTGCTTTACTTGCATCATCACATTGGATTTTAACCATGGAAAACATGCGGTAGGTACTCTTAACCCTATCTCCACATAAGAGGAAGAAATCATTGCCCAGAGAGGTTAAGTAACTTGCCGAGGTCACACAGCTAGTGCATGGTGGAGTTGGGATTGGAACCCAACGGTCCACATCTAAAACCTGCATTTTTAACCATGACATTTTGATGTCTGTGCTCTACTGGCATAGAGGGTCTCTGCCCTCAGGAAGCTCAGAGTCTAGTAGAGAAAGGATGAAAATAAGCAAACATAATGACAGCACGCTGCACTAAGCGCTGTGAAGGAAATAAACAGGATGACCCAAGTGAGAGGGGCGAATCTGGGAGGGCCTCTCAGAGGGGGTGATGTTTAAGCTGAGATGTAGAAATAAATTGCAGTTAGCCAAGTGACAAGTGGGGAGCAGAGGGCTTCAGCGGGGGCGCAACATCACGCCTAAGTCTAGAGGTGGGAAAAGTCTGGATACGAGGGACTCACGTAGAGTAGCTGCTCAAAATGAGTGACCAAGGTTATTGGTAAAGACTACTTTGAGCTTAAAATCTCTTCACAGTCAGTTGAATAAAGATTCTGCAGCTGCCTCTGTGGCTTTAGTGTTTTCTCTATTTTATTACATATGTTCAATTGTATAAACATGAAAGAGATTCAGCCTTTTCATGAATGCCTATAACTGACCACATTGCACCACCCCTCTCCACTCCCAAATGTGGGAAAACAGAAGGAAGGAGAAGTTTTGAAGTTCTGCCTCCAAATATTTCCTTAGTGGTCTTTTATGGGGCTTGGTTCCTTAGAACCTGACATGTGTTCATAAAACATGATGTTCCTCTGCCTTTATATAAATTCTTTTTCTTAAAAAAAAGATTTAACAGAGTCATAACTCTGAGCAAGGAAGCCCTCAAAAGAGCATCGCAATTGTAAATGCTGAAATATGCTATGCATAAAATTAATGAATGCTAATTTATTTGCTCTGCTTTTAACGGAGCAACATCACGCAGACCACCAAAAAGGTTTCACGAAGAAACCTTCGTGCCTACCCATACCTTTCGAATCTGCCACAGGAGGTAACATTTCTTTAAAAAAACATTATTGAAATCACATATCTTTTGTCCCTCTCTGGTACATTTCACCTCCCGAGACACGCTGGCTATTTTCCCAAAATGTAAACTAGGATTATGTTCACTTTGAATTTGCATGCCTGGGTAACAGTGTCACTAACCTTTGCTATTCCTTTATAAATCGAAATTAATTAAACTAGAGCTTGCCAGTGAAAACATACCCTTCTAAATTCAGATTTTGGTTCTGTAGCCCTGTTCAGGAAGAAAAAAAAAAAAATCCCTTTTATTAGAAATTGCTGATCTCACATCAAAGCAACAAGAGAAGACCAAGTTCTCTTTCATTTTTAATAAAGAGGTTTTCTGATCCCCAAGGGCACACCTGACCACACTGCAGCCAGCACTGGCCGCCTGTGATGAGTGGCCCATGGAGGTCACAGCCTGCTTTCGGAGGTCATGGCTTTTTCAGAACTTGGTGTGTTTAGAGGGGCTAATTTGTTAATCAGGGAAAACTTGGAATCTCCATGTGATTTCTTTTAGGCTACTGGCAGTAATACGCATCACTGAAGTTTTTAAGCCTTTTTTTAAAGACTGATTTTGAATATCTGTAGGAGAAAGGAGTTCTGTATTATACGAAGGAAAAATATGTACATACTTCTACTTTTACTTAAATTTCCATTTTTTTTAGGTCTCCCAGCTTGACTGTTTTCTAGTCGCCAACATTTTTTTTTTTTTTGAAGTCCTAAAATAGAACTTTTATTTTCATTTCTTTCCATTTTATTATTTTTTAACATCTTTATTACAGTATAATTGCTTTACAATGTTGTGTTAGTTTCAGCTGTATAACAAAGTGAATCAGCTATATGTATACATATATCCCCATATCCCCTCCCACTTGCATCTCCCTCCCACCCTTCCTATCCCACCCCTCTAGGTGGGCACAAAGCACCGAGCTGATCTCCCTGTGCTATGCAGCTGCTTCCCACTAGCAATATATTTTACATTTGGTAGTGTATATATGTCAATGGTACTCTCTCACTTCGTCCCAGCTTACCATTCCCCCTCCCCGTGTCCTCAAGTCCATTCTCTACTTCTGTAGTCGCCAACATTTTTGATACATTTGCATCCTTGACTATAAGAAGGGATGGTGGTATCTAGCCCTGTCTTCTTTTTGCAGTGTTTTATATTAAACTAAAAATCAGCCCTTCTAGTCCAAAAATGTTTCCCAGACTCCCAGAATAAAAGTGTCTGGTAAACAGAAAGGTTCCAGTGAAGGGTAAGCGTGCCCTCTGGTATCTGCCCGAAAGATATAGTTCACAATACTGAAACTATCCCGTCCTGGGTTTTAAGTCCAATGAATCGACTCACAGGCTCCAAACTCCTTTTACAGAACACGTTGGATCCTTTGCCAGGATCTCAGTGAATGTGTTCCTTACTTGTTCATTTCCTGCTGCTTTTTGAAAAGCCTCATACTTCCTTTCTGCCAGTTGCATTTGCTCACTCCTAAATGAAAGCAGTTTCAAGAAAGCACCGGCCAACATCTGAGCAATGGGAGGGCTGTGTTGTTCCCGCTGTGTAATCCTGAGATTGAGGTTTGTTTTAAGCCCTTCCATCCCTGTCGTTATGCCACCAGATTTCTCGTTGGACCTTTAACCAACTGTTCTGTTTCTGTGGTCTTATTTTTCACTGATTTTTTTTTTTTTTAAAGATTGTATCTTTTTCTTTTCTTTACTTTTTATTTATTTTTGGCTGTGTTGGGTCTTCATTTCTGCGCGAGGGCCCTCTCCAGCTGCGGCGAGCGGGGGCCACTCTTCATCGCAGTGCGCGGGCCTCTCACTGTCGCGGCCTCTCTTCTTGCAGAGCACAAGCTCCAGACGCGCAGGCTCAGCAGTCGTGGCTCACGGGCCCAGTCGCTCCGCGGCATGTGGGATCCTCCCAGACCAGGGCTCGAACCCGTGTCCCCTGCATTAGCAGGCGGACTCTCAACCACTGCGCCACCAGGGAAGCCCTTTTTCACTGATTTGAAGTGTTATAATTCATATTCTTGCATAACATTCTTTTGTACATGTCAGTAAAACATTGTGTTTTTCTGCAGAGAATCACTACACGTTTCATTTGCTGTTTGATATTTTATATTTGTGTATGTGTGTGTATATATATATATATATGTGTATATATGCATATCTTTATGCATGCATATGTGTATGTATCCATATATATGCACACATACATATAGCTTTTGTAATTCATAACTACTTAAACAGTTTTAAGGTTTATTCTAAGGTGTTTTTTTTTTTTGAAGTCTATCATGTCATGTCTAAATAATGAGAATTAATTCTCTCTTTCAAATATCTCTTGCCTTTTATTGCTTTTTTCTTGTCGTATTTCATTGGCTAGAACATCTTGCTCTATCACAAGAATCTAAGTTTTCGTATAGACACCCGTGGTTGAGGTTTGAGTGAATTCATAGTTAGCAGCTAGGTTCTAGAGCAGTAATTCATATTATGATCATTAAACATAAAAACTGCAGTCTGATATGAATAATTCATGTCAGAGACACATATCAAAGAGCACATTTTCCACAAAGTGAAGCATTCCTCCAAAGACAACGAGGAAAAGTGTTATAGTTCTTTTTATCACGTGTTTACTAGATGTTAGATACCAGGTTAACAGGTAAAGATACACCGTGTTATTTGATTCTTCGAACAACTACCTGAGAAGAGGTCTTATCTTTGTGTCTGTTTTACTGCTGAGGAGACTGAGGTTTAGAAAGTAAGTAACCTGTTAAACATTACCATAGCACACTGATTAAACGCATGCCCTTCTGAGCCCAGGGCCTGCTGCCCTGCACTACTGAGATGTTTTGATGTTCATGGCTCATGTTCAGATGTCTTTTCTTTTCATGCCAGTGACTGGAAAGTCTCAAAGTGAAAGGAACTCTACTTGTCAGGAAGTTCATATTCTGATGAATATATTATGTTTATCTCCTCATTTAGTGTTGCTAGATATCAGGGGTCAGCAAATTTTTCCGATAAAGGGCCAGGGAATAAATATTATAGGCTTTTGGGGCCGTGCCATTTCTGTAGCAACTACCCAGCAATACTGAAATAGCCCCAAAGCAGCCGTTGACATTACCAAATGGGTATGGCTGTGGTTCCAATAAAATTTTATTGATGGATACAGAAATTTCAATTTCATGTAATTTCATACATCACACACAAAATATTTTTTTTCCAATCATTTAAAAGCTTGAAAGCTTTATAAAAACTGCACATGGGCCAGAGTTGGCTTACAGGCTGAGTTTGTCGACCCTACTTTACACACTCAAGTCTTAGAACTTCAGATAAATGAAGAGGTATACATTCGACCAACCCTTGTACAAATCATTCTTCCCGTCACATTTATTTAACAAATGCTTTTGAGGGTCTACTGCTGCATGGCAGCTGCGCCTTGGGCAGTAAGGATACAGAGATGAGTAAGGTGATCTTTGTTTCCAAGGAGTTTCCAGTCTAGTTGGAGAGAGGGGTGAGGTAGCAGGGTGGAAGTGGTAGAAACTTTTGCATGAGCAGTGGCCACGCAATATGAAAAATACTTCAGACCTAAAGCAGATTTGCATGTGATCATTGATTCCAGCAAGCTCCTGGTGAATGGTAGGCTTTCTAGAGTCCCAGACCCTCTAGAACTGCCCTACATCCCCCCTCAGTGTCTTGTAGGAGGTGCAAAGTCTTTTCGGAGAGACACGCATGTTTTTAGGTCATGCGATGGAGTTCCTGATTCCACACTGCCGTGCTAGAGACCGTTCAGAGACCGCAGAGCAGTGAGCGAACCCAGCGACTTTCTATTCCGGTGCCATCCGCCAGCCCACCTCTCCCAGATGCACATTGTGACGCTCTGAAGCTTGGCCAATCTTCCCTCAGCTGATTCTAGCTCCTCAGAAATGAGAAATATAATGGGGAATGGGGGCGGCTGTGCCTGCGGTCCAGAAGTGTGAAGTCTTCCTTGAGGCTGAGCAGGGGTGAGGGGGCCTGATGGGGTTGCAGGCACACTGACCACAGAAGGACGCTCCCGGGGGACAAAGTCCATGGGCAACGCTGCCCCGTGCTTGTCTCCTTCTTTGTCTTCTTGCTGACACGTCTCTCTAGAATTAAGTTCTTGACTCTTCCCTACCAAGGGTTCTTTGGTTGTGTCCCTGCTGGCTTGTTCCGGTCCCCTAGCTTCCAAGCTAGGTGCAACACACACCTTCACCAGCCCGTTCTGCTTAAAGGTAGAGGTTCTCCAGGGCTCGGTCCCCAGCAGAGATTTGCCAGTGTCTACATACTCCCTCCAAGTCACCTTATTGGTGCTTGTAATTTCACTACTATCCAGGTGCTGACGGCTTTCAGATCAGTATCCCCAGCTAGACCTGCACCCTGGCTTCTGGCTTCAGGCTTCTTCAAACTGCCTGCCCAGTAGCTCATGTCGTCCTCACCAAGACCTGCTTGCCTCTTGTCTGCCTCCATTTCTTTCTCTCTCTCTCTGTCTCTCTCTCTCTCTCTCTCTTCCTCCCTCCCTCCTTCTCCCTCTCTTTCCCTCTCCCCCCAACTCTCTCCTCCTATCTCTCACCCCTCAGTTTCTCTCTCTCTCCCTCCCTCCCTCTCTCCCCACCCCTCCCTGCTCTCTCTCTTTGTGTTTGTGTCTCTCTCTGTGCTAAATTAACCTGAAGTCTTTCATAGTCTTCCTTTGTCTTTCCCCTGTGCCGCTGCTTATCTAGACCCAAGTGTCTTGTAGTCTGATTTTGAGGTTTGGCTATAAAGACAACTTGAATTCCATTTAAGATGTCTTTACTTTAGTTCACTCTTAATGCAGCTCATAAACAACCCCAAGGATATACATGGGACAGAGTGGCTGGATGTAGTTCCTCCTTGCCCCTCTCCTAGGTAACCCCAGTGCCAGCAGTACCTTTTCACAGACAAATCTGATCACGTCTTCCCTCTGTTAAAATCCTTCTGTGAGTTGCCCACTGTTTTAAGAACTGCCAGGTATGGTGTGCAGGTTTTGCACTGCACACCCCTAGGAGGCACCATTCTTCTCATCCTAGCTGCGTGAATAGCATCTCCTTCAGTTGTACAGTGTACAGCCTGTACTACTGTACATGGCAGCTCTGGCTCACAGGCTCCAGCAACATCTGTCCTTGAACTCAGCCCTACCACATCCCATACAACTCTCTCCCTGAGACCCAGCCCCAGAGTTTCTGATTCCGTAGGCCTGGGGTCAGGCCTGCAAGTCTGTTTCTTTCACGTTCCTAGGTGATGTGATGCTGCTGATCCAGGGACCACCCTTGGGGAACCACTGATACAGATATAGCTTGACGTAATATGAGACTTCTTCTGTTGTAATACTGCGCCCTTAGGGCTCCTAGGACATGCCTGGGCGGGGGCTACCTAATTCAGTTTTGTGAGAGCTAGAGGTCTCTCCATTTTATAAAATCAAATTCAATGATGACGTTTACCTATTTTCATATTAACATTGAACTGTACAAGCAGCACAGGACCACATTCTTCTTGAGAATTCTGGAAACATTACAGATCAGTCTGAAGTCCCCTGGACTGCCCCTCGTCTCTGCCCCGGCTGTCTCTTATCATCCCTTCTTTCCGCCCCGCTGCTCTATGCTCGGGGAACCTTCTCAGCAGTTCCAGAGCTCCCTGGCTCCTAGGTGGCTTTGGCCATGGGGAGGTCTGCAGGATATCAGAGTGAGGAAGGAAAATGGGGTTGGGGACTCATTCCTCACCCTCCCACTGCGAGGCTATGTCAGGCTGGCTGCAGCTGTGGAGGGAAGCGCCCCGCATCTCTCAAGGAACGTTGCGTAGAACGTGCTCTCCTTTGGTCCTGGTCACTGCTCTTGGTCCTTGTGGTCCCCCGATACCTACTTTGCAAGTCAACCTGATTTGTCTTAAGTATGGTATCCTTTTCCTGCTGGGAACCTCACTACAGAGGTATACCTCACTCTTTTTTTTTTTTTTTTAATTGTCTTAAAATATACATAGCATAACATGTACCATCGTAACCATTTTTAAGTGTGCAATTCAGTGGCATTAAGTACATTTCACATTGTTGTACAACTGTCACCGGTGTCCATCTCCAGAACGTTTTCATCATCCCAGATGGAAACTCTACTCAGTAAACAACAATTCCCAATCTCCCTGCTCCCCAGCCCCTGGCAACCACCATTCTACTTTCTGTCTCTGTGAATTTGACTACTTTAGGCACCTTACAGAAGTGGAGTCATACAGTGTTTGTCCTTTTCTGACTGGCTTATTTCACTTAGCATAATGTCCTCAAGCTTCATCCATGTTGTAGGACAGGTCACAATTTCCTTCTTTTTGAAGGCTGAATAATATTCCATTGTACGTATATACCACATTTTGTTTATCCATTCAACCACCAGTGGACACTTGGTTTGCTTCCACCTTTTGGCTATTGTGAATAATGCTCCTATAACATGGATCTACTAACATCTTTTCAAGACTCTGCTTTCAATTCTTTTGGGTATATAGCCAGAAGTGGAATTGCCAGATCATATGGCAATTCTATTTTTAATATTTTGAGGATCCACTATGCTGTTTTCATCTTCTGTTGCTTTGACCTAAAAACCTCACTCTTATAGTTGCTCTGTCTATATGATATCCCACATCAAAGAAACTTACTGTAGTCATGTCTGTGAGGTCAACTGCTTTTGTCTTAACCCATTTATCATTTTGATGCTGGCAGATATTTTGGTCCACAGAAAGTTTTAGCAAAGTGCATTGCAGAAACTTTACATCATCTTGCTGGTGGAATATGAAGCCAATTTTCAAAGCAGTTGTGTAAATTACAGATACGGATTCAATTATATGGCATACTGAGTATTTTGATTGCCGTAGCTACAGATTCTACAAATATTCTGTTTCCTCCCTGTCGTTTCGGAAGTATCCTCTTGTATACACCTCAGTGGTCCAGCCTCCAACCTTTTAAAGAGTCTCTCAGCATCCTTTTGGACCTAAACCTAGCTGTGATATTAAGTTTGGGGGTTTCTGCTTGTTTATCTAATACCTATTTTTCTATAACTAAATTTTAGGTGCTTGTAGGAATAGCATGTTATGCCATGGTCAAGTTGAGAGTTCTTTTCATGTAGGAAGAAGACCTATTTGGAAAAATCCTTGGTATACCAGGATTATACATTTAAAAGAAACTGTCATTTGTTTGGAATTGTATTATACCTTTCCCAAAAGTTAGTCAGAGGTGAATTATCTTACATAATAATAGCGAGTAACAGTTATTTAGTACTTACCATAGCCCAAGCACTTAGCAATTAGACCCAGCTATCTGGTCTTATTATTACTTTCATAACCCTGAAAGATAGTAGAATTATCCTCATTTACTAGACAAGGAAATTGAGACTCAGAGAGGTAACCTAAGTTACCCAAAGTTACAGAGCTAGTAAACAGAGGTTACAGAACTTAAACCCTGGTCTTTCCACTGCATCCACGATTTCTCTCCTTCTCCGTGTACCACCTGTGATAGGACACACACACCCGTCCCCTCAGATATCTGGACTGCTTCCACACCTCCTTTGTGGTAGCCAGTGAATACTCTCGCCAAATATTAAATACAATAAGTCCTTTGTATTTTTTCCATGGGGTTGGGATTGGAGGAGCCAGGATTAATGGAAGATCCACCTGAACTCCAGCACGGCCGTGGCAACAGCTCCGCTCAGCAACCTGAACTCAGCTTTCTGTTGTTTGCCTTGACCTGAAAGAATCCTCAAAGTCTATAGGCAAACGAACAGAACCAGCAGCAGATCAAGACCATAAATGGATTTTTTAGTGCTGTGCTCCGGAAGGTTTGGGCAGGTGTCCAGAACTCTTTGTACTGTAACAAGTGTAGATCTCTTTCTGGAGTGTTTGTTGTAAATGTCAGAACTCTAGGATAATTTTGGCCAGGCTTGGTTTTACATTTTTCATGGGTACCTATTTATAGGTCTGAATCTAAATCTGGGTTTTTTTTTTACCCAGTCTACCCAGAAGCCATAAAGAAGAAGATGGATAATTTGTATAAAACTTAGAACTGACATATGGTGGCAGAAATATAATAAAAAATAATCTGGCAAGAGCAGACAAAGGGCTGATCTCCTGCTTTCCTGATGTGCTCCTACATGTCCGTAGGAAAAAGACAAACTATTCAATAGAAAAGTGAGCCAATAGTACCTTCAGTACATGTATGAAAAGGTGCTCAACTTCATTCATAATCAAGAAAATTGGTGCAGCTTTTGTCAATATCTATTAAAATGTGCATTCTGACTGGCTCATAAATTCCATTATAAGGCATCTACACTGTGGATAAAGTCACAAAAGAGTATGCCAGGATTTGTGCATGCGCACACATACACAAGACACACACACACACACACACACACACACAGAGGCAGTGATGCTATTTGTAACATTATGCAATGGAAAACCAACACCACAACAAAATAGCTGTTCCTCCCAAATTAGAAACAAGCTGAATGTTAAATTAATGACAATCACTATTAAAAATAGAATGAAATAGATCTGAAAGTGCTCAGTTGGACAGATTTTCGAGCTTCATTATCAATTGAAACAGCAAGTACCTGTGTAAATCATTCCTTAAAATGATACCTATATACTGGTACAGTCATCCCTGGGTATCCCCAGGGGTATTGGTTCCAGGAACACACCCCCGCCACCCTTGGTGACCAAAATCCACAGATACTCAAGTCCCTTATGTAGGTGGCCTGGTACAGTAAATCCAGTCGGCCCTTTGTGTCCACAGATAGAAATTTCATTGTAGAAAATCCATGACTGGTAGAATCTGTGGTTGTGAAACCAGTGGATATGGAGTTCCGGCTGTTTGTGCGTATATGCTTTTACCTGGAAGGATACCCAGGAAATTGTTTCCAGTGGTTAAAGTTTTGGGACTGCTGTTTTAGGGGTGTGGATAAGCTTTTGTTTTTCCTTTTTACATTTTATACTTTGTGGGGAAAGAAGTGTTCCCCAGTGCAGTCTATTGAAAAAATTTAAAATTTGATTGAAATGCATTTGAGAATGGTTCTAGCAGTTATAGATAACCACATTTAGCTTTAAGTCTTTATCTAATCTGTGCAATACAATTGTCCAGAGCTATTCTTTGGGGAGGGAAAAATACAGGGTTATCTATTTGGGGGCTGAGAGCTGTTTTCCAAAGTTGACTATGATCTGGATAGATCCTGGGCTCTGCTTTTCTATGGAAAGCCATCTTTTTTAAAAGTCTTGGGTGGAGTTATATTGGAAACAGAATGTGTGGGTGAGGTCATTTCCTTATAGGAACTTTCCTGGGGTGGGAGGAAAGCACATTTGGTTCTAGGCTATATGCAGGGCTGATTTTTGGTGGAAAGGGAAGCTCACTAGATTATCTGGTCAGAAAAGAACACCTAGACTGTTGTATCTTTGGAGCCCTTTCTGTGCCAGACTGCTAGTGAGCATGTAAGGGTAAACTCTTTTTTTTTTTTTTTTTTTTTTTTTTTTAATGAGGATCTTGAATCAGATGCGTATGTTTTGATTGATTGATTGATTGATTGATTTTGGCTGTGTTGGGTCTTCGTTTCTGTGCGAGGGCTTTCTCCAGTTGTGGCAAGCGGGGGCCACTCTTCATCGCGATGCGCGGGCCTCTCACCGTCGCGGCCTCTCTCGTTGCGGAGCACAGGCTCCAGATGCGCAGGCTCAGCAGTTGTGGCTCACGGGCCCAGCCGCTCTGCGGCATGTGGGATCTTCCCAGGCCAGGGCTCGAACCCGTGTCCCCTGCATTAGCAGGCAGACTCTCAACCACTGCGCCACCAGGGAAGCCCCAGGGTAAACTCTTTTGAGGGGTTGATTTTTCATGTTGGGAAACATATGAGGGGATTTCACTTTACAGTCTGATACACCAGATGTAAATCGGCTTCCACTGCTGTCTCACTTTGTCATCTAGCAGAGCTTGTTTCCTTATCTGTAAAATGGGTTTGTGAAGGATAACTGGCTTACAGAGCTGCTAAGCATTAAATGAGATGATGCAGGTGAAAATCTGCACATGGCAACACATGGCAAGCCATTGTTGGTACCCGTCATCACTGTTGAACCACAGCTCTACAACCTTAACTCACGAGTTTGTGCAGTTCTGCCTAAACTAGGTCAGATAGGTCATGGGCCTGGGATTCGGACAGTTCGTTAATTGGGTTGCAGAACCAGCAGAGGATCAGAACTCAGAATGGTTGGCTAGTTACCTGATGTGAAGTGCAAAATAGGCAAGATCCGAACCTGTTGGTGGAAATTTCTTAGGTCAGAGACTTGCTGGAAGTGGAGGGATGCAAGTGTATTTGTGTATTCATGGCCCTTATAGCCCAAATCAAGACCAGAGAATTTGCCCAGATAAAAAGACCTAAGTAAACTCCTAGGTACCACCCCACCTTCTCCCCTGCCACTCCAGTCTTCCAGCCTCCCCCCTTTTGTCATATCTTCTTTCAACCAGAATCTTCAAGCGACCACTATTTCATTGTTACACACATACACAGATACTCATTACAGTTCATTTGCCTAGATCAACCACTTGGCTAAGGCCTGCCCCAAGGAAGAGTAGTTTAGGGTCGTTCCAAACCTTTAAATGCATTAATTCCAACTTGAACTAAGTAGGATAAACAGACCCCAGACCCCCTACCCTGGAGACCCAGCTTTTCAGTCTTTTTAAAATCTGCCTTTCAACATGATCAAAGCAGCATTCCGTACCCCAAAAGACAGCACCAGGGCTTCTAAGAATCCTTTGTCCTGCTTATGCTTAATCAAAGGTGATTTTTCATTTGCATTTCTAATCACCCTCTTCAGATGTCTTGTTCCTAAAATTAGGTTAAATGTCCCTAAACGGTTCCGGTTCCCTCGTGTTTGACAAAGGCCGTCTGACCCTTCATTATGGGTTGGCCTCTCTGTGAAGGTCCCAACAAGAAGGTCACAGAAGGTTTGATACAGAAACTAATGGGATTCGTCTTTTCCATCCTTTATTTTAAGTATAATCTCATCAACATGCCTAAATGTTACTATTTTCAAGAGTAATTAAAAATTAGTTCATTGAAGAACAACAGACTAAGCTCTCTTAGCAATTACCATTCAACAGTGGGTCAGAATATTTTCTTTTAGAGGGAGACCCATACTTCTTTGGTGCATTGTTTCAGTCAACGTTCGGGGATCCCAGAAGATTGCAGGTGCCTCGTTCTTGGGTCTTAGTTCAGGACCTGGATGCTGAATGTTGTGGTCTGATGAGGGAAAGGTGAAAACTTCCTTCCAGTTCAGTTCTGTGCAGATGGAGGGGAAAAACAGTGGCCGTCGTTATGGACACACGAATGTTAACAGGTTTGCTTCTCAGGGGCGCTGGTTAAACAACTTCTTAACTGGCCAGAGTCCAGCACGTTAATCATTAACCTGGGCCTGAGCGTCTGCTGCCCCGTGTATTCAGAATTAGTTTATCATTACCTCTAACTACTGCCTTTTATGGTTCCGAAGAGCTTCTATGAAATCTCTTATCACCGCCAAGCCTAACCTTCATTAACTCGGGGTTGGGGGGCGGGGGGAGGCAGCGTGCTGATATTTCTGAGTTGGACCAGAGTAAGCAGTTTATGGCCAGTTGAAGAATTTTTAATCCCAACTGCTTAAAAAGAGAGAGAAAGAAAAGGGGGAAAAAAGAAAGAAAGAATAGCAGCTCACTCATTGCAGTCTTTGGACCATGCTTAGAAGTTCATATTCTCATGACCTACTTTTCCACTTAACTCCTGATAACCCTGGGCCTCTGCATTTTCTTTTTGACTTTGGAGGACTGGGTTAGTGGGAATAGTCAGAGGGCCCTGGCAGGCAGGCTGGGTTCGAGGCTCCGGTTGGTACCACCCCGGAGGCCCGTCTCAGTGCCCCTCTCCTCCCCGGGTCAGCTCAGCTCCTGGCAGGGTCCCTGCCCTGGAACCAGCCCTTGTAATTTTCACAGATGCTCTCAGCGCTCCAGCCTCTCCTGGGGGGGGGGGGGGGGGCGGCACACAGCATCTCTAAACTGCTCTGAATAAGGCCCATCTTCTTCCTTTCCTCCCTGCTCCTTCCCTCTTTGTGTGTCTAAATGTGTGTGTGACATTTTCATTTTTCTGATTATCAAAGTGTATTTTACAACAAATGAAATCAATACATGTCTACGTACAGGGTGAAAAATTGGGAAGAGTTTAAAAATAAAGGAAAATAGCTTTCAAATATCTAATTTTCAAGAAGAAAGCTGAGTTAATTTTCATTGCAGTGTCTCAAAAGAGCTTTTGAAAACATTTTAAAGGGTTCAACATGCAAGTATGAGTGTTTGGCTACAGGGCCTTTGGTATGATTCTACCCTGTGGCTGGAGGTTTAATAATCAATTATACTAAAGCTTTTCTAAGTCTCTAGAAGGGTTTGTCTGGGTCTTATTTACCGTAATAGGCAAGTTAGGGAAATATGGGTGTAATTTATATTTCAATTCAGTATTTTTTTCATCTTTTTCAAAAACAAGGCTGATTTGGGCTTTCTTGATGGGGAGGAGTTGTCCTCCTCCCCAAAATCTGAAATTCCCTCGTGACGCTATTAAACGCCTTCCTTTGGGTTTTATGCTTCCAGGATATTGCCCACAGAAATATATGCAATGTTAAAAGAATGTGGACGACTAGTAGCGTGTATGTTTTAGCCTCCTGAACCGACGGTTTATGAAACTGGTTGCAGAGTGTTTTATTGAAACAAGACAAATATTTATGAACAATTCAGAATCCTCTGTTTTGAAATGTAAAGTGTGGGCCCAGTGGCATAGAGAGTTCCAGGTGTTTCCTGTCTGCATTTGGAATGGTTCGCTGCTGCTCTGCTTTCCTAGCTTTTCATAAGAAGCTAAGAATCACGCAGCTTCCCTGCTAATGCCTAGATGGCTGAAAGCGCTCCCAGGAACAGGCTTGATTTAATGAGCGTAAAGCTGTCTTGAGACGCGTATAGATGGGCGTATTCTGATCTATTACGTTTGTCACTTGATTTCAAAAAAAACAACAACAAACTTGTTTACGAAAGGAGTGGGTTCACTCCTGTAAGTATGTTAAGGTCTGGTTTTGAAACACGTTCTTACTAATCAGAGGTTTACTTTCTGGTGGCCCCAGCTTCTGTGTTGTTAACCATCCCTGGTTTCTGTGAAATAGAAATATTATGTATTCGCCCAGACAGTTGGAAGCCGTTCGTGTAAATACCGGCCGTTGTGATTTAACTGTCAGCCCAAAAAGCCCCCGCTTCGGAAGGGCTCCTTTTAAAACCAAGCACAATGAGATGTCTGTTTTAGATGAGGCCGCCAAGCCTTGGTCCAAATACTACACAGATTTGTTTTCCGTGTGCCAGCAGAACTGCTTTTGTACAACATGCCCTGCTTTGTGTGCTGAAGCTGTAGACGGGACTTGAGGGTGGTGAGAAACACTGCTGTTTTCTTCCTCCATCCCTGATCTGCCCCAGGCCCGGAATTTCATGATGAGACGTGCAGCAAAGCCATTGCCTTTAGGAGTGCTTGGAACAGGAGAATGGAAAACTTGCCCCACAGAGGCTGTCCAAAGACACAAGAAAGACCAAGCGTGGGATCCAACCAGATTCACGCAACTGTGAAAGCCAGCTCTGGGGGCCCCTGGCTGCCAAAGGGGGATCCAGGGATACCCAGGGCTGGAGTGGGGTGGTTTGGAAAGGAGGACCATTTTTCTGGCATGAACAAGAAGGAAGGAGAGAATAGTACCTGCTTCCTGCTTTGGCTCTTCTTTTTTGCATCGTGGACTTCATTCTCCCAAATGCTGGGCATCCAGGAGCCCACAGAGGAGAAAGGCTTGCTTTTTTTTTTTTTTTTTTTTTTTTTTTTATGAGGGCGAGGGATGGGTGAAAAATAGAGAAAAGCATAAAAGGGAAATTGAGTCACCTGTACTCCTGCTGCCTAAAAGTAGCCCCATTTGCCACACCTGCTTTCAGAGTTTTTTTCATCCTCTGTTTATACATTGAGAATATCTGAGTATAGTTTCCTTCATATTCTCACATTAAAGTTGCAGAATGTTATATATACATCTAAAACCCTCCTTGAATCTAACCTCAGCCCTACTCCCAAGCTAGACCCGTCCGCAGTGCAGAGGGCGATCCTTGCTGTGAATGTGATATGTGTTCCTTCCATCTGTATTTTCTACTTCTGGGTCTGTTAGATTGCCCTCTGGTTCAGGTCTCTTCCCCAGGCTAGAGCACATACTTTATCCATCCCCCTGTTATTGGATATCGAGGTTGTTTGCCATTTTGGTTTTGTGTTTTTGCTTTTCCAAGCAATGCTGCTGTGAGCTTCCCCGCACATTGTTCCTTGTGCATATGTGCTGGCGTTTCTTGTGTGGTGGAGACCTAGGAATGGAGTTGTTGGTTCCTGGGTAAGACCAGACTCTGAACATGGCAGGCAAAAGCACTTAACCTCATGCCCCCCGCTGAGTCCATTTATAATAGTTGTGCTTGATTTCCGGGCAACGGATTAACGGACAGGAAAGTGGACGGAGGGGACAGAAAGATTGCAGTAGGGATGGTGTGGAATCCTGAGGCTCAGTCATTTACCGCGCTGCTGGTACATCTGTCTGGTGGTGTCCTGATCGTCACAATACTTGCCTCTGATAGGAAACATTTGGTTGAGGGCCTCTCCTCCGCGCCCCGGCACCCCCAAGTGTACAGCAAATGAATCAGTCCTGGTAGAAGAAACAAATGGCTTTTTGTTGTTGCTGCCGCTGCTCTAAAGATAATCTGTTGTTTTCAAAACATTTGCAGCTATTGATTTCAAGGAATGGGTGGCCGGAGGCCCTGGCCCCTGGTTTCCCCAGGTGGAAACATTTGCAGTGGGTTTTCAGAGACGTCACAGGGAAGAGCCGCCGGCCGGGGCTCAAGGCAGGAAGTTGTCTGTTTGGTATTTACTCAGGCATCTTCTGGCGAGAATTTGATGATTCAATCAGAGCCCACAGTGACTGCTTGCAATTGCTGAGGTGGTGGGGGAAGAGGCTCTTTTTCCTCCGAAAAGCCTGAGACCCCAATTGAAAATCAAGTTTTGTCACGACTCTCCCGACGAGACCCTTCTGCCCTCCAGGGCTCAAAGCCTCGTTCCTCAGTAAGTTAATCGATATCGACAGATGCCCCTTTGAGCCCATAGCACTGGGAGAGCCAGAAGGGACATTAGTCATCATCTCGGTCAACCCCTTGGTTGTGACAGAGGAGGAAACTGAGGCCCGGGGAGTGAGACGGTCACACTAGCTCACACATGTTCGAGAAATTAGGGGACCAGCACTGCAGAGGGCCAGCTCCTCTGCCTTCCGAGGGCAGGGACCACCGCTTGGATCTGTGTCCTCCAGAACCCCACCAGCACCGGCCACGTGGTAGGTCTTCAACGAACGTGTCATCCTCTGAGCCTCCCATCCTGGGGTGGCTGGTTTCCAGCGTGAATGTGAAGGCAAAGTCACTTCCTCGCAGGAGTCTTGGGAAATAAGAAAGGAAAAGTCAAACACATACAAAATGTAAACAGCAGAGTAAGCCTGCCTGTTTTTTAAATTATTGTTTATATCTTGCCTCCTTCCACAAAGGATTTGAAGCAGCTTATGAGCATTAAATGCCAGTAGCAGGGCCCTCACTAGGCAGTAAGTAACTAATTGCCACGTGAGGCTTACAGATAAATGCTGAGAGGCAGGGGGCAGGTGGAATTATCTTTGTCTCTAAAGAACGTGTGTAGGTCTGTCTGTATAAACCACAGTCATAATATACAAATAGAACCTCAGAGGGACACTAGAAGCTCTGTTGCCAGGGGTTTACTTATTTATTTTGTCTTTTGGAGGAGGAAAGCTTGGGGATGGCTATGGAAGTACACAGAGGAGGGAAAAAATACTTATTCTCAAACTTATCAATTTTGTGTGTCAAACGCTTTCTCAGATCTCTAGCACAAAGCCGTTTATGTCTACATTTCCAGAGATGTTAAAAAGAAAGACCTTGCTTATATTTATAATCAACAATTTAAAACAGACCTTACCTGGGAACTAGTTCCGTTCACATAACTAAAAGTTGGAAATTAGAGGCTTTCTTGCTCCTCTGTCTTAAGGATAGAAAACTGTTCACGCCGAGATTGCCCCCTAGTGGTCCCATGGGTTATTGATGGTCTCGTGCAAAAGGCACTGGGAGATCTGGTCCCTGGTGGAAGCACCACCATCAGCCTCTTGGGTTGCTCAGAGGTGAAATTGGCCGCCACAGTGACATAATTCTGCGTGGAGCAACTGGTTGGCTTTTCTTCTTTCATTCCCATGGTTTTTCTTTTACCTCTGTGCTGCTGTCCCCTGCTTTCTAGAGATGATGCAAGACTGATCTTATGCACGAGGCTCTGATGACCAGAGAGAGGGAGGCCTTCCTTGGCAAGTACTTCATCCAAGGCCGTGTGATGGGAGGGGTGGTTTGGAGGTGACTGCAGTTCAGCTGGCGTGTCCAGCGCTGTGCAGAAAGAGAGGTGTTTTTCAAGCAAGCTTCTCATCGATAGCCACACCCGTTGTTAAGAATGGAGAACGGGGCTGGCAGTAGCTGTGTTTTAATTACAAAATTTTGTTGAAGTCTGACTTACGATTGCTAATGCCTGAGACCTCCTTGCTATATACAGTTTTAGAGATTGGTTACATCTTCCTTTCAATCCATCTTTCCATTGCCAAGTGTTCACCTGCCGATAGTGATTTCTCATTTGGCTGATTCTAATTAGACCTGACATAATGAAACTCCATCACTTCTTCCAGTTACTGAAGTAATACAGTCTTGTTGCTAAAAGCACCGGGAAGAACCGAGAGTGAGAAGTCACCTGTCATCTGACGATGCAGGAAAAAAGCTGTTACCCTTTTACTTTCTGCCTTATTTGTAGTTTATTGTGTAGGTGTGTATGTATGAATAAGTATGTTAGAAAGTGAGAATAAAAATGTATGTTTACACACTCATGCACACATACACAGTTTTAAAAAGAGATCATCTTTTTCCTGGGGTACTATAGCTTTTTTTTTTTTTTTTTTTTTTTTTTTTACTTAGCACCATATCATAAACAATATCCTTTGTCATTACAGCGCTTTTAATGGCTGTGTAGTTGTCAGCATGTGGCTATACTGCGATTTCCTTTACGTATTATCGTTGTCATTTTTACTGTTATAAACAGTGTTGTATTGAAGATTCTTATATATAAAACCTTACATCCATTTATATATTTTTCTTAAAAGTTTCTAGACTTGGAGTGTTTGTGCCATTATGGATATTTCCTTAGGAAGGTGAGGGCTACTGGTTTCCCACAGGTAGTATCTGAGCAGCTCTTCTCCTGGCCCTTTCATTAGTACTGGGTCATTTTTAACCTCTGCTAGGGGATAAGTGAAAAACAGCACCTTGTTATTTAAATTAGTACTTGTTTTTATACCTAATTGGGTTGGACCTCGTTTCATTTATTCATTAGCCAGTCGTATTTCCTCTTTGGTGCAAGGCTTGTTGCCTTCCCTCGGTTTTGCTTGGGGTGTTCATCTTTTATCTTACTGATGTAGAAGAGCTTCATTTATATTAGAGATAGCAACACTTACATCTTTGTTGCAAACATTCATTCCCATTCGTTTGGTTTGCCTTTTCCTGAGATTTGAGAGACACAAATAAACAACCTTTAGTTAATTAACAAATTGTTTATTTAATAAATTAGTAAATAATGCGTAAGGTTTTAGGCTTCAGAGTTGATAAATGTTATGGACTATCTTTCACAAGATGGGCAGTTTGAAAATTGTAATATTTAGGCTGATAGGTCTACAGGTTTATACAGGGGAATATGTTTTTTCTGATCTGGTTAATCGGTGTTCTGCCATCTCGTTTGGGAGGGTTTTGGGTGATATTATTCCTACCCAGTACATCGTAGTCCAGTTCTATTAAAACCACCACCGGGCTTCCCTGGTGGCGCAGTGGTTGAGAATCTGCCTGCCAATGCAGGGGACAGGGGTTCGAGCCCTGGTCTGGGAAGATCCCACATGCCGCGGAGCAACTGGGCCCGTGCACCACAATTACTGAGCCTGCGCGTCTGGAGCCTGTGCTCCGCAACAAGAGAGGCCGTGATAGTGAGAGGCCCGCGCACCGCGATGAAGAGTGGCCCCCGCTTGCCACATCTAGAGGAAGCCCTCGCACAGAAACGAAGACCCAACACAGCCATAAATCAATAAAATAAATAAATTTAAAAAAAAAAACCCACCACCAACATGCCTGACACAGTGAAGAAAGTTGCATGAATTAAATTCTATGACTTTTAATTCTGAGCCAAATTCTGTTTCTTGAATCCTGAAAGTCTAGATCTTTAAGGGACCTGGGTTTATTAGAAGAGTGTGGTCAGAGCAGGACTTCCTACCAATAGTGCCCAAAATGATGATTCATGGGAAACCACGTACCTAAAATGGCATCATGTGTGGAAGAAGTATAGTTTAGCTCTTAAGTAAAAGAGCAAACTCTTGGCCTGCAGTTCTGTGATCTCATAATCTTCTATTCTGAACTACCTCCCTGGGGAGTGGGGCTCTCTTAGAATAGGAATGGGATTTGGCTCTAAATCAAAAACCTCATAGACTATCATTTCCAAAGAGCCAGGAGCACTTGTTGGAGTTGATGCAAAAACTGTCCTTTTCATATCACAAGCACGGTCATATAAGAACATGGTGATTTTGTGTTTTTCCCATGCTTACTTTGAAAGAATTTCTCAGAAATGCTTTGTTTTGTGTATTTCCCCCACATATCAATCAATCATGTTGTTAATTACTTTCTGAACAATTAACCTATATGCATGCACATAAGTGATACTAACTCAGTTACCCTTATATATAACATCTAATGACTTACATGGGTAGAGACCTACTTAATACTAAGTGCTACTCTGTGACATAAATCACAGCATGATCCTTTTTGACCCACCTCCTAGAGAAATGGAAATAAAAGCAAAAATAAACAAATGGGACCTAATGAAACTTAAAAGCTTTTGCACAGCAAAGGAAACCATAAACAAGATGAAAAGACAACCCTCAGAATGGAAGAAAATATTTACAGATGAAGCAACTGACAAAGGATTAATCTCCAAAATATACAAGCAGCTCATGCAGCTCAATATCAAAAAAATAAACAACCCAATCCAAAAATGGGCAGAAGACCTAAATAGACATTTCTCCAAAGAAGATATACAGATTGCCAACAAACACATGAAAGAATGCTCAACATCACTAATCATTAGAGAAATGCAAATCAAAACTACAATGAGATATTACCTCACACCAGTCAGAATGGCCATCATCAAAAAATCTACAAACAATAAATTCTGGAGAAGGTGTGGAGAAAAGGGAACCCTCTCGCACTGTTGGTGGGAATGTAAATTGATACAGCCACTATGGAGAACAGTATGGAGGTTCCTTAAAAAACTAAAAATGGAACTACCATACGACCCAGCAGTCCCACTACTGGGCATATACCCTGAGAAAACCATAATTCAAAAAGAGTCATGTACCACAATGTTCATTGCAGCACTATTTACAATAGCCAGCACATGGAAGCAACCTAAGTGTTCATCGACAGAGGAATGGATAAAGAAGATGTGGCACATATATATGATGGAATATTACTCAGCCATAAAAAGAAACGAAATTGAATTATTTGTAGTGAGGTGGATGGATCTAGAGACTGTCATACACAGTGAAGTAAGTCAGAAAGAGAAAAACAAATATCATATGCTAACACATATATATGGAATGTAAAAAAAAAAAAAAGTTCTGACGAACCTAGGGGCAGGACAGGAATAAAGATGCAGATGTAGAGAATGGACTTGACACGGGGAGGGGGAAGGGTAAGCTGGGACGAAGTGAGAGAGTGGCATGGACATATATACACTACCAAATGTAAAATAGATAGCTAGTGGGAAGCAGCCACATAGCACAGGGAGATCAGCTGGGTGCTTTGTGACCACCTAAAGGGGTGGAGTAGGGAGGGTGGGAGGGAGATGCAAGAGGGAGGAGATATGGGGATATGTATAGCTGATTCACTTTGTTATACAGCAGAAACTAACACAGCATTGTAAAGCAATTATACTCCAATAAAGATGTTAAAAATAAAAAAATACTAAGTGCTATTCTTTGGAGGTGGGAAAAAGTGGTTTGTAGTTCCAGTGAGTTATTGAGTCAGAGCATTACTTCATTCCTTGAAAATGAAGCACTCAGAAGATGGAGTCATTATAAAATATGTCAGATCTGTATCTGTAATCACCCATCAGTAATGATTTTGCACAAGCAGCCCTGGTTCATGATGGCTGCCCAAGGAAGAGTGTTCAGATGCAAACCGGGCCGGAATTGTGTCTGCTAGTATGGCTGAGATGTTGACTCCAGAAAAATAACGTTCTCTGTTTGGGACCAGGAAAGTTGTCATGGAGATGGAAATCTTCCTGGTACCATAAAAACCCTGCTTGTCATCTGACCTGAGTCCCGTATTTGCACAGGTGGTTCTCCTAGCTGAGAAGGGCTGAACAAAAACAAATCTATTCTTCCTGAATAGCGCCTTTCTGTGTCCAAAAGAATATGTTTCCTTTCTTTAGCCCCTCAATTAATGACCCGTTATCAGCTAATTAAATCACAGGTAAATTTTATATGAATTCCTTTGTTACACAACACTTGCTAACTAACCCCATATTCCTACGTGTTTAACTATATAACTGTTTTAATTAATGGTGAGAATGAGGGGCATTGGGTGGTCATCTGGGAAGAAGAAGAATGTACCCAGGAAAGACAGACACACATGCACAGCCAATAGTGGAATATTAATTTCCATTTAATAAAGGAGACTATTGTAAATAATGCTGCTGTGAACATCGGGGTGCATATATCTTTTTGATGTATGAATAAATGAACAACTACCATGTGCACTGCAACTTTGGGAAAACATATCTGCATCCCTGTTCTCCTTGGAAAAGGAATAACATAGCTGGGATTTCTGTTTCACTGAGTCATGTTTCAGATGTAGAGGTCGTCTACGTAATACGAAAACGCATCTGTCCAGGCTCTCTCCCTACCCGCCTTGCTTTCTTGCCTATGTCTCAGAGAGCACAACTTGATCTATGTATAAATTTTGTGTAAAAGCTTTAATTGTAGGTTTTTTATTCATCTGCGATGCCTTTCTGCCCCAAAGATGTTCAAAGCTTTTTGACCAAGTTTCTAGAGAAACATTCATGGTTGCACTGAGACAGTTGAGTTCAGACACAGTAAATGCTGTGTTATATTTTTGGAAATGTATTCTCTCATTTAAGACTTTGCAAAGTGCTTGGGGAAAAGCATTAGATGATGTCCTCTATAATCAAAAACTACCAAAATAAGCAAAAGAAGGATTTTTCATCGTTCGTTAGCTGGGGCTGAGTTGACAGCAGTGGGAATAATATTTAGAATAAAGCATTATGGATAAAGGATTGATTTAAAATGAAGAAATTGCCTTCTTGTTTTTTTCAATTCTGTTATTTAAACTATGAAATCATCCTTCCTTGAAGTTTAAAAAATAATTATCCATGTGTAATGTTAGAACTTGGTTATGCATTCCCAGATGTTTAACTTGTAAATGGAACTCACATCAGATTTATGACCTCAGGAGAATCTTCTAGGTAAATAATGGATCACTTGAACATTTGCTCGGAAAAGTAGCACCTAATTGAAAAAAATTTGAAGGAACCGTTAAAATAAGTCTAGATTTAGCCTATGAAGGAAACACAGCTTGTTTAGTTTCTTTTAATAAGACTGAGTTACCGAAATTTTTCATGATGATATCTTACATTTATAATAAAATGTCAAAATTTTAAAGTTGAGATCAAGGAAACATTGAGATAAAATTGCCTTATCTAAAATGACAGAACAACTAGCCCTGGTAGTGTAAAGTTCTCGGATCAGTGCTATCCATATACCCAGCCCCAATACTGCAGAACCACAGCTGAGTTTTTGTGTGTTGTCTCTTTTGATCAGAGGAAGAGTTTCCTTTTTTCTTTCTTTCTTTCTTTCTTTATTTATATAGGATCAAAGTAACTGTCCTTTAGCAAGTGTTGTGTGTAAAACATTGTCATAGCTCTGCCAGAAGGTGGCGCCCTGATACCATACCTCTGCATCATTCCTTTCCGCAGAAGAGACAAGACTACAGTCACACTGCATACCGCAGTCCAGGAGTTTCTGTAAGATGCCACATAGCTTATCTTTAGAAATACCTGGATCCCTGAGGGATTTGCCTTCCATCTGACCACTCCTTGACCGAGCTGCTTTCTCCGTAGCTGTACACTGAAAGTTATCATTTCTTACGCTTGCCTGGATTCGTGGTGTCAGGTCCGGAACACAATAACATAATATACCAGAAAGCAGGCACTCTCATCAAGCAGCCTTACATATGTTGGTGGGGGGAGAGGGGGTTCAGGGGTTGGGAGAATACTGCAATAAAAGAACATTCAGAAAGATAAATATTAAATGGAATTGATGAATATTGAAGAAAATAATTTTACTTGTTAGGGGCCTAAACTTATCAAGAACTGAGCATCTTCTTTTTCTCTTCTCACATCCATCTGACAATCTCTCTCTTATGGAAAGCCATTTATTTAGACAGTAAAGAACACCATTATGGAAATGGAATCTTCTCTATAAAAACCTATCATTTGGGCTGCAACCAAGTTGTAATTTTGACGGAAAACATAGTAATTACCTCAGACAAAAGGTTTTACACTTGCCTCTGTGTGCTCGTGAGCCAAGTGAATCAAGACGCCTGCACCACTGGTCCCTGATCTTCTCTGGTATTGTCTGCTGTTGTGTTTTCCTCTTTGCTTAATAACACAGCTCTAAGAAAAGGGTCTCATTGAATCTAAAAGCTGGCGACAACTCACGGAGCTTCGTTTTCTGATGGTTCGTTTTACAGTTTAGATGGCAGTGTCACCCACCTTGTTCCCACCAAATGTGGATGGAGCTGGAAGGTCAGATTTAACCAGGCTTCCTTTAGACACCCTGTGAGCCTAGGGTGGTAGCTTCCTGTCTTTCCAATGTTGTTGTTTATGCTCTCTGTATAGTAGGCACAAAAGAGATATTCGTTGAATGAATTATTGATAGATTAGAAGTGGGAGAGACGGGAGGTGGAGGGAAAAGTTAAGAGTCTTCTGCAGTCATCAAGGTGGGGGATAATGATGCCCTGTACGGAGAATTGGTGGGGAGGTTGAGACAGACTGGCTGTGCCCTGTTTGGCAGGCAGGTGGCACAGAACCTAGGAACAAACCAGAGAAACATACTTACTAGGAGTAGATGGGACCTTGAGTGCATCATCTTTGAAAGCCACTTCCCAGTTGAGAGTGGAAAGGACGTGGAAAGATATACCCCTCGCTCAGCACAGGAGTGGGCACGATTTTAATCAGAGGTGGAAATCAAGTGGAGAAATTAGTTCAGTTATTAAGAGCCCCACAGAAAACCAAGGCGGCTGTGGTTTCGTGTTTGGATTTTGCAACTCGAATCAGGTTCATGAAGTCGTAGCAAAATTTCAGCGAGAGTTTGTAATGATAACATGTCCAAATAGTTCTGAGGATTACAGGATTTCTGAGTCACCTGACTGGACTTCTGTGGGAAAAGAAAAGGGAAAGTGGGATACAAGAAGAAGGTGTGACAGCACGCTTGCTCTTGAGAAACTGGGAGTCCGTCTTGGGAGACCAGACTTGCATGGAAGAAGCCAAACCCAACCAAGCAGAACAAAAGAAGCAATGACATCACTCAAAAGGAACAGAGAGTTCATGGAGAGATTCACAAGGGCTACCGTGGATGGATTAGGTGTCCGGAAGATAGGACGAAGGTAGAAATGGCCTGGAATATATATGTAGGTGGTTTGAAGGGGCTGACCCAACTTGCGTGGAGGTGGGAGCTGGCAGGTGGGCTGGGCTGAGTTCATGAGATGCCAAAATAAAAGGAGGCGCTCGCCCTTAATCCAGTCTATAACAAGGAAGCATTGTCGGTGGGAAGAGCGTGTTAAGCGTGTGTTTTAGGGGGATTAGCCCGGCGGTGATGCTGATCGAGGCGGGAGCCATGGCGATTAGCGTTCAGCAGTCCTAGTAATTCAGCTCAGAGACAGTCAGGGACCAAAGTGAAATGTGCCACGCCTCACGTGGAAATGGGGAGGGGAGGGAAAGAAGTCTAAAAGGGCAAGTTCAAGTTCAGTCAGTAGCAGACTTTGAAAACAGCTAGGCCTTCCCCTGGTACTGTTTGTAACCACCCCCACCCCCCATCCTACGGGGACTGGGTTTTCCAAACAATAAATCTCTGACAAGTAATAACAGTAACAACCACAGCATAATTTTAGTTAATATCCATCCAACTTTCTCTGTGGCTGGTTCTTTCCAGGTACTGAATGTGTATTAAGTCATTTAATTGTCACAACACGGAGGTAGGTATTGTCATGATCCTCATCTCCCAGGCAAGGGAATTGTGGCGTGGAAGGCTCTGTAATTCACCCAAGAAGATGCAGCTAATAAGTGGCAAACCCAGGTATGAGCCAGGAAGCCTCCCCAGACCCCCTACTTCCTTTTATAATTCAACAGAAGGTCTCTTTGCCCTTCGTCTTACCCCCTCCCAGGCACGGCCATTTTGGAGCTTGTTAGTTGGATGCCACGATGTTGTAATTTCAGTGGTTTCTTAACATCGGTGGAGTCATTAGAATTAGGATATTTCCAGGAAATCCAGTTCTTGCCGTCATTCTTATCTAGAGCACCCGCCCCAGAGCCTGACACTAATAGAAATAGATGCCTCTGAAGTGGGGTAGGTGCTGGGTTGGTGTGAGGACTCAGCAGGGAGGCTGTGACTGCAGATCAGGCCTGAGAACCTGGGAGGATGGCAGCTCGTGGCCAGCCTCCAGGTGTGGAGACTGTAGCTCGTGGCTGTGTGTTAACCAGCATCATCTCTGCTTAATCTGGCATGACCAGATGCATGCCTTGGTCATGGTCATGGGTGATCCTTCTTCACGCTCTGCAGTTTCGAAGGCAGATGGCACGAGATCAGGGACCGTCGGTCTTTTCCGCAGCTCTGTACCAGTGCCTGGGACCTGGCATGTGCTGCAGGGGGAAAGGCAGCAGGTATGCTCTCGGCAGGTTACTAAAGGGGTCCAGGAAACTCAGTCACATTCTTACTGAGCGTAAGAACAAGCCATGTGGCCATTTGTCCCTTTCGTGTGGTGTCACTGGCCACTGGGAGTCACCTGATTGCAGTTCCTCATCCTCAGGCAGGAACAGGGCAGGGTTTCTAGGACGTCGGGATGCACGGCGTTTACCTCAGAAACAACAGCAAGTCTGACCAGTGAGTCACACGACCACCATGTGGCCCTACCTGGTATGTGTTATTAAAAAAGAAGTTAGCTTGTTACTGATTCATCACAGCTTTGGAGCATTTTACCTACTCCCTTTCTAGTACTGGTATGAAAAGGTAGGGTTAGGTTACAGCTAATAGCAAGTCATCCATTGTTTCAGATGTAGCAATTAGGAAAAACTACTCAAACATTTACTATCTCTTTTTTCAAGTAGCTAGGTTTTGTTATTGTTGTTTTTTAATTTTGAATGAAAGCAGTGTTAAACTCTTGTGTTCTCATTTGATACTTAGATGTCAGCAGTAATTATGGAACAGTCGCCCTTATAAAACTAACCACTGAATGTTATACTTATCCCAGCCACAGAGATGAAGATCTTTTCAAGTTAGGGTACAAATGGAGTCACCCATTGATGGACCCTAAAGAAGGAAAGAGTGGCGTCAGGAGGATGCAGAAAGGGGGACAGGTCTAGGAGGTACGGTTGACCCCTAAACAACACGGGTTTGAACTGTGTGGGTCCACTCATGCTCGGATTCTTTTCAATAAATGCAGTCAGCTCTCCGTATCCACGGTTCCACATGCCTGGATTCAACCAGCCCGGGATCGTGTACTATGTTTACCATCCAGGTTGCTCTCATCTTTGGATTTGGTATCCACAGCGGGTCCTGGAGCCAATTCTCTGCAGATACCGAGGGATGACTGTATTTTCAGTGGAGTGACAGGGCTTGGTGATTTACCACAACTGGAAAATGCAGAGGAGAAAGGCAATTTTACAGGTCTCCCTTCAGAAATCAACAAATCGCACCGAGGTCACTTCTCCCTTGGTGAAAGTTGGGGGGTTCTTGTGGGCTCCTGATGGGTTCAGCAAACGTTTGAGCCCCTGTCATGTGCCCAGCCTTGTGCTGAGCTTAGGAGGGGCTACGCCCCAGCTGTAGGTGACTTTTCTTAACTTCCTTATATTCCTAAGATACTCATGGAGGCAAGTCAATCCCCATGTGATGTCACCACTGTAAAACTATTGATGGTGTAGCTGAAACAAGATTAACAATGAGGTGATAACTGTTTACGCTGGGTAATGGGTGCATAGGATTTCATTACACCACTTCTCTACCTTTATATATGTTTGAAAATTTCCATAATAAAGAAATATTTTTATAACATCGGTAATCACCCTCTGACTCTTGAGGCTTTTGGATTTTGAGTTTTCTTAACTCGAGATGCACCTATAATATCAGCAATTATCACGAGACTTTTGCTTTCGAAAAGTAGCTGAGCACACAGAATTCTGATCATTCAGCTTAAAGATGAGTTTTCATGTATTTCCTCACTATTCATAAATACGCCAAGAAAGGCTGGACCGAAACCCCGCAGGAGCAGTTTCATCATTTACCTAACAGTGTTCCTGTCAAATGCATATATGTTACTGCTTCCCAAACATACATTTTTTTTTTCCTCTGAGTGTGAAGAGCAAACAGAACAAGGAAGCAAATGTTTCTGAATAGCCATGTTTAAATTAATCATATGCTTCCTTAAAGGAAGCAAAATAAACAAGCTCCTAGCCCAAATACTCTGTGGTGTCTACCCAATTATTTTTAAGGTTGGAAAATAAGGCCCAGAGTGTATAATAGTCACATTGTAACACTGTAGTCACCATATAATTTAGTTCTTTAGTTAACCGCGTCAATGCACTTGTGAATCTTAAAACTCTTACCAATTGCTTCGCCCATACATTAATGATTCTGTTGTATATTATGGCAGATATGGGGAGGGAGGGGAAGGGAAAATGGTGTCCTCGCTTAGCTTCCTTGAATATACTTGGTAATGCTCACTGAGTTTTTAGTTATGTAGTAAAACCTCATTATTGCATGCTAATTTGAGGGAAAGATTGGCCATTTAATAGCTTGAAGTAAAATATTTTCAAAATAATGTGGGGATTTTTTGTTTGGATCCTAACTTTTCTTTTTTTTACTAACTGTGAAAAGCATCTGTGTGTTGAGAAAATGTGAATATGGGTGGATGTTAGGTGAAATTAAGGAGTTATTATTAATTATATTGGGTGTGATAATGGCATGGTAGGGTTTTTTTTGAAGTCCTCTTTATTTAGAGATAACATTATGCAGTATTTATGTATGAAATGACATGTTTTCTGGGATTTGCATTAAAAGACCCCAGGAAATTAAAAAATGGAGGGGTGGGGATAGATGAAACAAGAGTGGCAAAAAGTTGATATTCGTTCAAATTTGTGTTGCATACACGGGGGTTCATTAAGTTAGTCTCTCTGAGTATGGTTGAAGATTTCCACAATAAAATGTCAATAACAAAGCGAAGGAAAAGATCAACAGAAAAATCAGAATAATGTTTACCCTGGGAAGACGTAGAATAGAGAAATTGGGTTGGAACCCTCAAGAAGCATCAGCAGTTTGAAGATTGTTGTTAAGCTGAATGGTGGGGACGTGGGTATTTAATTTACTGTTCTTTGTACTGCAGGCACTGTGTGTGAGCATGTTGTTTTGTACGTACGATACATTGCATTTTAGAAATGAAGCTCATCTGTATGGAACAGTTTTGTTTTTTCAAATACGTATCTTCACTGTGACTTAGTAAAAGTCTTTAGGACTGTACTTTGATGAATCAACAATCTTTCAAGTCAACATTAAAAGCAGATATACAGTGCTGAAATTCTTGGGAGGGGGCAGAGCAGAGTAATTGATTAAATAAAAAACTGCTTTCGAGTACCAGCTATGGCTTCTGTCTGAATTGGGCAGCTTTCCTTAAAGCGGCAAGAATTCTTGAAAAGCAAGGAAAGTGATCTGATCCTTAAAAAGTAGACAAAACACCAACTTTGGTTCATGATAGTCTTTCTTTGGATCTGGGTGGTTTTTTTTTTTTTTTTTTTTGGTTACCAGTACTGTCCTAAAAGTCCACCTTGTTTTACGTAACAGCCCTCTGCCTGAAGAAGTGAGTGTAAATCACCCCCAGAGAAGCCCTTGCCTATGTGTGTAAAGAGGTTTATACCTAGATGTACACTGCAGTGTTGTATGTAACAATCAGAAACATCCTGAATGCCCATCAACAACAGAATGATTAAAGTATGGAGTTAAAAATAATGAGACAAATATATGTGCACTACAGGGAAAGATCTCTAAGATGTACTAATGAGAGAAAAAATGAAGTTACAAAATACTACACAATGTTTGATAGCATTTATGGAAAGAAACATATCTACGACACAATATAGATCTATAAGTAAAAACATCTGGGAGGGCCTACCCAGACAGGTGACAGGGGGTTTCCTCTTGGAAAAGGTGATGATCAGAGGAATTTTAGCTATATAGGGCATGCTTTAATTTTTTTACAGGCATAATATATTTGGGTATTACTTCTACAATTAAAAATTATGTAAAAGGCAAGCCACTTGCTAAGTGCATCTTGCTATTGGAAAGACTTCTTGAGTAAATAATTTTTATAAAGTGATTGGTTTTCTTTGCTTTGTTTTTAAAAAAATTTTTATTGATTTGCTTTATTTGTTTTATAATACTGGATTTTTGTCTATTTGGTTTTTGAAAAGTAAGCTATATCTTCTATTTTGTGGCATGTTAAGAAACCTGAAATCGTGTTCTTCATTTAAAAAAAAAAGGTATACTCCTTAGATGTTGCCTTTTAGATTGAATGGTGCATGGAACTAAGTAAATAAATGAGGTTACATAAGTGTTCCTAAAATAGTGCAGAAGAAAAAGGTCATGGCGAGGCAAAAATTGCCTTATAAATTCAGCTTCTTAAAGAAGCTAAAGAATTATGTCCAAAACCAACAGCTCTTAAATATTACATTTCAATAATATGTTTCATAAGCAGTTGCCTTGAAACTTTTTGCAAATGCTATGTCATAGGTTGTAAATATTTCCCTTGGTAAGTGTTTCATGAGTTATTTGAGTTCCTTTATTGGTGTTTCATATGACAGCAAATGACCTTGCATAAGGCAAACATAGATTTTATTCACACATCTTCCCAGGAGTAGCTTTATGTAAATGTGTCAGGACTGTCCTGCTCTGAGCTTCATAGTTAACCA
The DNA here is from genome assembly GCF_949987535.1 of Balaenoptera acutorostrata. NCBI lineage: Eukaryota > Metazoa > Chordata > Mammalia > Artiodactyla > Balaenopteridae > Balaenoptera > Balaenoptera acutorostrata. The sequence continues at coordinate 17,725,846 of NC_080073.1, forward strand.
AGGAAAGTGTGTTATTTTAGGGAATGGTATGGTTAAAATTAGTTTTCTCATAAGTAATGTTAGAGATAATGAAAACAGCCTTTTAGTCTTTAACTCTCTGATTTGATCTTTTGGTTTTACAGTAGGAAAGACTTTGTATGAATTTAAAGTATTAATATAAGTTAAAGTACTGTGGTGGTCAGTGAAGAAAGATTACTTCAGTCAGGATTCTTTGGAATGCATGTGTCAGAACCCCAGCCCAAATTGGCCATAGCAATAAACAAAACAAAGAACAAATGGCAGTTCATTGGCTCAAGCAATGGAAAAATACAGGCATATCTAGCTTTTGGCTCAGCTAGATCCAGCTATTCCAGTCTTGTCATCCGTTTTTTAGCTTTGCCTAACTCTGTTGGCTTCGTTTGGGGCCATGTTTTTCCCCCAGGTGGTAAATGTGGCCCCTAGCATCTCCAAGATTGATTTTATCAGCCCAGCAACCCCAGGGTAAAAGCAAGTTTTTTTTCTTGATAATTTCCATAAAAGTCTTAGGGCAGTTTCTCATTGGCCCAAGTTAGGTCACGTGCCATCCCTTAACCAATCACTGATGCCAAAGATTTGTAGCAGTCTGATTGGCCAGGCCTGAGACACATGCTCAGCACTGGAACTAGTGATGGAGTCAACTTCAGGTGAACCATGCTGAGAGAAGAAGAAGGGGTAGTGACCCAAGAGGAAAGAAACAAGGAGCTGTTACCAAGTGTGGATACAGGCAGGCAGCAAGAGATGCACCTTTCAGAGATACTGAGTCCTGGGTTTTTTCCCCAGGGGCTCGTATTCTTGTGTGTATGTGCGTGTGTCTGGGTACAAACACAGACACATAAACACATGTGGTCGTCATCTACTAGGGTGCTGTTTTTGAGGGGTGTCATGCTCTATCATGAGTTCCACTCCACCAGGTTTGGAGATGCTGCAGAGATGGTACTTGACCTTCCATGTTACAGGTTCAGGGTCACATGCTCCGTGTATATGAGGTCACAAGTGCTGTCACTGTCTCTCCTTCCCAGTTATTTTCTTCCGTCAGGTGCTAGGGAATTCTCCCATGTCACGTCCACCCTCCCTTTTCCATGAAGCTTCTCAGAAAGACAGGTAGAATATAAGAGTATGAAGAGGCTTCAGGCATCATGCGGGCACTGAGGCCCAACGTGGGCTTTAAGGAGCCTTGAATCCCAGTATAGAGATCCCTCTGGGGTCAAGGAAAAAGTTTAAAGTCAGAAAGGAAAGCCAAGCATGTGGAGGCCCCAGACATACCCTCGCCATCCTTTTCAGATGTCATCCTTTGTAAAATTGCGCATGAGAAGGTTTTTCCAAAGTTTAAGTAAAAAAGAAAAGGAAACGCTTATCTGTCAGGAGGCCCAGAAAAGCCAGGTGGCTTGCCGAGCGCAGGTGTCAGAGCCTCAGTACCGACCAGCCTCCTGAGTGCTCTGTGAGTTCACCTCATCTTTTCACCTTGCTCTCAGCTCCCTTGGGGGGTGGGTTCTTACCTCTAGAGTCCCAGATCACCGAGAACAACTCCCGCCCATGGGCATCCAATGAATATCCTTCACTCGTGCTTTGGACACTTGGTAAATCCCACATTTTCCAGAGCGTGATTAGACAAGGGCCGTACACACATCTGCCTCCTGCGGCCCCGGGGGGGCACAGGACTGAGGGCGTGAGGTGGGCCGCTGTGGGCGGCTCGTGGGCACACAGCCTGGCCTTGGCCTTGGCCTTAAGCCACCGTCACAGCCAGCCGTTCGCTGCCACGAGGAGATGCAAGCCTGCCTGCGGCTGCTTGTGCTTCTCGGTTTCTGCAAGAGAAGAGAGAAAACTGGGCTTTTCTGATGAAATATATCCATTATTTAGTAATTGGAAACCAATTAAAAAAATTAGAGCCCCCTTGAAATTGGCGTAGGAGCCTGATAGGGCCTGGGACGGAGATTCAAGGATTTGTGAATATGAGAGACACCAGTTGAAGATTTCGTCACTGCAGTCTTTTCAGATCGCTCTGTTCAGTGGTTTGTGTGTGTTTCTTTTGCGGGGAGGGTGTCTGCACAAGCTCAGAGTGGATGCAGGGGTTCCCAGGTTCATCTGCTGCTGGAGCTGCAGCGCATCTCGGGAGACCTTTGGCATGCTGGACCTCTGGTCCAATCAAGAACCTTCCCTGTGAGGCTCTTCTTTTGTTCTTCCCAGTGACTGGGAAGCCTCCTCATCTGAATTAACAACCCCCTTCTCTCACGACCTCCCCCTCACAGTTTAAAATCTGTTTTGGAGCAAGTGGTGCAAAGCCCAACCGGCAGTATAAATTTGCATCCTCAAGAATAGGCTCCAAGACACAAGTTTAGGGTGGGGAAGAACCAGCTCAGCACCAGGCATGGGGTGAAATGCATTCAGACGTCAAGATCCCCCTCCTTGCTGCTTGTTCCATGCGGGAGACTGAAAAAGGAGCCCCTGGTGAACCATTGAGTCATTTATAGGCTAATTTTAGCGCAGCCCCTGAAGTAGAGAATGACTTGGGTTGCAGGAATTCCTCCTCAGCGCCCCAAGAGAGTTTCTGTAACCTGAGCAGGAGCCCGCGTGGTGCAGGGGCTTGTGCAGCCTGCCTCCCAGGAGGCCGGAGGGTCAACGTAAGTGAGCCTGAGCCAAACGGGCTGTTGGGAATCGCACCCGCCTCCTTGAGCCTTCCCGGGGCTCGCTGAACTTACCGTGAACTTGGAAAGTTTGCCTGGCCGGTTTTTACTGACTCCTGATATTACAGTTTCAGCCTGAGAGGGGCAAGAAAAGAGGGGTCCAGTGCATTTAAGGACTGCCATACCGCACTCACTTCTGGCCAGGGGGTCCTCAGTCACTGTTTCCTTTGGCAGCCAGCTGGACCAAGTCCCTTGGATTCCTTTCAAGTTCAAGGATCCAGAGACCCGAAGCCACTGCTGGCATTCCCTATTCAGGAAGGCAGGCCTGGCTTCTGCAGTGGCTTACCTGCCAAAGAACCAGGCCTTCACGGGAAAGGTCAAGTTGGTCTGAATGTACCATATCCTCAGCCTGTTCCCCTTTAAGTGGGCTTTCATGCTGATTCAGCAGTCAAGAAAAGTCACCCCATATCCCCAGTGTTTGCGGACTCTGCTCACGTTGGAATTTATAGCTAGAGAACCGGTGAAGAAAAACACCTTCATTCGGCCACTGGTGCAAATATGGCAGTGAGGATTTTGCCTGCCCCTGCCACCGGAGGGTACGGGTACTTGTGCAAAAAGAAGCAAGAACCGGTCTTGTAGGGAGTGATGGGAGGGGCTCGGGTTCTCTCAGCGGAGCTGAGCGTGGAACTGAAAGCCTTCAGGATGTTCTGGTTATATATGAACAACAAGAATCCTAACCAGGCTCTGTGTTTTCTCTTCTCTGGGTGGGTAGAAGGGGTCCTAGGATTGTGTGCACAGCGGTGAGGTGGGCCAGGCAGTGTTATTGCAGCCGTGCAGAGCCTTCTGTGGGGAGTTTGCCCTTTAAACCCGAGGGAGGAAAGCAGGCTTTGCTGCTTATGCATCCTTGGGGAGGGGGGCTGTGCCCCACCAGGGCTGCAGGTATGCTGGGGCATGAAGATGAAATTAGTTGTTTGCAAAAAAAAATAATGTCTTTAAGGTTTTGCAGGGCAGGTAGTGTCAAATTAAAATCCGTTCATCAGAGGATTTTTAGTCAGTCCCTAGGTTCATATACGAAGAGATGTGATTATAAGTAACGTGGCTGATTGTACACGCTGCTCACGAAATCGGGTCATTACCTTGTAATCACATGTGTGGGTTTAGATACCTGGGAAACAGTCTGAAACACCACCGCCTCAGGTGCCTGTAGGAAAATTGGAAACTGCCCCCTGAGCCCAGGTAGGATCACCTCAGATATTGTATTTACAACCTCAGGGATTGTATTTAGTCTTCTGTAGTGCAACTCCACCAAAGCCCTTCTCTCACCCCCAAAACAGAATGGGATAGAGCGTTTTATTCAACAGAAGTTGAGTATCTACTCTGAGCTGGGTGCTGGGGATACCGTGGTAAAAAGGATCAGCCTCATAATTTACGGGGACCAGTGCAGAAGGAAATGTAGGGCCCCATTGTTTGAAAAACCATGGAAAAGTGTCGTTAAAACTAAAACGTAAAGCACTTTCTTTTCTTCCATGGTCTCTCCGTCTACCTGTCATGGTGTTTTTTTTGCTGTTGAACGCCATGCACCCTCAGATATGGAGCTGCTCCCAGGGCAAGTGCAGTGCAGACCCTTCTAGGCTTATGGGGCCCCACCCTGCAACATGGTACACACACAGCCACCAGCTGCTGGGTCCCCTTCCTGCCAGTCACCTGCCCAATGCACTGTGTCTCACCCGGGGGCGGGGAGTTGAGCCAGGTATCCCCCTGTTGCAGGGGCCTGCAGCCCTAATCCACAGCTGATGGACGAACTCCAAGAGTATTACAACCAGTAAGCCAGGATGTGCTTGGCCCACTACACATACTGTGGAATGGCCAGCCTGGGGCAGGGACCGCCACCGCCCTGCCCTGCCCCAAGATGCCACAGGCGCACACACACACACACACGACTCCACTGCTCCCCTTGCCCAGTCCCTACCAAGGGTGAGGTCAGCAGCAGAGGCAGGGAGGAGGAGGTCACGCAGGGCCCCGGGGACTGCTCCTGAGCCGAGTCTCCAAGCTCCCGGCACATGTCTGATGTCCCATCAGATTTCACTTACAAAATGCAAATTCAAAGATAGAAGTATTGAAAGTTTCAAGACAGTGACCACAGGATATTAAGCCGCAGGCATAGGACCGATCTGAGTGCATGAAGCCAGCCCCTACAGGAATAAAAGAGAAAGATAGTCAAGAAGACACCTACCCCGCCTCCCTTCCAATGAATATATTTTCTACTAAGGTAAGAAAGAAACAAGGAGGCCAGGGCAGAGAAAGACCAAGAAGGTGACAAACTCTTAGAGATGGTAGGCAGGTGGCACCTTGGATAACAGGTCATTTAAACTAAGGCCCAGCTGTGAGAAGGTGGCAGCCAAGGGAAGAGTGGGGAAGAAGGTTGTTCTAGGCAGAGAAAATGGTATGTGCAAAGGCCCTGAGGCCAGAAATTGCTTGGCTTGTTGTTGAAGCTGAAAGCAGATGCTGTGGCTGGGGCTTGAGGATTGACAAGGGGAGCAGCATGGGAGAAGGTGGGAAAGATCTAAAGGAATATTTGGGGACAAGATAAGTTTTGTTCCTCATAGCCCCCTTTTCCTTAAATAGTACCTGTGTCTTTGTACACCTCATTCTCTTGGGTTAATTCCTGCCTAAAAGGCTCAGCTTTTTCACCCCAGGGAGACCTTAAAGAGGAAAGTTTAGATTTAAGTTTGTTTCCTTCAAAGGGGGATTTCATCTAGTAGCTAGAGTACCTGTCAGTACATGTGTTGACAATTAATCTAAAAATCAAACCACACTTCGTGCTTTTCATTTGCCCCCGTGAAATACAAAAGGCAAGGGCCTCCATCACGACCTTATTGAAAAGAGCTTATCTAAAATTGGGGAAAATCAGCCTGCAGTAGATATCTGATGTTGTTTTTTGCTGCACATTGCTGTCAGATGAGAAGATGGTTTCTGGGGTTCTCATTAGGTGAAGTTTCTGGGAGGCCTTGCTTCTGTTGTGAAACGGCCTCCCAGAAACTTTGATTTAAGCTGTGAGCAATAAAAGGCCCCACTTCTGGCAGAGAGGGTGACGTTGTTGGGAAAGTCAGATGGGTTCCAACAATTGTGTGCACTTGCCTAAACAGCGACACAAATTACTCAGCTTACACAAAAGCTGCTTTTAGACACTTGCAAAATTCAAGATGGGGAATGTTTTGGCTGCTTAATGGGGCGCATTTGTTCTGGATTTGCAAAAAAAAAGAAAGAAAGAAAAAGAAAAGTAGAAGAAAGCTTGAGGGTCACAAGAGAGCAGAGCTCTGAAATGGCCTGGACAGTCGCAGCAGTAATTAGCTGGGATCAGGTAATTGTGACATCTTCATCTTGCGGAGTATAATGAAGTGATTAGTCCACCTCTCAGAAAACATAGAAAGGGAAGACAGCCTTCTCCTGGGAGTTGTACAGAGAATGTATGAAATGACAATTTAGGTTCCTCTGCTACATTTTATTATTTAAGTACTTATTGTATTGGTGTTATTTTCCCAGTGGTTAAAAAAAAATCATTTGTTTTCTTTTTAAGGAAGAACATGACCTTCTAATAATAAGACAGAATTAAAATACTGCTTAAATTTGGTTAAAAAAATTTTTTTTTGACAACATGCCTTGAATTCCAAAATCTGAAACTGTCACTTTAGACACATCTCTATAAATTTTGAGACATAGAAGTTACTGGAAAAAAGTAAAGCACAGTGACATGTAGAGCTCTACCTTTTAAAAGTCAATTAATATTGTGGAATTTTTGTATTATATTCACTATGAAAATCCATGTGATTCCCACACAGAGGAAAAATTTTGAATATTTATATGTTTTAACCAGTTTATTGGCAGGGAGGCAGGGGGCAGGGCGGTAGTATAAAAAACAATGACCACCAACTTTGGAGCAAAAGACATTAACCAGACAAGGCACATTTAGTCTATAATAGGTTTGAGGCTATTTCTTAGGGTTGATTTATTCATATCTTTCTTTCAAAATATTTAGCTTGCCTGATGTGAAATAAAACATGTCTGATGATCATGCTTAGATGTTACTTATGCCAATCTGCTTCTGGCAACTTCACAAATAGTCACAAAACAATGTATCTCCCAGCTCTGCCCCCCAGCTGAGCCAGTGCTACATGGAGGAAACTTTCATGGACTGGATAAATTAAATGTGTGGCTTTTTCTTTCTTTCTTTTTTTTTTTACTGTGGCAAAATATAACTTAACAGTCACCATTTTAACGATTTTTAAATGTACAATTCAGTAGCATTAATTACACTCGCAGTATTGTACAACTATCACTATCATCACTATTTCCCAAACAGTCTCATTACCCCAAACAGAAACTCTGTAACCACTAAGTAAACGGATGGCTTTTTTGTTGCTTGGTTTAATAGTGTTTTCGGAAAATCATATCAGTCAGCCAAACGATCTTTTGTCTCTCACCTCACGCTCCTCTCCAGTGTGCAAGTGCCTCGCCAACTCTAAAGCCGTGGAAATCCCTATCTGTATACTTGGGCCTGGATTGTAATCCCAGCCCTCCCATCCATGGGCTCTTACACAGGCTATAGAATTTGGAGTTATTGCCCATCAGAGTTAGATTCAAGCTGTTGACCTAAAAGCAAGCCATTCGCAGCCACCGGCATCTCCCAGACCCCACTGTCGGGTAATGTGCCTATTATTTTTCCATTTCCCTCACCACGCACCTCTGTCCTTGCAGTGTGCTGTTTCCCAGCTTCCTGTCAGCTTGATCCACTTACCTTCCGCTGATGAAGATAAAGTTTTTTTGCACAAAAGCTGCTCAGCCGCATCCCATGCTGTGTGTTGGCAAGGGCATTGGTAATAGCTTTAAAATTCACTTAAAGAAATTGGAAACAGTGAGTCATGTGCAATCATTGCCAGACACGTTGTTAATTACTTGATAGAGTTGCTACATGGGCTGCCTTTTGGTTGTAATTATAGGTTTTTATCATCCTTGCCTTGCTTGTAAGTTTTTCCAAATTTCTTTCTGAAGATTACAAGTGGAGAGGGATAGGTTAACAGACATCAGATTACGTGCCAGTTTTCCTGAAATTGACTTAACTTATTTAATTGTCATCCTTTGCATGCTGGCTATGTTTCTTTGAGTGCCTGCATTAAAAAAAAAACAAACCGTTTTTTGTGGTCTTACAGCTTAAAATGAACAAACATTTCCTGCTACCAGTAAGTTTGGACCTGACAAAGCTCTCATTAAGGAAGTTGTTGGAAGATTAAAATACTACCACCTATCCTAACAGTAGAGCTTAATTTTTTGTGATGCCGTCAAACTGTATTTGACTTTGAAGCTGCCAGGCATTTAGTAACCACGTAGTGGTAGGAAAACCACTTCTCCCCTGAAGGATCTGAGTGAAGAGCAGTATTGGAACCTCTGAAAAATCCTTGTGTCATTGGTTTGAATTCCACAGGAGACTCATTCTGCAAAGAGGTCAAGAGAGTTTGAGGAAAGTATTTCTCATTCCATGATGATGAAGTTAAAGTCTTGATTGTTCAGTTAAGTAATTCTTCATTATCCTTGTTTAACAAGTTAGGGGACTGGGACCCCATAAAAAGCTTACTTTCATCACCCATGTATATTTGTTGGAAATTGGGAAAAGGAAGACAGGTTAGAATATATGTCCCATCTGGCTTCATTTTAAGGTTAATTTCACTCTTTCTATTTTAATCTCATCTCACTTCCTCCAGTAGAACGTTTATGCTCCCTCTTTCCAGGGGCCTCCCATTCTGCTTAAAGAGAAAGCCCAAGCCTCCCTTATACCAGCTACTTAGGCTTTGATACGTGAACACACCAGCTGAGGATCTTGCTAAAGTGCAGATTCTGATTCACGTACTCCTGGACAGGGGCCTGAGATTCTGAGTTTCTAACAAGCTCATGGGTGATGCTGCTTCATCACCACACTTGACAGGGACCACCCTTGACACGGCAAGGTTCTCTGTCTCCCTCCTTTCCAAGACCACACCTTCCTCCCCTTGGAAGTCCTGCTTCATCTCTCTCTCACATTGAATACCAGTCATCTTGAAAGAACAATCAGTCCCTGCTGTCTTTCCTGACTTTCTGTGTCACAGCCTGGCTTCTTCCCCCAACTCTCTGCTGAAGCTCTTCTGGCAAAGGCCATTGTAGGGCCTTTCTGCCATCATATCCAGCAAGTACTGTCAGTTCTTACCTTACCCTGGGCCCTCTGGGGCATGTGACCAACCACTCCCCTTCGCTGGAAAATGGTCCTCTGACCTCACCTCTCTCGTGCGTGCTCTGGGCAGTCATGACTTAATGCAACTCCCACATCGACCATGCACCCCCCTCCAGAACCAAGATCTGTATTGCTGCCTATCTCTGGGACAGCCCTGCTCCAAAGTCAGTGCATCTCAAACCTACGGTATGTAAATCCATACTCCTCCTGCTCTTTCCTCTTCCCCCTCTTCCTCACCTCCCCAGTCTTACTTAACATCACCGTCATCCACCCAGCTTCTCAAGCTACAAATCTTGGAGGTGTTCTGGGCTTTCCTTGCCCACCTACCTGTCAATTCCTTCCAGTTCTGACTTCATATTGTCTCATGTCCATCCCCTCCTCTGCATATCTAGCCTAAACTGCCCCCCCCCCGTTACTTTTGCCTTGACTATTATACCTCCTTCCTTATTTCCTCCCTCCCCTCTGTTTTCTCCTTCCAATGCTTTTTTTTTTTTTTTTTAATTTTACTTATTTATTTATGGCTGTGTTGGGTCCCCGTTTCTGTGCGAGGGCTTTCTCTAGTTGTGGCGAGCGGGGGCCACTCTTCATCGCGGTGCGCGGGCCTCTCACTATCGCGGCCTCTCTTGTTGTGGAGCACAGGCTCCAGACGCGCAGGCTCAGTAATTGTGGCTCACGGGCCTAGCTGCTCCACGGCACGTGGGATCTTCCCAGACCAGGGCTCGAACCCGTGTCCCCTGCATCGGCAGGCACTGTGCCACCAGGGAAGCCCCCAATCCTTTTTTTAATACTACCTGCAAGCACTAAAAGTTTTCTAAAACCCTTATCTGACGTATCTTTACCTTGTGAAGAAAGGCTCTGCTGGTTGCTATATAGTGCCAGTTACTTAGCCTGACGTCTGGGGCTCTTCCCAGCCTCTCCTATACCCCCCACTTCCCTCTCTAGCCTGCTCTCACCCGAACCTTACACACTAGCCATCCTGTGGCCCAAGTACATCCGGAACGTCCTGCCTCCATGCCTTTGCATCCGCTGTCTTCTCCGTCTGGGATGCCCTTCCTAGCCTTGCCAGTTAAATCCAGCTCATCTTTCAACTGATGGCGTTGCACTTTTCAGTTCCAGAAAAGGGACTAAGAGAATGGACTGTCTGTCCATTCTCCAAAAACAAATCAGGGAAGAGCAAAAGTGGAGAGATTTCACTGATACCTCTGGAGCATACGTGGGTCATAGTTCGCAAATACCATTTGCTAGTACCTTTTCCGCCACATTCTTGATTGGACCATTGTTCCGAGTCAGTAGACGCCCCAATGGTTGGTAGACAGAGTTATGTTTGTAGCTTCATGCTAAATTCTTCCACGTGGTTTTTTCCCTAAGGCTCTGTGTTGTGAATAACATGATCAACAAGTTTATCCCCCTCACTTGATAGCATGTGCAATTAACTTATATCACCTCCACATCTGCCTTTTAAAGAAAAGGCAGCGCGGTGAAGAATCAGGTGGAGCATCCTGCTTGCACAAGTGCATCTATAGCGGAAATACTTTATGCTAACTGCTCTTGTTCGCATCTTCATCACGTTGACTGTACAAGTGGGGGAAAAGTGAGTTCCAGAAAGCACATCTCTGGTTTCTTATGGACTGCTTCAAAATGAAGCTCTTCCCTTAATCCTGGTAGATTTTTCTTGGTGACTTTCTCCATTTGGAGTGCTTTGATCAGCCACTTAGATGCCTGATATCTCTATGACAGTCACAGCCATCTTTTCTTCTTTAGTTGGCCTTCTCTGAAGTAGAGAGAAAGTTCCATCTTTACTCTAGAGTATGATGCAAGGGCAAGGTGTGCGTGTTAGTTGTTTTCTGTTCTCTCATGCTGGAGAGCTTAATTTACTCGCAAATATGAAACCATCAATAACAATTTGCTAAGCCTTGTGGTGTCCAGAGAAAAATCATGCAAATGTACTGAGGAAAGTTGAAGAATGATGCTTATTTTGCACTGATCCAGGGCATGTAGGATAGCTTCTGAATCTGTCCTGCAGAAAGACAGAATATAGTCTATCCTCAGAAACAGTGTAGGCTTAAGACCCCTTAAATGCTGTATTACTATGGAATGGTGCCTGGTGGCAACCCAGGATCCTTTACTCTTACTGTTGAAGGGCTTCCCAGGCTAGCCCTGTGGGTATCCTAGGACACGACCCCACTCCCTGGGGTGTCTTTAGGTACTTAACTGAGCTTGCTCAGGGGCAATCCCAAAACTGATGAGCTTTCTCTTAGTACATTCCATGGGTACTTTAGGGTGCACAATGTTTTTGTTTTGTTTTTTTAATACATTGTTATTTTTTTTAATTATTTTTTTAAATTTTATTTACTTTTGGCTGTGTTGGGTCTTTGTTGCTGTGTGCGGGCTTTCTCTAGTTGCAGCGAGCAGGGGCTACTCTTCATTGCAGTGCACAGGCTTCTCATTGCGGTGGCTTTGTCTTGTTGCGGAGCACGGGCTCTAGGTGTGCGGGCTTCAGTAGTTGTGGCACACAGGCTCAGTAGTTGTGGTGCACAGGCTTAGTTGCTCCGCGGCATGTGGGATCTTCCTGGACCAGGGCTCGAACCCGTGTCCCCTCAGTTGGCAGGTGGATTCTTAACCACTGCGCCACAAGGGAAGCCTGCACACAATGGTTTGAAAAAAGAAGTTGAAGACTGTCGGAGATGTCATTTAAAAACATCTCGAATGCTTTAAGGAACTAGATGGTAAATGTGTGATTTGGCCATTGTGACACAGCCTAGAAGCGTGATAGCCACCACTGAGGCAACCTGGAAAGGGTGTATCCATCTAAAGTTGTCACCTACTTTTTTTAAGAGAATGAAGAGTTCAGACTCTCTAATGGACTAATCTTCAGTGAGTTCCAGCTTCATCTCCCTTTCTGACAGCTTGCCTCTAAGAATGGCTTTAGGGTTCTGGGGTCCTGTGTTGCAACTCAAAATGTGTATTCTCTTAAAAATAGAGTTGTAACAATCTAAGGAACTTGACTTGGGATGGTATCGATACAATAGCTCTTGAGATAAATTATGAATTTACTACAATTAAACCTGGAGACATTTCTGTGAAAAAGGAACTTGAGAAGGGAACAGCTTGTTCCTGTGCACTCTCACCTGACACCTGCACCAGGCGTGACTAATCAATCATTGCCTTCCTCTCCTCAGAGCCCCCTACAGTCACGGCCAATCAGTGAGAGATGCCCTTACATTGAAAATGTTTTGCTATGTTTGCATGATAGAAAGAATACTGGGCTGGGATTCAGGACACCTGTGTATAGTCCCGAGGTTGCCACTGGCTAGCTTTGTGGTTTTGGTCAAGTCTTTTACACTTATCATGGGCGTTTCTGTTCTCCTCTGTAAAGTAAGCGAGGTGGGTTGGATAATCTCTGAGATCCCTTAGTTTTTTAAAATTACACTCTAAATTTTATCAACAACCTGTTCATAAATTTGAATATTTTATTCCATTTTTTTCAAGGGTAAGAAATAAGAACGGGCAGTTTGTGGCCCCTGAGCTCAGTGGGTATCCTTGTGTCCAGTTGTTTGTCTTGTAGAAGATAGACTCCTATCAATCAAAGCTTTTTATTAAGTTGAATTAATTGTCTCTCAGACTCCTATCAGTCAAAGCTTTTTATTAAGTTGAATTAATTGTCTCTCAGACTCCTATCAGTCAAAGCTTTTTATTAAGTTGAATTAATTGTCTTCTCTTTATTCTTTGTTTTCTTAAGGTGGGAGGAGGAGATTATTCTCCGAAGTGATATACTCCTGGACGGGCATTGTATTCTGTTTAACCTCTGGCACATGTGATCACTACACACAGTCCTGTGTCAGAGGGTTCAGAAGCCCGTTAGAAGCCCTGTAGGAATAAGAACTTTGTGCATGGTGGTGAATAGCACAGGTTTCAGGGTCAAGACAGACAGGGGCCAGATCCCGGCTCTGCCGTTTACTGGACTGTTGTGACCTTGGGCAAGTCACTTACCCAAACCCTATCACCCAGGTGTAAATCAAGAATAATACAAGTCTAGAGATTATCATATTAAGAGAAGTAAGTCAGACAGAGAAAAACAAATACCATACGATATCGCTTATGTGTGGAATCTTAAAAAAAAATGATACAGATGAACTTATTTACCAAACAAATAGACTCTCACACGTAGAAAACAAACTTACGGTTACCAAAAGGGGGGAAGGGATAAGTTAGGAATTGGGGATTAACAAATACACACTGCTGTATATAAAATAAACAACAAGGACGTACTGTATAGTACAGGGAACTGTATTCGATATGTTGTAATAACCTATAATGTAAAAGAATCTGAAAAAGAATACATATATTGGTATATGTGTGTATATATATATATATATATATACGCACACATATAACTGAGTCACTTTGCTGTACGCTTGAAACTAACACAACATTGTAAATTAACTATACTTCAATTAAAAAAAAAGAATAATACAAGTACCTGATTCATAGGAGTGTTAGAGGTGAGATAGCGCATGTAATTAAGCAGTCAGTAACCCCAAGAAAGTGAGATACAGAAGCTGCTTGTCCTCTTTTCATGATGATGGAGAAAATGTGGGGCGTGGGGTTAAGAAAGCAGTACGTGTCCAGGGGCAGCAGCCACTAGAAACACCCTGAATTAGGAGCAAGGACCTGCTGTAGGACAGCATTTGTTTAGGGTGATCCATTTCCGGTTGTGCTGGATGCTGGGGGTGCAGATGGAGGAAGGAATAGCGCCCCGCTCCACCTATGAAGGAGCACACAGTGCCGTGGGGAGAGAGGTGGAAATATCACCGTCCTTCTCGCTGAGGCAAGTGCCTTTACAGAGGCCAGCACCGTGGGTCAGAGGGTAGGGACAAGGTCCAGGGAGAGCTTTCCAATCAGACTTGAGAAGCTGAGCAGAAGCAGGTTCCCGGAAAGAACAGAGAGTATGCCATCAGCATGATTTCCAGGAGAGCTAGACAAAAAGAGATCAGGCCAACGCTGGGAAGCCTTTCTGAGCAGAGAGCCCTGTGTGTGCCGAGGACCAGAGGCTTGAGCCTGCTTTGCCTGCAGCTTGGACTGACACGTTTCAACAGAGGCAGGACAGGGAGGGTCGAGTGGGCTGCAGGACAGTAAGAAACACCGGCTCACGAAGGGCTTGCCCAGATGCTCAGCTCCGGGAGGCTTGTACCCTTCCAGACTCCAGAGCCTGTTGGCCGCAGTTTTGACCACAGTGGCTGCGGCCCTGCCAGACCTTAGGCTGGCCTTCGTGCCCCAGTGGTTTTGGGATCAGGGCGCTCTCTGACGGGCCGTCACCAGGGCCAAGGGTAGACACGTGTTGTCTGGTGAGGAGGAGTATTAATAGAGTTATTAATAGTGCGTCCCTGGCCTCAGGTCTCACCCTGAGGATGGTGGTTTGAACTTCTCCGTAATTGGATTGCCCCCGATAAAATCCCGTTACAAACAACAGGGTTTATTGGAACACCTGGTACCAGCATCTCTGTTGGAAATCGGGTTCCGTGCACTACGCTCTCCCTTGCACCTAATCTGATTTCCTTCGCTTCCTCCCATCATCTCCCCCTCCCGCTCAGCCTGTCCCTCTCACTCTGCCAAATAACACCCCGCACAGCCAGGTTTGAATCGCAGCTCTTGTTTTTTAGTGAATATGTGAGAGCCCACGACACTTGTGAATATTGAGTTGAGCTTCGCACATAGTGACTCGGGAGCCTGGCAGGGTGCAGGAGGGGAGACAGGGTTGCTTTGGGTCACTCCATCCATCTATCTGGTGATGCTGGTCGAGGAAGGGGATGGGAAGGGCTGGCCCTGTTGGTCCAAGCTCTCATCACAGAGACCGTTTCGAAGCGCTCGCTGGTGGCCACACAAATGGGGATCCGCTTCTCAGGCTGAGCCCACACACGGATCTCGGGTTTGAGTGATTCCACCAGGTACCTGCCCTGGGCTACGTACAGCAGGCTCGGGGACGACTCCCCCTTGGAGTTCTCGGCGAGTTGTTGGATGTAGCCCAGCAATGGAATAACAGTGGAAAGGGAACTCACTGGGTTGACTGTGGGAAAGTGTATGCTGGCTAAAAGGAGCCCCTCCACGAAAGAGAGGCTCTCGCTCGGGGGCTGGGTTCTGCTAATTGTTCCCTTCCCAAGTCGAAAACACCAGTAAACAGAAGGGATTTAGCTTCTCCTGCTTGGGGGCTGAAAAAGCGTGGATGCTCTGAGTGGCAGTTTTATTTGAAGTTGCTGGGTTACTTTCATTGACGATGATAGTATCATAAAGAAAGGAGATCTGAAAAAGCCAGGGTCTTTTTCAAGCTGCCTGAGCTCAAAGGAGCAGAGAACTCTTGAAGGTAGAATAGGATTCAGGCCACATTTCTTCTTTTTCTGTTGCACAAATGCTGATGATAAATGAGTCTCCATGGTGAACCAGTGTTCATTCAGTGGTGAATTATATACAATCTAAGGTTCTGCTCTGGAGATAACAGCTATACATCAATTAATCGATTCTGTAAGACTTGGTCAACGTGTGATTTTGAAACAATATCAGTAGGCAGTTTCTGTTAATCCCTATTAATCTTAGATTATAACCCCACCTGGGATGCACTGAAGGAAAAAGGCCACCTGGGTCAGAGGGCTGGACCTCTCTCTGTTTAAAATCCTACCACTACTGGCGAACCCAGGAACAGAAACTCTTAGGTTACAGTTTCTCTGTAGGTTCAGGATGCGGCCAGAGTGATGCACATACACCTCTCTCTGCTCTGATTTCATCTTAAAGAGAGCCATGATTTAGTGACGCACCATGATGCACTCACCGCAATTAGCCAATTCCATGGCTAATTCCAATTAGCCAGTGCTCTAAGTGTCATTGATATTCGATAAATTTTTACACCAGATAAAAACCTTGATTTGTTATGGGCTTTTGTTGATAAGTCATTTCTTTCATTATTTTTTAATGTTTGAGAATACTTTTAGAGCATTAGGAAATACTATTGGCTCAGTCAGCAGCCCACATGAAGGGGGTTTTAATGTAAAGAATCCAAGATCAGGGTTAATCCAAGATTGTAGACAATCCAGGAATTATTTACCTTTGCTTTTAGCATGTATTTTACTTTATTTTATTTTAAAAGTCAGTACCCTTTTATTTTTTTAATTTTACTGAAGTATAGTTGATTTACAATGTTGTGTTACTTTCTGCTATACAGCAAAATGATCAGTTATACATATATATATTCTTTTTCATATTCTTTTCCATTCTGGTTTCTCACACAATATTGAATGTAGTTCCCTGTGCTCTACAGTAGGACCTTGTTGTTTATCCATCCTATATATACTAGTTTGCATCTGCTGATCCCAAACTCCCAATCCTTCCCTCCCCCACCTCCCCTCCCCCTTAACAACCACAAGTCTGTTCTCTATGTCTGTGATTTACTCGGCCATAAAAAAGCATGAAATAATGCCGTTTGCTGCAACATGGATGGACCTAGAGATTATCATACTAAGCAAAGTCAGAAAGACAAATACCATATGATATCACTTATATGTGGAACCTAAAATATGACACAAATAAACATATCTACGAAACAGAAACAGACTCACAGACATGGAGAATAGTGTTTTATTTTGTTTATTGAAGACTGCTCTGCTAGAGTAACCTTCCTGGGTTAAGAATATGGGCCTTGGAATGAGAGAGACTCATATTTGCTACTTCTCAGCTGTACAGCCTAGAACAAAGCACTTTCTCTTGCTGGACCTTGATTTCCTCCTCTGTCTAATGGGAATGATAATCATCTTGATAGCCAACATGTAGTAAGTGCTTACTATGTGCCAGCCACTCTTCTAAGTGCTTTACATGTCACTTAATCCTCATTGCAATCCCATAAGGTGCACCTGGGAATAATAAAATGGGACCTGCATAATAGGGTGTGATGTACTATTGAGATAGTTCATGAAAAGCATCTCACATACTGTCTGGTACGTTATAAGAACTCAGTAAATACATGGTGTCAGTGGTGGTTGTAGTAGTTATCTACTGCTGTGTAACAGATTGCCCCCAAATTTAGTACTTTAACCAAAACCAAAAACTTACTATCTCACACAGTTTCTGAGGGTCAAGAATCTGGGGGAAACTTAGCTGAGTGGTTCGGGTTCAGGGTGTCTCGCGAGGTTGCAGTCAGGATGTCGACCTGCATTGTGGTCATCTGAAGGCTCAGCGGAGAGTCCGTGTCCAGGGTGGTTCACTCACAGGGCTGTTGATGAGGCTTCCTCAGGTCTTCACTGGCTGTGGGCAGGAGGCCTTGGTTCCTCAGCATGTGGGCTTCTCCAGAGTGCTGCTCAGGAGTTGCCAACTGGCTTCCCCCACAGCAAATGATCAGAAAGAGAGAGAAAGAGGGAGAGTGAGCAAAAAGGAAACGGCGGTGTCTTTTATAACTCAGTCTTGGAAGTGACATACCATCACTTCTACCGTGTTCTGTTAGGCGCACAAAACAACTCCATCACGATGTGGGACGGGACTACCCAGGGACGTGCACACCAGGAGGCAGGGGTCATTGGGGCCATCTTGGAGGCTGACTACCACCGTGGTATTTGTGCATTTCTAAGTACTACATCGAATCACTTGCCAGACCATAAAGATGGGAAGTTGACCAGAGACCCTAGAAAAACTTCTCCAGAATTAAGGATTTGCTGCCGAAAGAGTACTAGCCTGACCAGTCATTATATGGTTCCGTTGTATAAGTCCAGTGCAACCACCATGCATGTGGGGGGAGTATCTTCGGTGACTTTTTATTTGCATACCCAAACACCTGTGTTGGCCCCTCTGCCGTTTGCTCGCCCTGGCTTCTATTTTAATATTCTGCTACATACTTTGTTTTTTTTTGATCTCCCTCCACTGCAGGCACAGCCCATCTTACAGTCGGTTCTGAAAGCATATAGCAACCCCTAGCTAAAGGTTCATTTCACTGCAAACTGGCTGAAGACCGTGAATTTATATTCAGTCACCAGAGTGTTTCCCCCCAATTTTCTGGGGACAGAGTCACTGCAGTATTCCTTTAAGCAGATTTTTTGGCCTTTCTCTCAGGCCTGCATTTGACATTTTCTCAAGAAAGTTTATTTTTTAATTTACAACTTTGAGAGGTTTATTTTATGAGATGGGTTTTATGCAACAAAATATAATGGGTTCAGGGGCGGGGAAACCCTGTGAATTTGAAATTGACTGCCATGAGGAGGAATCATTCATTTCATTTGTAGGAGAAAAGTGACAGCTCACATGAAAGTAGGAAGGTTTCAGGTCTCAATTCACAGATGGAACAAATCGCCTTTCGTAAGTCAGCACGCTTGGTGTTTTGTATTTGCCATAAATATCTATTTTTGAGGCTTTGGAAGGATGTGATGAGGGTGTGAGCTCTCGGTAGAGGATTATCACAGGGTCCACTTGGCTAAAGGGCCCTTTTGAATTAAAACAAAAGGCGAGAAAGGCTCCTGCCTCATCAGAACATCAGAGCTTGGAATCAGATGGGCATGTCTTTATTCTCTTTCTTCTTGCTAGGGCTCGTGATCCCTTCTGTGTCTCAAAAAGAAGATGCTTGGATACTTGATGCCTGGACTTGCTCATTCTAATAACATAATGGTGAAATATTAACTTATCAAAGTGCTGGAAGCTTTAATAACCATTCTGCCCTGACTCTGAGCAGAAAGGACTGGAAAAATCGCCGTGCTCCCATCTTCACCCTCACACCCCACATTGCTCCATTAATTTCCAGGCATCGCCCTTCATTAGCGACCCCGTGGCTGAAGGACTGTGTTATGAGGCTGCAGGGTCATGAACCGCACCATCTACCCCTTGGTTCATTTCACAGCTTGCTCCTTTCTTAATGCTGCACGGCTCGTTTTCCCCCCTTCACTTGGCGAGAGGGACCTTTCCCAGGACTTGAAATGGATGGGTCTCCCGCTGGCCCTCTTTTGTTTAATGCCTCTCTGTTCTCTGAGCTTAAAAGTGTACACCGTTGCCACAAATAGTAGCATTTGCTCTGCACCCTCACCACCAATGAAGTTTGGACTGCAAAGAAAATATGGGCCTGCCGTGTTTTAACGCAGGCGGTTTTCCAGTGAAGATGGAACACATGAGGATGACCTTATTATTGAGTAAATTTACCTTCATGTGTAAACCCCATCGTGGAAGATGGTATTTGGTGAGTTTAATCTGCTCTGTCTTTTTTCATAAATAAGGTTTAATTATGAGATGTGATTGTGTTTTCCCACTGAATACCCTGGATAGCAGTCTGCCTTAGAAATCCCATGTGTCTAAAATAAACTTCCAAAGCTGATAAAACCAGGGAGAGAGCGCACACCTGCTAAGCGCTGGGATTTCTCCCATCTGTCTGGGTGGTAAGCTGTGTTACCTCTGACCTTTTTCTTGGCTGATCAGCAGGCAGGGGAAGACCGTAGCCATGCCTAAAAGTGCCTAGTAAGGTGGCAGGGAGAGCACAAGTAAAGTTTGTTTTCCCATAAAAGAGGTACTAGGTGCGTAAGGCAGTGCTTCGGAAACGCTGAGGAAACAGGGTAGCATCGTGATAAAGAACATGAACTCCACAGCCAGGGAGGCTTGGGTTTGAATCCAAGCTCTAGCGCTTGGTAGATGTGTACCTGGCCTATAACAAATTGCCTCAAAACCTAGGAGCTTCAAACAGCAAGCTTTGTTCTGTCACACAGTTTCTGGATGTCAGGAGCCCGGAGCGGCTTAGGTTCTGAGTAGCTCTGGTTCAGAATCTGTCACAAGGCTGTAGGCAGGTTGTTGGGGGCAGCAGACATCTGAGGCTTGGATGGGGCTGGAGGTTCCACCTCTGAGTTCATGGCCATGGCTCTCGGCAGGAAGCCTCAGTTCTTTACCACACGCGTCTGCTTGTGACATTATAGCCGGATTCCCTGAGAGCAGGTAATCCAAGAAAGAGAAAGAGAGAACGCCTAAGACAGAAGCCTTAGTATCTTCTGTGCCCTAAACGTGGGGTGACATCCAGCCACTTCTGCCACATTCTGTTGGTCACACCAGCCGTGGTGCAGTGTAGGAGAGAACTGCAAGAGAGTGAGTACCACACAAGAGACCGTTGGGACCTTGGCTACCACAACCGGGCAAGTTACTTAACTTCTCTGAGCCTCCATTTCTTCTTCTGTAAAATGAAAAATAATACTTACTTCCAAGGGTTATAGTGAATATTGAATTTTAATGAAAATGCTTAGGACGTCATTGGACTCCCGATAAACTCTCAATATTATGTGTCGTCTTTATCATCATCATCATTGTCAATATCTACCCTGTAAATTTCTGCAGTGTTTAAATGGGCCTGTATATCTCCAATCTCCGGGGTTTTTAAATTCTTTGCCATGAATGATCCTCCCACTTCTTTGAATTTCATTGTCTTTTTGGCTGCGCACAATTAGAACCTACCAGAAGGTCAATACCTAAAGTCAGATGGGTAGCCCTGCTGAGTCTTTGCTGGCTGCCAGAACCTTGAGAATGTGGATAACGGAAGAATTTGCAGAGAACCTGCACAAAACACTGGTCATTAAAACAATGAGAAAAAAATTTTCTACAAGAGTTTTTGGTCCAAAAACTAATACTGGAGTTTGAGAAAAAGAGGACAAGGGGCATAGAAAGTAATAGTGGAAAGTTGTAGAATATGCCCTCGCGTACTAAATAGAGACCACCTCCGTTCACGCACCCCTTTAAGGATCTGATAAGGATCTGATAAGGATCTTTGGACCTTCTTCCTGGAATAAAGCTCATGTGCAGACATCCAAGTTTGCATAGGATTTTATGAGTTTCCCAGCTCCCACCCATTCCCTCCAGGTGAATCAACTCAATCTGTATAAAAAGAGCAGTAATGTAGTAAAGGTCTAGTATGTCGCGTTTCAATTTTTATCTAAAGCGAATAGCAATTAGGTGTGCCTTAAACACATCAAATCATCACTTATACAGCCACGTGTGTTAGACTTTTGGTGTTTCTGACAATTTACTTGCTACTCCAGCTTTCTGAACGATGCCAGCTCCCCATAATTTGTTTTTCTCCACCATGATGTAATCATTAAGTTGCCGTAATGAAGATTGAAGGTTTAATAATGGAAAGTGTTACAAATTCCAATTTAATCATTCCTAAATTGATTAGTGACTTTCCCCAAATGCCTGGCCATGGAAAACCAGAGGTCTAAGAGAGACAGAGTGCTGTAGTCCGAGTTTGATAAATGGCGCTTTGGTGCAGCTGTAATTGAGTTATTGAATTTACTCCTCTTCCAAATGATGTTTGCATTGTCTCCGCCATATGTGTTGAGGGCCAGAGAAAGGTCATTCGAAGCTTCAAACTGAGGGCACGCATGGGTTACAGCGGGTTTGAACAGCACCATCGAGGTTAGTCAATTAAAAGAAACACCCAGGGCAGGGCATCCCAGGGCCTCGCGCTACTGAGCGGTCAGCGGCAAAATCCCAAAGGCCTATTTAAAAGAGTCTGAAGATGCTGTAAGTAAATGTCTACTCTTGGCCTCGGGCTGTTTAGCCCCTGACAAATGACGTGGGTGAGCCTCTGCAGGCGGATTTGAAGGAAAGGACACCTATAAACAAAGCCGGCGCCTGCGGCTCTGACAAAGGCAGAATTGAAATCATCCAATAGCAGCGCCAGCCTAGCCCACCGCATAGGAGCTATGTTGATTTCTGCATTGCTTCCTATTGCCAGATGGGCACTTTTTAACTTTCCACCTAGATTTTTCTCTACAGCCGTCTCTTAAAGACAGCAGATCAGCGTTATACTTCAAGAAATTTCGAGAACAGTTGTTTTTTTTTTTCTTTCTTCCCTGCAGCCCACTAACTTATCCCCATTTTTTGTCCGCATTCCAGGTGGGTGTACAACATGAATGCCCCTTGCGTTTCTGTGTTTTGTAAATAGTCTTCCTTTTTCTCTGAACCTATTTATATAGCTGTCTTACAATAGAAATTTTACTCTAAGATGTGATTTTTACAGATCCCTTAGAATTCATGTGTATAAACCTTTGAGATCTTTGGGGCGAAAGCCGGGAGGCTGCTTTGCATGGGACTTAGGAGAGACGCACCTTGAATATGTGAATGGAAGAGGTCAGGAAGCGGCGAGCAGCCAGTGACAGACAGCAAGGAAGGCCCAGCCTCCTTGAGAGCAAAACCAGAGGGGAAGGCTGACTGGGGCCCAGCTGTCAGCTGGCACAGTGGCCCTGTGACTTCATGGCTGTGGGCCAACATGTGCATATGGCCAGCACAACACAGTGACAAGCCACCCCAGGAAACTCAAGTCTGCTCTACACTCATACGAATACAGTATTCTAGAACCCCCCTGAAAACACACCGTATGCATTTCCCCAAAACTGCCAGTGGATTAATTTGCGAAACATAGATACTCTATTAAGTTTCCAAGGGCTGCCATAACATTTGTTTCCTTTGTCCATTAAATCACAAACTGGGTGACTTAAAAAAGAGAAATTTATTGACTCAAAGTTCTGGAGGCTGTTAGTCAGAAACCAAAGTGTTAGCAGGGCCACGCTCCCTCTGAGACATCTGTAGGGGAATCCTTCCTTGGCTCTTCCTGGTTTCTGATGGTTGGCCCACAGTCTCTGGTGTTCCTTGGCTTGTAAAAGCATCACTCCAATCTTCTGTCTTTGCAAGGCGTTCTCCCTGTGTCTCTTCACGTTATCGTCCCTCTTCGTTCCAATTTCCCCTTTTTATCAGGACACCAGTTGTATTGGATTAGGGCCCACTCCAGTGACCTCATTTTAACTGGATTACCTCTGGGATGACCCTCTTTCCAAATAAGGTCACATTCTTAGGGACTTGGGATTAGGACTTCACCCTAATCTTTTTTAGGGGACACATTTCAACCTATTAGAGTTAAAAAAAATTACGAATCTAAATTCTTCCTGTTATCTAGGGCAATTTGGAATTTATTTCTCCCAGCTATTTCCATCAAAGCTGAATTTTCTGGGTATTTAAGGGAGAAAAAAAGGATGGCAGGTATTAACAATTGATCCTCAGAATGTCAGGTTGTGAGCAGTTGGTTTGGATGATTGGTTCAATGGGTCTTGGGTCCTGAATTTAGGCCCAAGTTAACCCGTTCAGCTGGCTTTAGCTCCAGGTTGTAGATTTCACTCCAACCCTGCTGCCTTTTCTAGATATAGATGCCATTGTTTCTAGAAAAGCATGTCAAAGAGTATATGAGTTATCTGTCTCCCATTTGAGAATGGTATCCACCACACATGGCAGGCAGTGGGTGGAGTAGGAGCGCATGAGTTTAGGGAACTACAGACCTATATTCAGATCCTGCCAACACCTCTTATCAGCTGAGCGACCTTGGTCCTAGTACTGCTGATGACCTCCATCATGTTCCCTCATCCATGAAAATCAGAGGATGAAGTTCAAATAAGATGGTAAGAGCAAAGTACTTAGCACACACAGCATGGGCTTAATAAAAAGTTAGTTCCTTGTGGGAATTCCCTGGCGGTCCAGTGGTTAGGAGTCTGCGCTTCCACTGCAGGGGACACGGGTTCGATCCCTGGTCCAGGAACTAGGATCCCGCAAGCCCCACGGCGCGGCCAGGGGGAAAAAAAAAAAGTTAGTTCCTTGAGCAACCCATCCTTTGTGTAATCCCAGAGCATGCTGATATAATGTTAATAATCATTAATACCATACTTTACAGTTTACAAAGCCATTGCACGTATTATTACATTTAATTTATATTTATTGGATGGATGGACACTTAAAAACATAAAAATGCTTCTTTTAAATTATTCACAACTGGTAGCCATAACTGTGAATCTTCCAATGTTAAACATTTTAAGTTTTTTTTTTTTAATTTTTTTAGCAAACAGCTGCAGTTAGTAATCTCAGCACTGATATCATCCTCTGATGCAGTGGTTCTCAATGGCAGGTGATTTTTGCCACCAGGGGACATCTGTTAATGTCTGGAGACATTTTTGGTAGTCACAGCTGGGGGTGGTCCTAGTGACATCTAGTAGGTAGAGGCAAAAGGTGCTGCTAAACATCCCATAAAGTGCAGGACAGCCGCTACAACAGAGAATTATCCATCCCAAGATGTCAGTAGTGCTACGCTTGAGGAACCCTGCCTTAAGCCTCCAATATATTTCCATGAGTAAGTGCTCACCTTCAATCAATGCATCCAATCAGAAAATGGGTGCTATGTAATAGCACTTTGTTTTTTATTTCCATCCTGCAAAGAAAACTATTTAAATCAGAAGCAGTATTTTCTAATGTTATGAAAGGGAAAAAAAAAAAAAAAACCAAAAACCCTGCAGCGTAAGTCGATAAGCATTTGATGAATACATATCCCTGTGGTATTGCGTTGCTGATAAATGACAGCTGTGGAGGAACCTGGCACTCAGGCCAGGCTTTAAACATCAAACGGCTAAAGCTTTTGGACGGCCCCTGCATTCACTGCACTTGCACAGTGAGCGAGCAAACAGCACTGGCGAATTTTACTCAGAGCAGACCAAACGGTAAGAGCCATCCCCAAGAGCACGCCTGCCTCGACATGTTGGAGGAATTCAGGGTCACCATGACTGCAAATAATGGGACCTTCAAAATATGGAAAGGCTGCAGTTGCTCAGACTTAATTTATATTAAAGTGCTGACTCCTTTTTTTTTTTTTTCCAGAAAGAAAATAGATATTTGGTAGGATCATAATGTGTGGTAATCATAATCATAATAGGAATCAGACCTGAGCCAAAAGCTGACAGGCATCCTCTTACTTGATTCTCATAGCTCTTTCGAGGGAAGTGGTGATTAGCCCATCTTACTGTTGCACAAACTGAGGCTCTGAGATTAGGTGACCAGTCCAAGTTTACACAGTTGGTACGTTGGCAGAGCTACTTAACTTCATATTGGCATCAGTCAACACAATGGGAGAGTTTGGGAAGGGGACACTTGTAATAATTAGAGATTACTGCCTGTTGTTGAGTCGTACGTGAAGCATGTTAGACGCCTGTTTTCAATCCATCCCAATGGTCCTGATGCCTATTTATTTATTTATTTATTTATTTTTAGCTGTTCAGAACATTTATTACTCCAGAAACGATTTCTTTTATGAGTATACACTTAGTGGACTTTTAAAATTAAAATAAAGGAAAAGAACAAAAAACCTTGATTTGCCATAAATAAATGAGAGGTTATAGGGAATTCTCTGGTGGTCCAGAGATTAGGACCTGGCGCTTTCACTGCGGGGCCCAGGTTTTTGTTTTGTTTTGTTTTGTTTTTTTATACTGCAGGTGCTTATTAGTCATCAATTTTATACACATCAGTGTATACATGTCAATCCCAATCGCCCAATTCAGCACACCACCATCCCCACCCCACCGCGGTTTTCCCCCCTTGGCATCCATACGTTTGTTCTCTACATCTGTGCTTCAACTTCTGCCCTGCAAACTGGTTCATCTGTACCATTTTTCTAGGTTCCACCTACATGTGTTAATATACGATATTTGTTTTTCTCTTTCTGACTTACTTCACTCTGTATGACAGTCTCTAGATCCATCCACGTCTCAACAAATGACTCAATTTCGTTCCTTTTTATGGCTGAGTAATATTCCATTGTATATATGTACCACATCTCCTTTATCCATTCGTCTGTCGATGGGCATTTAGGTTGCTTCCATGACCTGGCTATTGTAAATAGTGCTGCAGTGAACATTGGGGTGCATGTGTCTTTGTGAATTACGGTTTTCTCTGGGTATATGCCCAGTAGTGGGATTGCTGGATCATATGGTAATTCTGTTTTTAGTTTTTTGAGGAACCTCCATATTGTTCTCCATAGTGGCTGTATCAATTTACATTCCCACCAACAGTGCAAGAGAGTTTCCTTTTCTCCACACCCTGTCCAGCATTTGTGGTTTGTAGATTTTCTGATGATGCCCATTCTAACTGGTGTGAGGTGATACCTCATTGTAGTTTTGATTTGCATTTCTCTAATAATTAGTGATGTCGAGCAGCTTTTCACGTGCTTCTTGGCCATCCGTAAGTCTCCTTTGGAGAAATGTCTATTTAGGTCTTCTGCCCATTTTTGGATTGGGTTGTTTGTTTCTTGAATATTGAGCTGCATGAGCTGTTTATATATTTTGGAGATTAATCCTTTGTCCATTGATTCGTTTGCGAATATTTTCTCCCATTGTGAGGGTTGTATTTTCGTCTTGTTTATGGTTTCCTTTGCTGTGCAAAAGCTTTGAAGTTTCATTAGGTCCCGTGTGTTTATTTTTGTTTTTATTTCCATTACTCTAGGAGGTGGATCAAAAAAGATCTGCTGTGATTTATGTCAAAGAGTGTTCTTCCTATGTTTTCCTCTAAGAGTTTTATAGTGTCCAGTCTTATATTTAGGTCTCGAATCCATTTTGAGTTTATTTTTGTGTATGGTGTTAGGTGTGTTCTAATTTCATTCCTTTACATGTAGCTGTCCAGTTTTCCCAGCACCACTTATTGAACAGACTGTCTTTTCTCCATTGTATATCCTTGCCTTCTTTGTCATAGATTAGTTGACCATAGGTGCATGGGTTTATCTCTGGGCTTTCTATCTTGTTCCATTGATCTATGTTTCTGTTTTTGTGCCAGTACCATATTGTCTTGATTACTGTAGCTTTGTAGTATAGTCTGAAGTCAGGGAGTCTGATTCCTCCAGCTCCGTTTTTTTCCCTGTAATTCATTTCTAATCTCATAGCATTGTGGTCAGAAAAGATGCTTGATATGATTTCAATTTTCTTAAATTTACTGAGGCTTGATTTGTGACCCAAGATGTGATCTATCCTGGAGAATGTTCCGTGCACACTTGAGAAGAAAGTGTAATCTGCTGTTTTTGGATGGAATGTCCTATAAATATCAATTAAATCTATCTGGTCTATTGTGTCATTTAAAGCTTCTGTTTCCTTATTTATTTTCATTTTGGATGATCTGTCCATTGGTGTAAGTGAGGTGTTAAAGTCCCCCACTATTATTGTGTTACTGTCGATTTCCTCTTTTATAGCTCTTAGCAGTTGCCTTATCTATTGAGGTGCTCCTATGTTGGGTGCATATATATTTATAATTGTTATATCTTCTTCTTGGATTGCTCCCTTGATCATTATGTAGTGTCCTTCCTTGTCTCTTATAACATTCTTTATTTTAAAGTCTATTTTATCTGACATGAGTATAGCTACTCCAGCTTTCTTTTGGTTTCCATTTGCATGGAATATCTTTTTCCATCCCCTCACTTTCAGTCTGTATGTGTCCCTAGGTCTGAAGTGGGTCTCTTGTAGACAGCATATTGATGGGTCTTGTTTTTGTATCCATTCAGCAAGCCTGTGTCTTTTGGTTGGAGCATTTAATCCATTCACGTTGAAGGTAATTATCGATATGTATGTTCCTATGACCATTTTCTTAATTGTTTTGGGGTTTTTTTTGTAGATCCTTTTCTTCTCTTGTGTTTCCCACTTAGAGAAGTTCCTTTAGCATTTGTTGTAGAGCTGGTTTGATGGTGCTGAATTCTCTTAGCTTTTGTTTGTCTGTAAAGCTTTTGATTTCTCCATCGAATCTGAATGAGATCCTTGCCAGGTAGAGTAATCTTGGTTGTAGATTCTTCCCTTTCATCACTTTAGGTATATCATGCCACTCCCTTCTGGCTTGTAGAGTTTCTGCTGAGAAATCAGCTGTTAACTTTATGGGAGTTCCCTTGTATGTTATTTGTCGTTTTTCCCTTGCTGCTTTCAATAATTTTTCTTTGTCTTTAATTTTTGCCAATGTGATTACTATGTGTCTTGGCGTGTTTCTCCTTGGATTTATCCTGTATGGGACTCGCTGCACTTCCTGGACTTCGGTGGCTATTTCCTTTCCCATGTTAGGGAAGTTTTCGACTATAATCTCTTCAGATATTTTCTCGGGTCCTTCCTCTCTCTCTTCTCCTTCTGGGACCCCTATAATGCAAATGTTGTTGCGTTTAATGTTGTCCCAGAGGTCTCTTATGCTGTCTTCATTTCGTTTCATTCTTTTTTCTGTATTCTGTTCCGCAGCAGTGAATTCCACCATTCTGTCTTCCAGGTCACTTATCCGTTCTTCTGCCTCAGTTATTCTGCTATTGATTCCTTCTAGTGTAGTTTTCATTTCAGTTATTGCATTGTTCATCTCTGTTTGTTTGTTCTTTAATTCTTCTAGGTCTTTGTTAAACATTTCTTGCATCTTCTCGATCT
The DNA here is from genome assembly GCF_949987535.1 of Balaenoptera acutorostrata. Classification (NCBI taxonomy): domain Eukaryota; kingdom Metazoa; phylum Chordata; class Mammalia; order Artiodactyla; family Balaenopteridae; genus Balaenoptera; species Balaenoptera acutorostrata. Next base: position 17,753,979 of record NC_080073.1, read on the forward strand.
TTGCCTCCATTCTTTTTCTGAGGTCCTGGATCATCTTCACTATATTATTCTGAATTCTTTTTCTGGAAGGTTGCCTATCTCCACTTCATTTAGTTGTTTTTGTGGGGTTTTATCTTGTTCCTTCATCTGGTACATAGCCCTCTGCTTTTTCATCTTGTCTGTCTTTCTGTGAATGTGGTTTTTATTCTACAGGCTGCAGGACTGTAGTTCTTCTTGCTTCTGCTGTCTGCCCTGTGGTGGATAAGGCTATCTAAGAGGCTTGATGGGAGGGACTGGTGGTGGGCAGAGCTGACTGTTGCTCTGGTGGGCAGAGCTCAGTAAAACTTTAATCTGCTTGTCTGCTGATGGGTGCGCCTGGGTTCCCTCCCTGTTGGTTGTTTGGCCTGAGTCAACCCAACATTGGAGCCTAGCTGAACTCTTCAGTGGGGCTAGTAGCAGACTCTGGGAGGGCTCACGCCAAGGAATACTTCCCAGAACTTCTGCTGCCAGTGTTCTTGTCCCCACGGTGAGCCACAGCCACCCCCTGCCTTTGCAGGAGACCCTCCAACACTAGCAGGTAGGTCTGGTTCAGTCTCCCCTGGGGTCACTGCTCCTGCCCCTGGGTCCCAATGCGCACACTACTTTGTGTGTGCCCTCCAAGAGTGGAGTCTCTGTTTCCCCCAGTCCTGTCGAAGTCCTGCAATCAAATCCCACTAGGCTTCAAAGTCTGATTCTCTAGGAATTCCTCCTCCCGTTGCCAGACCCCCAGGTTGGGAAGCCTGACGTGGGGCTCAGAACCTTCACTCCAGTGGGTGGACTCCTGTGGTATAAGTGTTCGCCAGTCTGTGAGTCACCCACCCAGCAGTTATGGGGTTTGATTTTACTGTGATTGCGCCCCTCCTACCATCTCATTGTGGCTTCTCCCTTGTCTTTGGATGTGGGGTATCTGTTGGTGAGTTCCAGTGTCTTCCTGTCGATGATTGTCCAGCAGCTAGTTGTGATTCTGGTGTTCTCGCAAGAGGGAGTGAGAGCACGTCCTTCTACTCCGCCATCTTGGTTCCTCTCCCCTGATGCCTCTTATGTATAATAAATCTTGGAAAACTTGGTTTCCCCTTTACAGCCCAGAAGACAGGGTATGTGTTCACCAAACACCACCATTTTCCCCTAGACATGTACCTCATCACCATCATTTCCAAATGCGTTCTAACTGACTCTAAGAAAAAACGTTGAGTAACTATATTTTTCAGGGTGAGGGGAGGAGAAGGGGCACTTAACACAGATTTATTATCTTACAGTTCTGGAAGGCAGAAGTCTAAAATATGTCTTTCTGGAGTATAATCAAGGTGTTGGCAGGGCTGCATTCCTTTCTGGAGGCTCTAGAGGAGAATCTATTTCCTTGCCTTTTCCTGCTTCTAGAGGCTGCCTGCTTCCCTTGGCTTGTGGCCCCTTCTTCCATGTTCAGAACCAGCAACGTTACCTCTGCCTTCGTAGCCACATCTTCCTCTACCTTTGTCTTCCACTTTTTTTTCTGTTGCAGTAAAATACACATAACGTGAAATTTACCATCTTAACTATTTTTGAGAGTGCAGTTCAGTAGTGTTAAGTATATTCGCATTGTTCTAAAACCTATCTCCAGAACTTTTTCATCTTGCAAAACTGAAACTCTGTACCCGCTAGACCACTCCCCATTCCCTCCTTGCCCCAGCCCTTGGCAACCACCATACTACGTTTTATTTCTATGAATTTGACTACTTTAGTGGCCTCATATAAGTGGAATCATACAGTATTGGTCTTTTTGTGACTGGCTTATTTCACTTTGTTTGAGATATTATATTTTAAATGAAACTTTTCTCTAACATCTAGAAATGGAAAATCAGTCATGGTTGTCATAAGAGAAGGAATAGCCATAAAAATGAATACAATGAAAACAGCCCATTATTAGATGCTAGCTGGGTTCTACTGGCTCTTGGACACTCTGATGTTCTTACCTCCCTTTGAGATCGGCAGATATCAGTGAGATGCAAGATGTATCAGGTACCAGACTGAGACTCTCGCTTTTTCACACTCTGGAGGAAAGAAAGATATTGGAGAAAGCAAAACTCTCTTGTTACGTGACTCAGTGTTCATTCAAGGACTGTCCTTGTACCACTTAAAAATAGTTCAGGTGCTACTGGCGATCACCACCGGAGAACATCCAGAAAGGAAAGAGGAAAAGGGCAGGTACAGTGAATGAGCAAATGATCTCAGTGAAGAAACACATATTGTTCCTGGAGTATTTGGAGTGTCTGTGCCATTGGGTGTACAGAGACCAAAAAGGGGCTCTGCCATGCTTCCTTCCTTCACCTGGGCAGATCCCAGTTGATTGTCAATTATGTGTCACCAGGAGGTGAGAAAAGTCAGTTTAATTCCCCATGCAAATTAGGACTTGACCTGACTCTGTGTCTTTACTCCGAGTACCTGGTGCTTGGAAGTTGCTCATTAATCCCTTCGTGTAACCCCGTTGAGATCACCAACCTTCAAATGCATCTGCAGTCTGAGCACCATCTCTGCCCTGGGGGTCACATGGAACACGAGATGGGGTCTGGCGAGAGTCGGTCCCTGCATTCCGGCCGTAGGCACTAAACTGTGGGTATCTTAGTGAATCCAGGATAACTTCTTGGGGACCCATTTTTTCCCCTCTTTGGAATCTACCCAGCATCCTGGCAAGAACGAATGAAACGATGCATCCCTTCACATGCGCAAGAGGGAAGGGAAAAATCCTTGTTCCTCTTTTCCTGGAAACTCTCTACATATTTCTGCCTAGTATTTTACCTACTGGAATATTCTTTCTTCCATTCCTTTGTTAGTTAAAGGAGAATGCAGAGATCTCACTGGGGGTTTATGGTTTTAAACAAGCATTGTTGTCATGAAGTTTTTGGAGTCACATCAAAGCAATCTGTCCCTCCCTAAAAATTCGTTCTAGTGTTTCTGTATGTTTAGGGTGGGGATAGAGGTAAGCCCAGGACCCTCTCTAGGTCCAGTGCATCTCTTAGGGCTCCTGCTTTCACTCCCACGGCAGACTCCCCACACCCAGCCCCACCTTAATAGACTCACGAAGGATTCTGTCCTGGGTCCAGATCCTCGTCTTAAATGCCTTAGGGATGATCGAACACCAGGAATGTAGCCTAGTGTTCCAGGTGAGGTTTTTACTGTCATTTCATCCACCTCTCAGCGACCCAGCTGCCCTGAGTATCTTACCTTTCGTTATTAATTGGCTTTTTTTTTTTTTTTTTTTATGATCAGAGATTTACCGGCCCCCTAAAAGAACTCCAGGGGCCTTTACCTACTTTTATCACACTGTCTTGTAGTCCTAACCAGAGATAACTGTTTGCTTGGGGAGAGAAGGAACTTTTGTTGGTCATTTCAGATAGGATACCATATGTCAAATTTGTAAAATCTTGTTAACATTGTGTTTTCTTCGCTGGAGAATTACCCTCTAGTCGGGGAAAACAGAGCTGCCAATTACAGCAGCCTCCTGCTGTGAATAAACTGGTGTTATATTCCCAGACATCAGGCTAGGCGAGGAAAGAGCCCCCAATTGCCTTTTCCTTTCTTGCCTGATAGAGCTTTAGAGTAGAGCATAATTAGCTTGACTGACAATCAGGAAAATACAGACTTCAGTATCTGTTTTTATTTTAAGGTCTTCCTGTTTTGGAGACGTATTCCAACCCCGTTCTACAATGTATTCCTCGATGTAAAAATTCAGTCAATTTGCAGGGCCAGAATTTGCTTAAAATGTTCAAAAGAAAGATAAATGAATCTACCTTGTGACCCAAGAAACAGGTATATCAGACTGCAACTATTAAAAAAGAAACCATAAATCCCTGTGGCAGTAGAGCTAGTAAATTTTTTTAAGCTGACTCCTTTGGGGGGAATTTGGATCCTGCACTTTCTTAATTTTACAGGGACAGAGATATTGCAAAAGGAAAATTGTTTCTCTGGCACTAAAGACAAATAATGTGTGACAATAATTGTGACTTCCCAATAGCCGTTTTCTGATCCTCAGCAGTTGGCTTCATCCTTGTATAGAAATGGGGTCTTGTTCATCACCTCCGGCCCCTTCAGAGGTTTTCCTTGAAAAATGAGAAAGGGATATTTTGTTTCATTTGGGGTTTTGTTTTCCAAATGTCCTCCTTGCATTTTGCAGCCTGGAAACAAGCAACTTGGTGGATGTTCGGTCCACATCTTCTGCCACCATGCCTAAGGAAGGTGATTTGTTTTAGAAAGGGGATGATTGATCTAAGGTGAAGGAAGGGAAATATACAAAAAAAGGGGAGAGGCTGAGAGTCAAGATGCAAACACTAAAAAACACAAAAGAAAGTACACATCATCCTTCGTCAAATACTTAGCGAGTGCCCAGCATATACCAGGCTCCAGGCTAGGCTCTGGGGGGTAAAGCAGTGGATAAGACACCAACTCTTCCAGTGAGCGCTTCTATTCTAGTGGGGGAAAGAGAGGATGCACACTCTCTGCCAGTATAATTAAACTCATTACAGTACAGGTAATCAGCCTGGAAACAACTTAGCCACTGAAAGGTGTGATCAGGGGCATCCAAAAACCTAGCAGAGTCTGGTTCTAGATTTTTTTTAGAAAGACACCTTTTTCTAAGTTATAAATCCTCTTAGAGTAAATGTCTGTATATAAAGTTTCCAAGGAATGAGGAACAGCTGGAATAAGTAGTATCACGCGAATGATGAAACGGCTTCCCATGCTACTAGTATCCTGGGTCGTCTTCACACTGAGCAACCACGTAGCTCCCAAATACTGTCCTAGGATCAGCCTCTTCCATCCGAGGGTCTCAGCTGCCTGCTTCTTGATTTTGCTAGACCTTCCTTCCCGAGTCTGATATAGAGGAAGGACGGGCCCTGCTTGAGGTCACAGTGCAGTGAGCCCCAAGAGAGCAGGGATTCTGCCACACCCCGCCTCCCCCCCCCCGCCCCCGATAAGAGGACCACTTCTTTTTGCAGCTTGCCTTCTCTCCTCGCAATGTCTGCAGACCTTTCTTGCAAGGCTAAAAGTTTATCCTCACATCTTTCTTTGCCTTTTCCTTTCCATCCTTGGTGGTCTCAACAGTGAGTAGTCACAAAACAAACAGAGCCACTAAAGATGGTGGAATATTTCGGTGGTTAAGCACACAAGCTTGGAAGCAAGACAGACCTGGGTGTGAATCCCAACTTCGGACGTAATACTTAGCCCTCTAAACTTTGTATCCTCATTTGTAAAAGTGTGACCAGTATTGCTTATGGAAAAAGGATGTTGAGAAATGTGATAATGTGAGCAAAGTGCTTAGCGTGGGACCTGGTATCTGGTGGTGGCCACTTCATACGTACATGGCAGCCGCCACTGCTGTAGTTAATTGAGAGAATGGGGCCAGCCCCCAACAGCCCACGCAGAGGGATCAAAGGGCTTGGTTTTCCCTCGACATGCCCTTGTACCCAAACTTAAATGCTAGACTTCTTGCTACATTATGCAATAGGAAGAAAACGTCTACAACTGAAATGGAATCAGGTTCTCTTTAAAGGTTCACAAGCCCTAGAACATTTTAGTGATAAAATTGTGATTTTTACACCTCTAGGGCAAATTTACCATTCAGGTTTTTCTGAGCCTTCCAGCTACAGGCCTGCACAATAAAAAAAAATGGAAGGATAAAGAAAGCATCATTTCAAATGCGTAATCTATTTGACACCTTGCTTTTTATATAATTGAAAGAACACACATCCCAAATTACGCTGGAGCAAAAGATGATAGATGGTATCGATGTGAAACATGAAAGACGAAGTCTAGTTTTTTTTTTCCTCGTTAATGAATATTGAGCAAATAAATAGAGCATTTCAGGACCCTGGAATATATGGGATGCTGTGTATTTATTTTCTTCATTACTCTGGCCACAATGTCACCCAGGAGTATCTCAGGGATGACAACCAGGCAATTAAAGACAACTCTGTCCAGGCCCTGGCCCTGCCAGCGTGAATCATGGCTGTTTCTCTGGCCGCCCCATTGGCTGAACCCCTGTCCTTGGGGAACCTCGGGCTGTGGGTGACTCGGCAGTTTCTGTGGCATGTACTTTTTCACACGTGTGTGATGTGACTGTGGTAGGATACAGCCACTGGCTACAGACCCATCCAGAAAATTAATGCTGTCTCCCACATCTCTCTATGAAAGAGCAAATCCATAGTCTAGGTGAAAAGTGTGGGGTTTCTTTTCCAGATTATCATGAAAACTTGATGCTTGCAGGGTGCTGGTGGGGAGACAGTGTCTCTACACAGATGAATGAAGAAAACCACCTATTTTTAACAAAAACACATTTGCGGTAATCAACACTTCATATGTTCGTGAGATGAGTTCCACTAACACAGATCTTACTGGTGTTTATTTGCTTAACGGGCGGGGGGGGGCGGGGTAGGGAAGGTAGTGTCCAAAGGATTTATTATAATATTTCTGGGGCCTCCAAATGCATACTACTTATCCTACGTTTATATAGCTTCCTGAATTATCTGCAAAGTTGGCTAAGAATGGGTGTGAGATACTAGAAATAAAAACTTACACAGGTAACATAGGCCTGATGGAACGGTTAGCTCTTTTCAAGGCTGGCTATTTTCACTAAAATATTATAGGGTTTAGATTTTCAACCATTTCCTAACATGATTGGATGAGACCCTGTGCTAGTGTATGTTGATTTACTCATTTTGAGACCCATTTGACACAAATTTTAATGAGGAATAGTAAATATAACATGAATCCCTGTATTCATGCCTAATCCATAGGGGAGCTGTGCTAAATTCACTAACTGGATGAAAATAAGCCTTGTTAACTTGTTTCTTTGTTCTTGATTGATTCCAGAAGCTTACTAAGAGTGCACTCACATCACATTCAATGCTAAAACTCTTCATTTAGAAAATGTGGCATCGTTAATAAAGAAAATGATTGCGTTACACTAGCTAGAAATCTAATATGCTCCCAGAGGAGAATTTAAAAATTTCTTAATTCGTAGGAAACCTATAGTTTCCAGCGAATTGTCCAGATAAACCAGAAGTTGAGGCTTCAGAATGTTGGTCCCATTTATTTTGGTCTTAATGACACCGACAGATGAGGGGATAGTTGGCTTGCCGATCGGGTCTGTGGTGATCTTCAGCCATCATGATGGAAAAGAAAGCTCCTTCCTGGGGACTTCCCTGGCAGTCCAGTGGTTAAGACTCCACGCTTCCACTGCAGCGGGTATGGGTTCGATCCCCTGGTTGGGGAACTAAGATCTCGCATGCCGACCAGCCAAAAAAAAAAAAACTCCTTTCCATGGAGGACACAACTCATAACTCAGGCACTCAGGCTCACCAGAGAGAATGTTAGCATTGGTCATTACTGTCCCAATCGTCATTCTCTCACCAATTGCTATTTTTTTCAGTCACAGGATTCTTTGGCTGTTAATTCTCAAAACCAGCAAACTTTCTGTTGCATAAAAGCACTACAACAAAAACCCTACGATGTATGTATGAGAATTCTAACAATAAGAGATTTTCCCATCTCCCATCAACCTTGTCATCTACCTTTCTTCACTTGAAATGGGAGGTGCAGTGAGCTCCGGTGGAAAAGGCAGGTGTGGACTGCACAGGCAGACATCTGGATGTGACTTTTGATTACCGCATCCCAGCAGGGTGACCTTGGGCAAGTTACCTAACTGCTCTGGGTTCTGGGTTCCTCATCGATGACACTGCAATAAAAGAGAGTGCTTAACTCGTAAAGTTATTTTGAGGGCTAAGTGAGAACACACAGCTAAGGTTCCTAGCACTGTGCTAGTATACAATAGGTGTCCAGTACATCCTAGATTGCCATTAAAACCTCAGATATGCACAAAAGTTGGAGGAAAATTACTTTAAATGGAGACAAGATTCACAAATATCTGCAGTGAGACAGAGGACAGGGAATTACCTGACCCTGTGAGATAAACTCATTTGCATTTTTTCAAAGCAGTGAAAGAAGCTAACACTCAGATGTGGCCAGTCTCTGAAGGAGCAGTGTTGGCCTCTGATTTGGGAGCAGTCAGTTGACAGATGTTATGGGCACCTGCTGGACACAGAGGTGAATCCACCCACTAGGACCACCCTGGTGCCTCCTGTTTTCTGATCATGTTGATGAAGAAAGCGAAGCACCCCAAGGTGAACCACAGCCAGTTGATGAGGGCCACATTTCGAGGGTCCACTGTGTTCAGGATCCTTCAACCGAGAAAAGGGATGAAAAGCAAGGGCAGGGCGTGGTTTTCCCCATGGGTATGCAAACCCCAGGTCTCTGCACCTGAATGCCTCTCCAGTTTCCACAGCAGAATTGCTGCTGACTCTGCCCTTGCACGTCCCTGGGGTGGCAGGCACTGGGTTGGCAGGGTGATGGGAAACAGTGCCCAAAAGACAGGGGCTTGATGTGGAAGAGGAGGTCAGCAGAAGCCCAAGGGGATACGTGGGAACAGCAGGCACCCTAGCAGTGTGACTGCCCCCAGCAGCCCTGAATTGTTTCCAGCTAGAGCCAGACGAGCCCACATGGGGGCCATTCTGCACCAATATGGACCATTTTTTCACCAACACCATTTCTCTGTTCCTGAGCCTGGATGGTTCTCTGCATGTGCGCTAAAGCCGCAATGTCTGCTCACCACCCCCCTCCGCAGAGACTTCTTCAAAATAGACATTGTGTTTTAGTGTACTGTTGGGATTTCTTTAATTTAGATGTTAATAAATCAATATAAGTACCATTATTTCCTTTTTAATTTTCCCACTTCAAGTGTGGGGAAACCATCTTCTCGAAATCAACAAAAGGAATTCATACCATAGAAAATAAGTCCTTTGTTATATTATTCATGTCTGTGTCTAAATTTTACATCTTGCTAGGTGGTGCTGTAGCGATCATAGCTGTCTTTAAAGCAATGGGCCTAACCTCTCAAAGGATGGATAAGTGGACATCCTTTCTCTTAACTTCCATTATACATGAAACTGTTACTTTGGTTCGAGGCCTGTGTCTCTTTACTATTTATCAGTATTATTCCAGAAGAAAAGATGAAAGTCATTTGTTTCACATTTGAAAATATGATCATTTATTTAAAATGTTAGCAGTAATTGGGCTTCCCTGGTGGCACAGTGGTTGAGAGTCTGCCTGCCAGTTCAGGGGACACGGGTTCGAGCCCTGATCCGGGAGGATCCCACATGCCGCGGAGCAGCTAGGCCTGTGCACCACAGCTGCTGAGCCTGTGCTCTGGAGCCCGCGCGCCACAGCTGCTGAGGCCCGCGCACCTGGAGCCCACGCTCCGCAACAGGAGAGACCACCGCGGCGAGGAGTGGCCCCCACTTGCTGCAACTGGAGAAATCCCGCGCACAGCAATGAAGACCCAGCACAGCCAAGAATGAATGAATGAATGAATAAATAAAATGTTAGCAGCAATTAAGGCAGATATTTCTAGAAATATTACATTTTTTTACCAATAGGCAGTATTTTGTTTTACTTGAGTCAAAATTTTATTCAGCCATAAATGTAAACCTTGATTGTATCTTAGAAGAATAATACAGGCCTATACACTGAGGACTTTGTTCGGAGGAACAACGCTAAAATGAAAGATGCTCTGATTTCAGGGTGAAGGGAATATTTGCCAACTTTAGGCAAGTCTCGCCATCTGACCTTAATGAGTCCACCACCAGTGGGGAAGGTATCACTGTGATACCAAGGGAAACACACACACACACACACAGAGAGAGCTTTCTTCCTCTTAGATACCCAAGAAACCAACATTTGTACTTAAACTGTATGAATAACACATTGGATTTTTAACCTAACACTGCTGCCATAAAGCAAGGACCATCTTCTGACTGTTGACCACTGAAGTTTAAATGTGTTTCTCACTACTGCCCTTACTGCTGTTTTTTAAGAAGCACAGAAGAAATGGTTATTATTTATGCAGGCTTTGTGCTCCCTCTGCTGGTTCTGTAATTAACTAATAAGTCTAATCCCCATAACTATGCTGATGTCATCAATTATTTTTGAGTATGGACATGGAACTACCCAAATCAGCATGTCTGGTCAGATAGCATCAGGAAAATGAGCAGGAGGTCAGAGGAGGACAGTTGGCCTCATTAAGAAAGTGAAGAAAATGGACATTTTTTTTTTTAACTTTTGGGTTTATTTATTTATTATTTATGGCTGTGTTGGGTCTTCGTTTCTGTGCGAGGGCTTTCTCTAGTTGCAGCAAGTGGGGGCCACTCTTCATTGCGGTGCACAGGCCTCTCATTATCGCGGCCTCTCTTGTTGCAGAGCACAGGCTCCAGACGCGCAGGCTCAGTAGTTGTGGCTCACGGGCCTAGTTGCTCCGCGGCATGTGGGATCCTCCCAGACCAGGGCTCGAACCCGTGTCCCCTGCATTGGCAGGCGGATTCTCAACCACTGCGCCACCAGGGAAGCCCGAAAATGGACATTTTGACTAGTCTGAATCTGTGTGAAAAACCTAAACACAGTTTTATGCTTTTATTTGCACAATACTGGAAAAAACTGATGTGTCGTTGTTTAAACTGACATAATGCATTCCACCCTCTCAGAGGATTTTGGAAACAAATATGACTTTTTCATCTTTAGAACAAAATCTACTGTAATACCTGTTTTGCAGGTGAGAAAAATAGAAGCTCAGAAATTATATATGCCTGACTTCTGGAAGTCTGTACAGGCTAAGAAAATAGCTTCCTATAGGTGGCACCTAGTAGCCAGTGTCTTGACTTCGGATCTGAAACGTGTTTTTCTACCAATGTGGGGATTGTAATATAGCCATTTCTTAAGGTCAGCATAGCATCATGTGATCAATAAGAGCAAAAGTTCTACAGTTGGATCAACCGAGGTTGAATTGTGGTTCCAGCACTTACTGTGTGATTCTGAGTTGGTTACCTAACCTTGACCTCACCTTTCTTGTCCATAAATTAGAAAGAATATTCTAGGCAAGAGTTTTTACCTCATGGAGTTACTATAAGGACTAAATGACATAACGCCATGGTACAGAATAATTCCTTTTTTTTTTTTTTAATTTATTTATTTATTTTGGCTGTGCTGGGTCTTCGTTTCTGTGCGAGGGCTTTCTCTAGTTGCGGCAAGCGGGGGCCACTCTTCATCGCGGTGCGCGGGCCTCTCACTATCGCGGCCTCTCCCGTTGCTGAGCACAGGCTCCAGATGCGCAGCCTCAGTAGTTGTGGCTCACGGGCCTAGTTGCTCCGCGGCATGTGGGATCTTCCCAGACCAGGGCTCGAACCCGTGTCCCCTGCATCGGCAGGCAGATTCTCAACCACTGCGCCACCAGGGAAGCCCCCAGAGTAATTCTTAAAGTGTATTGATGATGATGATTTGGGAATAGTCTTTGGTCGTTACTCATGGTGATTCTTTCTCTAATACGAAAACAGCTTTTTCTCCCAATTATGAAAACTATAAACTTACTAAAGATAAGGGTTCAGTTCAGTAGGAATATATGTACATACCTAAACCAACAGCTTGGAACAGGAGGTGCAAACTTGGATGCAGCTCCAGGAGAAATCAGCCAGTGCACAAGAAAGTATAGAAATTCAGACATATTTCCTAGGGATGATAAGTCAGTCAAACCAAAATGTCAATGCAAAAAAATAAATAAATAACAAATAATAATGATAATGATGTACTGGGATAACAGCTGATTCAAATCAGCTGTTATCCCAGTACACAGAGATGAGATCTGATAAACATCCTCTGGATGTTATGTATTCATTTATTTATGCATGCATTTTTTTTAAATCCACCTGTTTAGTTCTCTATGTAAAATAATTCCACACTGTTCATGCTTGTCCTAGAACCTCCTATTTCTCAGTCAGCACCATGTTCTAGCAATCTCTCCATAGCAATAAATGTAGATCTTCACCATAGTCATGGTCAGTCAGTGTTATCCTTGGCTTGCTTGGTCTTTAGTGTTATAGATACCACTCCACCCAGCTTAATGACTGTGTTCTTAGGTAATGCACATAATTCCAATAACAACCGAGGTAAAGCAGACAGAAGAGGTAAATCTGGAGTCAGGATACATGCAGTGCTTCCCAAAGCCACATATTGGTAATTCTTGAACTATTCACATTGGCCCCTTTCTCTGACCCCTATCAAGGGAGAGTTTGGTGCCACGTTGATGTTGCAGCGCATCATCTTGCTCAGGTGGGGTGGGTGGGAGTCATTGCTAATGGGTCACGCAGGGGCTTGGGGAAGAGGCACCTGGAAACTAAGAGAATCATTGCCTCTGAGTCTGTCTGGGCTCTCTAATTTGCTGGCTCCTGTAGGTTTGGCTGAGACCCCTTGTGTTGATGTACGTGGCGGGCATTTCAGCCACGTGCATGAAAGTCTTCTGAAACATACCTGCCTGTGGTACAGAGCCCAGGCTTACAGTCCTGCCCAAGGGGCGCTGCCATTGCTATTTGTTTTCAAGCTGGTTTAAAAATAGGGAACCGTGTGCTAGGTTAGCTTGCTGCCATCTGATTATTTAGCTGTAATCTGTACCTGTACTTTTCACAGGCCTTGGCTACCCTCTGCCGTGAAAATATTTGGAATTTATTCTTCAAACAGTGTAGGCCACTTTGGTTGTTGATTTAAAGCGTGCTAGAGGTTTTATAATGGTTATTTATATTGGCCAACACTGACCCCTCTGTGAAATGACCTGTTGATGTTGGACGAGGATAAGAAACACTGAATACAATGCAGGAAATGGAAAGAGATCAAAAAGAATGAGTGTGAGCTCAGTCACAATGCTTCGTGGGCTTACACGGAGATCAATGGTCTGTGCGTGTGAGGTTTTCAGAATCATATTGTTTGGCCCACTTGGAGGCATTAGGCGTTCTCTTCTGAGACGTTTAAGAAAGTCGTTCAAACTGTGTTTTTCATTATAATATCAACATTGTTGACTGTTGATTGTTGTCTACAATATTGATTGTAGACAAAATCATTGTCTAAAAGTAAGATTATAAAAAACTATGTATATGTATTGTATAGATATTGTCTAAGAGTATAAGATTATAAAAAACTATGTATATATAGATTTTCATATACTTCAAGCATGAAGAAAATGACTTTATGTACGTGGAAATTATTGTGCTTTAAAAAAAAAAAAAAAGCCAGTGCAAAGTAAGTGTTTCTGTGAAGTAAGTCCATTTCTGTGGACTCTTCCAGAATTACCGTGAACGCACTCACAGGCCTGCCTGGCTGCAAGGAAGTAGCGTGCTTTCTCCCAGCTGTTTTCTCTCATCATTACACTTTTTTTTCTTTCTCGTTATTCAGTCTCAGAGTGTCTGTCTGTCCGTGGCACATTTCCGATGTCATTCCTCTCTGTACAAATGTCAGATACGAGACAAGAGAATATGTATGTTTGACAGCTGCCCAATAAATTAGGCAGAGGAACAAGTTAAGGACAACTGCGGGGGACTTTCAAAAAAACAAACACGTGGCCGGTAAAAAAGAATTTCCTGTGGAAAGCTTGTTTTGTCGGCACCAGTTGTTACTTTGTGAATAACTTACAAATTCATTCTACTGTATGCTTTTAGTCAAGTGTCTATAGCATGGTGTTGGGGATAGCACTGGAGGAGCTCAAAACTTGAAACCAAATAAAATATGTTGCCCCGAAAAGAGAGCATGTACTCTGGAATTCGAAGTATGAGATGAGTGCCTTAATAACACCACCAGTTGGGGGGGCTCTGGGATGGTCCTAGAAGCTCCACCCAGGCAGAACTGACTTGATCTTACCTTCGGTTCCCTGTGAGCATGGAGTTCCCAGCACATGGCTCTGCCCTCCGTGAAATTAGAGGAAAGTGAATTTAAAGAGAATTACCCAAAGTGTATATTTCCATATCAGTTCTGGAGAGCTCTGTGTGGCAGACATTTTGTGGTCTCTTGGGGGAAAATAACAAATGATTGTCATCACGTTGCTGGCAAAGAAAAGAAAAGTGTCTGTTGCTTAGGTATCAATCCACCTCCTACCACGCCTCTGCTTGAGACCCCACTACCAATCAACCATATTGGCTATGTCTTTGTTTTAGTGCTATGTTCCACCGTCATCCCAAGAGTGTATATATGTGGGATGATGGGTGGAGATTAAGGATTCATTCTGTAGCCCTGAGGCCCTTTGTCCTTTTCACATGGGAATCAGACTCACCACAGTGGCCTCAGCTGCAGCCGTGTTCCAACCAGCCAAGCCAGCTGGCCTGTAAACACATGGCAGCTCATTTCTTACATACACCAGTAGAGATCCAATTGTGTTAGGCTCTCACAGTTTTCTCCCTGTGTTCAGTGTTTATTCTAGCAATGGATTCCTGTTACTTATGAGAACTGACTTCCCAATAAACAACGTGAGCAGAGTTACCTTTAAATCTCTGTTTACAGGGCCGTGTGTGTGAGACGAGAAGCTAGTGGGTCTGGGGGATTCAGTAGCGGGAAAGCGGATGACCTCATGTGATATTAAAAGGTGATGGTGTGAGTGAGAGGTACCTGGCGTCAGCAGACGGGTCATTGTTTTAAGAAAGGGGAAGCCCTGCTTTAACACACGTGGGCGGATGTGCTGGGGAGGAAAGCTATTTACCTACCGCGTCAAGTTGCGTATAGCCAGGGAGTTGGCAGTTGAGCCCCTTTCTGAAACCAGTTTTGCTTTGGTGTTTTCCTCCTCTTCATTTACTCTTTAGTGACCCCGTTTGGCACATCGTGCACCATGACCGAAGTGACAGACTTTGGTCCCTGTTGGATTAATCAGTGTGCTCTTTGATCCATGGCATGTGTTCCCCGTAGACACTGAAAGTCAGCATATTCAGCATTTGTGATCTGGCGGTTCAGAGTTGTTAACCGGGCTGATGGGCTGGTTTGGGTATTTGTAGCCAAGATGCTTCTCTCCTTCTAGGTCCTTCACTTTCTCTCATAGCTACTCCCCACAACACAAATATGGGCTGTACCAGTCATTCCTTAGCAGTCAAAATTTGAGAGCAATTTTTTTTCTTTACGGCGCTTGCCCGGAAAGATACCATTAATTACTGCCTATGGAATTGAGCCAGTTTCGGTGTCCCTAGAGCCTGCCCCCCACCAGAAGGAGTATTTGCAGCTCCAGGGAACACAGCTCAGGATGTCGCCTGGCAAACAGTCCACTGACACTGCGCCTTGACTTTGGAAGTGAGATGTCAAGACTTTCCCTGACTTGATACTGGATTTCTCCAGTGTGGAGTTCACGGGTCAGCCTTGGCAGTCCTGGTGGGTTTTCCCAATGGTCTCAACTCCACATGGGTGGGAGTGAATCTGGAGTGTGTCAGCTTTTTTGTTGTTGTTTTTTCAAGAGCATGAGAAATGTTCCAAGTCATCTTAGAAATAATTATCAAGGGGAAGAACACTTCTGACCGTTAATTTTGATGGTCTCATCCAGAGGGGCTGAAAGAACTGAGGGTCCTGATGGGCCAGCCTTTCCTCTTTGGCTTTTTAGTTCTCATCTTTCACAGGTGGGCGTGACCCAGCCAGAACAATCTTGGTTCTGTGGGGTGGTTTTCATCCTTCTCCTACCCTAGTTAGCAGAAGTACCTGAATGCCTTCTGGAATGTGAGCTTATGTCTTAAACCAGCTTGACCATGTGTTTCTTCTCAATCTGGAAAACCCTACAAGTCATTTGGAATGTATACATTTATTTACTAGGAGGAGGCTATTCTTTTATTAAAACGTATTCATTGTATATGTGGCATGTCCTCGTCCCCTCCCCCCGCCCAAAAAAGGAAATGAACTGTGTCTGATTACATGCTAGGCCTCTATATCTGTTGGTCGAATGGATCAGCTTGAGTCTAGCTGTTCCACGCCATTTGTATTCCATATGCGTGTGAATCATGATCCCAATATGTGCATTCATTAGCAGTGTCACCCATGTTTAATGGGAGTTGAAATAGCTTAGTGGTAAGTTTAGCAAGGGCTGAAGAATGTTCAGCAAGGTCTAAGGATAAAGAAGAATGCCTACGGAGAAGGCTTACGGGATTCGTGGCATCTCAATACAGGATAGAGTAATGTAGGATGGATTACACCCTGAGAGGCAAGGCTCAAATTAGAATTGGGGAAATATTTTCTAAAAGCCAATGCTGTTAGAACTGGCTCTGGAAGTGAGTTGAATTATATTCTTCTTTTGGAGGCCTTTAACAAACTGTGGATTGAGAGTAAAAGAAAAAGCCTGGCCAGTCCAGTGTCTCTGAAGGACCCTTCTTCATGTCACCATCTTCCAAAGAAGCAACCCACAGGGTGTCCTGCGTGGCTCTTGGTGGCTGGGAGTGTGAACCCAACTCAGACACTGTCTGGGATGCTGGTTTTATTTTTTTAAGCCAACTGCCTTTTCCACAAAAAGCATGTAGGTAGAACATGAACTTCTTACACCCTGGGCTAAAACGTTTTTTATATATTCTTTTTCATACTCCTTTCTATTATGGGTAGATATAGTAGGATAGAAGATAGAATATAGGATATTGATTATAGAATATAGGATATTGAATACAGGATATAGGATATTGAATATAGTACCCTGTGCTATACAGTAGGACCTTGTTGTTTATCCATCCTATATATACTAGCTTGCATCTGCTAATCCCAAGCTCCCAATCCTTCCCTCCCCCTTGGCGACCACAAGTCTGTTCTCTATGTCTGTGAGTCTGTTTCTGTTTCCTAGATAGGTTCATTTGTGTCATATTTTAGATTCCACGTATAAGTGATATCATATGATATTTGTCTTTCTCTTTCTGACTTAACTTCGCTTAGTATGATAATCTCTAGGTCCATCCATGTTGCTGCAAATCACATTATTTCATTCTTTTCTATGGCTGAGTAGTATTCCATGGTATATATATACCACGTCTTCTTTATCCATTGATCGGTTGATGGGCATTTAGGTTGTTTCCTTGTCTTGGCATCATGAATAGTGCTGCTATGAACATAGGGGTACATGTATCTTTTCGAGTTATAGTTTTGTCTGGGTATATGCCCAGGAGTGGGATTGCTGGATCATATAGCAAATCTATTTCTAGTTTTTTGAGGAGCCTCCATACTGTTCTCCATAGTGGCTGCACCAATTTACATTCCCATCAACAGTATAAGAGGGTTGCCTTTTCTCCACACCCTCTCTAGCATCTGTTATTTGTAGACATTTTAATGATGGCCATTCTGACTGGTGTGAGGTGGTACCTCATTGTAGTTTTGATTTGCATTTCTCTAATAATTAGTGATGATGAGCATATTTTCATGTGCCTCTTGGCCATCTGTATGTCTTCTTTGGAGAAATGTCTGTTTAGGTCTTCCACCCATTTTTCAATGGTATTTCAACCCAGTCGAAACATCTTTTAGTCAAGGGAAGTCAGTAGTAACAAGGGAATGTATTCTTTTGCAGCCTGTGCCATGCAAGTAAAAGTCCAGGTTGCCACTTATTACAGTTTAACGAAATGATCGATTCTAGCTTGCTTTGATTAAATTACATATTCAGTTGTTTTTGTTTGAAATTAAATGCTTGATTATATTACTGAATGCTATGTAATTTTACATGCATCCTTCCCTTATCTAACCATGAGGCATGGAGTGTGATTAACAATGTGACTGCCAGGAGGAAGAAGCAAAATAATTATTTTTTCAGTACACAAGTCCTCATCGTGATTCAGAAATCAATGTGCATCCGTGGAGGGTCGGTGCTCGCCAGCCATGGATTACAGACTCCAGGGTGGCCTTCCCTCATTTCCCTATGAATGTAAGACCTGGGGACTGAGGCTGGCCAGACAGGTTTTTATTTCTCTCTTTTTTAAAGACTCACGTTTAACTACAGCCACTGGGACCTAAATCAGAGCATCCCGTGCCCAAATATGAATATTAATCAGACGCCAAGCCAGGGAGTTCCTCTCGGAGTTTGACAGTTTAAAGAATCAGTTAGTTAATTAGAAGGTGACACGGCATGCCGGGTCCCAAGGCTCTGACCTGCCTTCTGTCTCCTCTTTTTATTTTCCTTTTGACAAGTTGGATTACATCATTACTTGTAGTTTCACTTGTTAGCCCCGCCATGAAATGAGAATATTCTCAGCTGTAATTATCCGTGATTTCTTCCCCAGTCTCTCAAAGACCAGGCTTTAAATAAAACTCAAAGAAACATACAAACATTCGAGGTTCAAAGGCCCGTGAAAATCAGCCTTCCGACCAGGCACACCACACACCACCCACAACGCAGCGAGAAAACCACGGGTCTTCACAGCATTGGAAAGCGGGTCATGGTCGTCATGGTGATTGTTTTAAAATAGAAAGACCCTGTTCTGACTTTGGTGCTGCAGGTGTGGATGTATCCTTCCAGGTGTTTCCGTGGCTTCTCTGGCTTGAGGTATTAGCTATTGTGAATGCCTCCGGGGGTGGCCATGAATTATACCGGCCTGTGTTTCTTGCCTGCCACTGGTGGCTAGAACAAAGCAGAGAATCGTGAACTTGTTTCCTTCTGAAGACGAGACTGGCAGACAAGCCAAACCATTTCGCGGGGTGAACCCTCAAACTAGGTAACTATTTACTAAGCCATGACATTTGCGAAATGCAGCCTTTTCCTTCTGAAACCATAAGCGTGTTTGCTACCCAGGCCATGGCGGTCACTCCTAGAAAGAAATGAGAGCATGTAATGATCATCAGAAGTGACTTTGCTTTGTCTCTGTCGTTGCATCCAGCCTTCCCCACAATCAGGGTGTTTATCGTAGGATTCAGGGCCCACCTACATGAAATACAAGGGTGCTGAGGTCTACTGAATGAGTAGGGGTTAGGGATCTGCATTTAACAACCACGAACATCTCACTTCCCTAGAGGGGGGGATTCTGATGCACCCCAAGGTCTGAGTAATTCTGTTCTAAATGTTTTGGGAGATTTTCCTTGCCATGATATTGCTCTTTTGCAAAGCTTCCTTTTATGTAAAGTTTGCATGTGGTCCATAGAGGAGCTTAATTCCCAGGAGGGAAAACAAGACTCAGATTAGTGTTCAGCTCTTCAAGGGAAGCTTTTCCTGGTGCCCTAAGCAGAAGGAACTCTTTTCTCCTTTCCCGCACACGCCTCTGCATACATCTGTCAGAGCACATCTAAAGTTGTTGACACCATTTAGTGGACACGTCTGTGGGCACAAGACACTGAGCTACTCAAGAGAAGGAACTAGGGTTTAGCATCATCTCTAGAAGGCATTAATAATGAAAATTCAAATAAAAAGAAGAAGAAGAAGAAATCTACTGAGAACTTACCACGAATGCTTTGAGGCCGTCACTCTACTGAGTAACTCATAAAAGCTTTCCCTTTAGTCTTCACAACAGTCCTGTGTGCTTAGATGAGGAAACGGAGGCTTAGGAAGAAACTTGCCAAGTCCCAAAGTCGTGTGCTAAATTAAAGGTGGAGCTGGGATTTGAAATGTGGTAGTCAGAGCCCTGGGCCCTGTCTCCTCACTCTGCTCTGCTGAACCTCACATGGTAGCTGCGTGTTTATAGGTAATGAAAGGGAAGGATATTTTTAGATGGAAGAGGGCATTTCTGCTGTGTTGAACTGCCATTGACAGGAGTACATAGAGAGGCAGGAGGAAGGAAATTAAGATCTGTGCTAGATGTTCCAGCGTCAAGCTGGAAAGGCTATGGCATTTGAGTGTATCCACCTTTATTTGTTTGTTTGTTTGTTTTTTAAATTTATTTTTTTATTTTTGGCTGCATTGGGTCTTCGTTGCTGCACGTGGGCTTTCTCTAGTTGTGGCGAGCAGGGCCTACTCTTCATTGCGGTGCGTGGGCTTCTCATTGCGGTGGCTTGTCTTGTTGCAGAGCATGGGCTCTAGGTGTGCGGGCTTCAGTAGTTGTGGCACACGGGCTTAGTTGCTCCGCGGCATGTGGGATCTTCCTGGACCAGGGCTTGAAGCCATGTCCCCTGCATTGGCAGGCAGATTCTTAACCACTGCACCACCAGAGAAGCCCCTATTTGTTTTGTGTGTATGTGTGACATCTTTGTCTGGTTTTGGTATCAGGGTGATGGTGGCCTCTTGGAATGAGTTTGGGAGTGTTCCTCCCTCTGCTATATTTTGGAAGAGTTTGAGAAGGATAGGTGTTAGCTCTCCTCTAAATGTTTGATAGAAGTCTCCTGTGAAGCCATCTGGCCCTGGGCTTTTGTTTGTTGGAAGATTTTTAATCACAGTTTCAATTTCAGTGCTCGTGATTAGTCTGTTCGTGTTTTCTGTTTCTTCCTGGTTCAGTCTTGGAAGGTTGTACTTTTCTAAGAATTTGTCCATTTTTTCCAGGTTGTCCATTTTATTGGCATATAGTTGCTTGTAATACTCTCTTACAATGCTTTGTATTTTTGCGGTGTCAGTTGTTACTTCTCCTTTTTCATTTCTAATTCTGTTGATTTGAGTCTTCTCCCTTTTTTTCCTGATGAGTCTGGCTGATGGTTTATCAATTTTGTTTATCTTCTCAAAGAACCAGCTTTTAGTTTTATTGATCTTTGCTATTGTTTCCTTCATTTCTTTTTCATTTATTTCTGATCTGATCTTTATGATTTCTTTCCTTCTGCTAACTTTGGGGGTTTTTTGTTCTTCTTTCTCTAATTGACTTAGGTGCTCCACCTTTATTTGTAAGGTAGGAGGAGGAAGGGAAACCAGCACGAGGGGGATCCATGGAGATGAGGAATATATGCTAACAGGAGGACCAAGGAGGAATTAAGATGGAGTGGATGGTCCCCAGGGTCAGACCTTACCGGAGAAGGCAAGGCAGGTGGTGGTGTCTAGGAAAAAGGACCCTAACACAGTAGCCAGAAGGCTGGGGTCACGTTCCAGTTCTGCCACTGAGTACCTGGGTGACCTTGGCCACCGGCCCCTAATCATTTTGGACAGCAGCTTATCCCTAAAGTGGATGGAGGTGAGTCTTGGACCATGGATCTCTATGTCCTCCTGCTTAGATAGTTTGGATCGAGGATTTGCAAAAGGTCCTCAGTTGTGACAATTGAGAGGGCAGTGTGACCCGAGATGGGACAGTTTTAGTGGAGCGCGTTTGGCTGTGGGAGGGAGGGGTGAGGTGCCGACCAACCCACGCGGTGTTGAGGTGAGAAAGGAGCGCGGGCGCAGGCGGACGCCACCGTCAGGAAGCACGCAGCGACCAGGAGGAGGAGGAGGGGGTGGGGTGGAGTCGAGCGTGCCCCCCCCCCCGCTTTAAAATGGGGACACTTCCCTGGGCCTGGGGAGGGAAGAGACAGGCAGCAGGGGCCAGACTGGACAGACCATACTAGACGGTGGGAGGGGTCACAGTCTGGGAGGCCGCGGCTGCAAGCACGTAGGGCCTGAGTTCAGAAGAAGAGAGGCCTCGATTTCCGGCGTAAGCGGGGGGAGAGGAACGTGGAAGGATACGCGGTTTCTGCGGTAGGTGCAGAAGAATACTGTTTGATGCCACGTATACGAGGTACCTAGAAGAGTCAAATTCGTAGAGTCAGAAAGTACACTGGTAGATGCCAGGGGCCGGGGGGCGGGGCATGGGAGGGATGGGGACTTAGTGTTCAGTGGGGACAGAGTTTCGGTTGAGGAAGGTGAAACATTCGGGAGATGGCTGATGGTGAGACTTGCGCAGCAGTGCGAAGGTACGTAGTGCCCTGAACTGTACAGTTAAATATGGTTACAATAGCATGTTTTATATTACGTGACTTCTACCACAATAAAAACAATTTTAAAAAAAAGAAGGTGCGCAAAGTTTGTTTCTCCACCGATGCAAATAATTTGGGGAGAGGAGGTAGCAGAGATAAATACATGGATTGCAAAATATGTGGATTTGAAGAGGTTGGAAAGAAGCAGGGAAGGTTCAGCCCATGTCTGTGCGAATCCCTCGGGAATCCTTCTGTGCTGTTTTGTGACTGGGAGCAGGGGTGAACTTAGAGCAGGCTGGGAACCCCTGCAGGGGGGAGAGGCAGGAGCTGGGGCTCAGCCCCACCTGGCACCGTTGACGTGGGAGACACTGAAGGCTGGTCCAGATGGCAGGATACACACACTACTATATACAAAATAGGCAAACAACAAGGACCTATGGGATAGCACAGGGAACTCTACTCAATATCCTATAATAACCTATGATGGGAAAGATCTGGAAAGGAATACATACCTATACATGTATGACTGCTGGACACTTGAAACTAACACAACAGTGTAAATTAGCTATTCCTCAGTTTACAAAAAAAGGCGGTAAGATACAGAAAGCTGATCGGCGTGGTGCATTACAGTTCAGTATTGGAAAGAAGGAAGTGAGCAGAAAACATGCTCAATCGTCTGTTCTTCTGAGTGCCCTGGTTTACCCGCCTTCCTAAAGTCAGGGAAATTACCAGAAGCAGCCTGGCTTTCGTGTTCTTCTGCAGCTTCCCTGGAATGTGGGCTGTCTGTAGCTACAACCACCAAATAACCTATAAAGAGAGTCAAATATGACAGTGCGGTATTTTGGAAATATAAATTCATTCTGTTATTTAAATTCTTAGATTAAGTCCAGTGATTCTTATGTTTGTTTGTTTTTTCAGTTAAGGTACCAACAGATGATTTTTGTTTTTTTAAGGTCCTTGCAAGACGATATGTATCTGGCCATTCTGTTAGTCCTCAGATATCTTTTCGCCTTTAATTTTACCAATCCATGAACTCCAAGTGATGGAGAAGTATCGGTTTGTAGTGTGCATGGCACGATTCAAAGATTGGCTGGTGTGAAAGTGAGTGAGACTGGAGTATGGCTTAGTCAAGCAAAGCTTTGAAAGAACACCCATTGCTGACATAACAGTGTATTTGTTCCTTTTCCTATAATAAAATACCTCGCCCCAAGGTAGGTCATGGTAGATGGATGCAGAAACAAGATGGGCAGAACTCAGAATGCTGACGGGCACACCTCTACAGTGAAAGGTGCAAAGTGAAAGAAACTGTTGGTGTTCCTCGCTTCATCCCATAAAATAAATTGTGGTTTCAAAGCACCCACTCACTGGCTTTCTCGTTGATATTACCCAGCACAAGTTTGCCCGTCCCATGGGCAGATCTCTGAAAGATGTTGAGGTCCAGCCATCAAAACATTTGGACGCACATTAATGGGTTTTACACCTTTGTATTTCTCCGATATTACTGTTCCGCTTCAGCAAGCCCACTAATATCAGATATATCCTATCAGGGACTATTTTAAATCACTTCAATTTTCTCTGCCCTTGGGCTCTGCCCATAAGACCAGAAGCCGAAGCATGAGTACTGCCTGTGATCTAGTGTTTTACTTCACCCCCCGCCCCGCCGTTTATATTATAGGGAACTTTATTAGCTTTTGGACACACGTATATCAGTTTTAAAGATTAAGTACAACGTCAATAGTTCTTACCCGGTTCTCAAGTATATTGCGTTGTTATATTTTCCCCTAGAATGTTAAAAAAAAAAAAATTTGTATTGCCATTGGTGAGAGAGCATTTTTCTCTTAAAACCAGCCATTGGTCATAATAGTGTTTACTTATTCTCTGAAGTGCTATTTTATATAGAAAGTAAATCCAGGATAGAAGCCTGATAAGTAATTTCAGACTTGATGGCACATGAACCTTATAGGTACAGGTGAATTATGAAGCCTCACTTTGCAATGCTCTTTCTTCCTCAAGTAAGTCTGTTTGTCACAATGACTTGTTTATCTTCTGAGTGATTTTAAAATATTGAACGAGCTTCTGCTTAGTGTCCAAGTCATCCATCCAGCTCATGCTTCTCCTGTCCTCCAAATTCCTTCAGATGCGAACCGTCCAGTAGCCTGTGGCTCAATTACAGGCTATTGGAAAGGACAGTCTGCTGCAGGGGCATGTCCTGAGTCCTAGAATCTGGCCAGGAATGAAAAAGAGAAGCTGCGTTTCCCAGATCCACTTATGGCTGCAGTTCCACCTGACATCAGCCAAAGAAAAGTACAAAGTAATTTGCCGGTTGGGACACCCAGTTCTGAATTCTGATGTGAGCTCTACCCTGGTGTTACCCTCTTGCCATTTGATACCTTTCCCCCTTCACATCCCAGGCCACTTTCTCAGACGTCACTCTGTCCCAGCACCCCTTTGCTTTCCAGACCACCATTCCCTTGGGCTTACCTTTCCTGGCATGCAGCTTCATCTCCAGCAGGAAGTGCATTCGGTCTCCAGCCTGGATCGTTTCTTCCTAGGTCCCAATTCCCTCCATCTTGCAGCAAGCAGCTCAAATCACGCCCGCCCCACAGAGGCTGGAGGAATCACAACAAACCCAGAAGCGTGGTCCCAAGGAGCTTTACTGTAGTTGCCCCAATGGGGTTATTAGGAGGATTGTGTCTCAGTCTCCTGTCTGTAGTGCTGACTTTCCCTTTCCCCCCTTCACAGTTCAGTCCTGTCTTCCAGAGGAGGTCCTGAGCTCCCTGAGTACAGAGACAAGGTTTGACCATTTTTCCATGCTCCCTCAGCTGGTGCGGTGTGGAGCACAGATGCTCGGTAGATGCTCGCTTACTGATTAATCACTATTTATTGGTCATAAAACATGGCAGAGTGTCTGTCTCCAGGACCTTGTAGCTGTCCTCTTAGAAGGAAGAAGCTGGTCACGGTCACCATTCTGTCCCAGACCCTCAGGGTAATGTTCGCCAGCTTCGAGCTCAGTGATTGGGAAGACAGACAGACATGCCCCCAAGAAGCTAGCACAGTGCAGATTGTAGCATATGGCTCTGGCAGAGCACCCAGGAACGGGAGAGGAATTTTGATGGGGAGATTGGGGTTGGCCTTAATATGAATGGGA
This sequence comes from Balaenoptera acutorostrata, assembly GCF_949987535.1. Taxonomy (NCBI): domain Eukaryota; kingdom Metazoa; phylum Chordata; class Mammalia; order Artiodactyla; family Balaenopteridae; genus Balaenoptera; species Balaenoptera acutorostrata. The sequence continues at coordinate 17,778,763 of NC_080073.1, forward strand.
TTTGAAGGATGGAGTCCACATATCGACAAGCAAAGGTTTGTGCTTGTCGAAGGGTATTCTCGTTAGAGCTAACAGTCTCAATAAAAGCATAAATGGAGTGAAGAGATTGGGGATGTCCGTCAAGTAGGGTAGGGGGAGATAGAGAAGGTTGGCAAAAGAGACGTGGGCAAGGTCACAGTGAGGCTGAAACTGAGCGCCAAGTGGATGTACATTCCACACAACGTGGTAAACATGGTGGGACATCAGAAGAATTTGTGGTATGAGAACGAACCCCTTTTATATTTTGGAATTCATGTGATAATGTTTACTGTAATTTTTTATATCAATACATAGCCAGTGATAATGGTTTCCCATTTACAGTCAGGATTAGGTTTCACTTTAAGATACATGTGTTTAAATAAAACCAATTGAGTAGCTTTAAAGAAAAGTATCAGGTAAATAGTGTTGAGGCTAATATATCAACAATCATGGTAGCTCCCTACGGCTGGAAGTTTGGAACATACAGATGCAGACCCGGGAAGACCCTGAGTGGAAAGTTGCTGCAGAAAAGTTACCCAGACCAAGGGCTGAAGGAGTGTTGCAGTTTGACAGTGGAGAAGCCATCGGTGAATTTAGAGCAGCTGTAGTCCTGGGGAGGCCCGAGGTCAAGTCCAGGGTGGCTATTCCATGAGGGCAGGGCTTTTCTGTTTTGTTTATCCCTCAACCATAGTGCCTGGCTCACAGCAGGCGATTAGTAAGGAGGTAATGAGTCAATAGGTGGAAGGTATGAGGTGAGACTTTTATTTCCACCCATGGCAATGAGTCCTGCAGGTGCATTCCTCCCGCCACCCCTGGGCTAGAGCTGCTGAGCTGAGACCAGCCTCATTCCCCCGGGAGAGCCAGCCTGGGGGAATAGCGCTTCCCCAGGTGCAGAAGGGAGGTGGGCCGCCCAGCAGCCCGGCCTGTAGTCTCCGCCTGTGGTCTTATACCCAGACTCTTAAGTTTTATATTTTAAGCCAACAACCGCGGGGACCTGGGCGCCTTGGTGCAACTCCAGCTTAAACTGCCAGCAAGGAGGCCTGGGAGGGAAATGGGGACCACACCGCATCTCAAGGCGGCAGCCCGGACTCTGCACCTGCCCATGTTTGTCACATGGGGATGCAAGGCCCTGTGTGCCAGACCTAGAAAATGTATCAAAAGATGTAAAAACAACAACAAGAACAACAAACAGGAACTCTACACATTTAGGTGAAAACACCTGACTTATTGAATCAGCACCTGATCCAAACTATTGAAGATGCCGTGCTGGTCCAGCATGCAGTCTGTAACCTCAGACTTAGATTTTTCACTTAATGAGGTCACATCTCCTCCTCTGTCCCTCCAGGGTTTTATAATGTTCATTTGTCCCTTTATGTACTTTTTTTCCAGCCTGTTTTTCTAGTCTTTCCTCTGAATCCCGGATAACATGCCTGGTACCATTTCCTTGTGTCCCTCGGCTCCAATTCTGAACGTCTCCCCACTTTCCTCTTCCCGAGGTGTCTTCGTCCTGGCTGTCTGTACTGTCACCTGCTTTCCTTCTCTCTCGTCCAAGTCTCTCTTCACAGCTCAGCCGCCTGGGACATTAAAGCGTGTGCAGGGCTCCCACCTTCATTCTCCCTCATCCTGTCCCGACACCCTCTCCGGTCATTTCTTGTATCCTCCATCCCCGTGTCCACATGTCTCTTTGTCACCTCCATCTCTCCCGCCTGGACTCCCGGCCTCGAATCTTCTTTCTGGCTGTCAGGTCTCACATCCAGTGGTTGGAGCAGACCCACCTGGGTCTCCTCAAGGCCAGGGTAACCCCCAGGGTCTCTGGGAGCCTGGGCGGAGTCACAGGGCTACGACATACGTCACTTCCACATGCCTTTCAGAGCGAAGCCTCCTTGGGGTCAGATGCTTTCCAGGCATTTCTGGGGTCACAGAGATGACTCACTCAGGAATCCACCCTATAGGAATTTCAAATCTCCTCGGGGAAATAGAGGCACTGGCACCCCCCAGAAACACACAACGTGCTCTGGGGCTCCAAGGAAGAAAAGCATCTCCAGGGGCATCCCCGGGGCTTCTGTTGAAGTCACAGCCCATCGGAGCTGTTTCCCACTGGCTGTCTTCATCCTCGACGCCCACGTTCCAGCCTCCCAGGGGCTGATCCCTGTTGCTCTTGCTGCAGTCGTGTCCGGCGGCCTGTTTCGTGGTTCACTGAGCAGCTCTCAGAGACCGATGCTCGTACACCCACGTGGGGTTTGAGCAGCAGCCATGGCCAGGCTGCCCTCAGCCCGCCTTCTCTTCCACCCACGCCACCCCTGCGGGGCCCAGCGTGCGCCTTCTCTCCAAAGGGCTCCCAGTAGAAACAGCGAGCTGTCCATCTCCAGCACCCAGGATGCTCATCAGGCACCTAGAGCCCAGGACAGCAGCACCTCAATCCATTTGGCAAGGGAAGAATATCCTTTCATTTTTTAAAAATAAGATTTGAGGTCCTGAGCAGATGTTCTGAGTTTAGGTAGCTTTTCAGAAATAAAACGGCACTCGTAGCTGCTCTGATATATTCTTTCGACTCATCTGACATTTTTCTATGTGTTCTGACATCTTTGAAGTTGCTTTTTCTCTTTCCTCTGATGATGTGGTTTCCGTCCACACTTGGCTTTCTAGCAATTCTTACTTTTTGTTCAAGAATCAGTTCAAGAAGTCACTGAATGGGGTTCAGACAAGCTGTAGAAAAGTCACCTTGACAAAGACGAGGGTTAACTAGAATTTACTAACCCGTTTCCTCCACAGATTGTAATTTTGAATCTCTGGACATGAGTAGTAGGGGGGCTTGTAGGAGCAGTTTTTGTCCTGAAGGTGCTGTCTTGGTTCGTTCGGGCTGCTGTGGCAAAGCGGCATAGCCGCTGTGGCTTATAAATAGCAGACGTTTATCGCTCAGGGTTCTGGAGGCTGGAAGCCCAAGATCAGGGTACCAGCATGATGGGTGAGGGCTTGCTTCTAGGTCACAGACTTTGAGTTGTATCGTCACGTGGTGCAAGGAACTGGGAGCTCTGTGGAGTGGCTTTTATCTGAGCACTAATCCCATCCAGGAGGGCTCCGCCCTCATGACCTAAGCCGCTCCCCAAAGCCCCACCTCCCAATGCCTTCACATGGGGGGGTGTTAGGATTTCTTTTTTTTTTTAATTTTATTTATTTATTTATTTATTTATGGCTGTGTTGGGTCTTCGTTTCTGTGCGAGGGCTTTCTCTAGTTGCGGCAAGCGGGGGCCACTCTTCATCGCGGTGCGCGGGCCTCTCACTATCGTGACCTCTCCTGTTGCGGAGCACAGGCTCCAGACGCGCAGGCTCAGTAGTTGTGGCTCACGGGCCTAGTTGCTCCGCGGCATGTGGGATCCTCCCAGACCAGGGCTCGTGTCCCCTGCATTGGCAGGCGGATTCTCAACCACTGCGCCACCAGGGAAGCCGGGCGTTAGGATTTTAACATACAACTTTTGGGGGCACACAAACATTCAGACCCTAGCAGACATAAAAAGTGCTTTTTCCAGGTTTATGGCCTTGATCTTAAGGGTGAGAACAGGCTTCTTTGTCCATTTGGGTCACTGCTATATTCTCAGAACCCAGGAAAGTGCCAGGTACAGAGTGGGCGCTCCATACATACCCAGTGCTGTCTTGATTCATTATTGAGCATCTCTGGTTGGGGGAGGGTGGTGGAAACATGTAGCTGGATTAGGCCTGGGCCTTGCACTGGAATAGCCCTCTCCAGGGAGGTAGAGGGGGATGCAGACACAGAAGGACCACGCAGGGTGAAGCGTCCATAAGGAGGCAGCAGAAGTGCAGGGAGCACTGAGGAGGGTCCCTGTCGCTGGTGGGGAGAGGTGGGGAGATTTAAGGAGCACATCAAAGGTGATGGAGTTGGGCGGTCCAGGCCAGGAACCCAGCAGGTGCACAGTCATAGAGGCGTGAAGGAACCTAATGCAGGAAGTGCTGCTGGACAGCAGAGAAGACAGAGGAAGTTGGGGCAGAGCAAGAAGGCCAGAGCCACACGCGCGGGGCTTGGACTGCGTCTTGAGGGCAGTGAGTTTATCAGCTGTGTGTGTGTGCGCGCGCATGTGTGTGTGTGTGTGTGTGCGCGTGCGCGCGTTTCCTAGCCACAGTGTATGGTAGGCATTGAAGTGACAGTGAGGTTCAAACCAGGAGGAAGCCAAGTTAGTGGATCCGTATGATCTGGAAGAAAGCTGGAAAGAGCCCAAGGCAAGGCAGAGCCAGTGGGCAGGTCTCTCAGAGACTGGGGGGAGATGGGATTTATTCCTCCACTAGCTGGGGCTGGCCCCGAAGGGGCTCCATCACTCCATGTGGCCTTGTTTCCTCCTTGGCCCCATCGTCGCTCCTCTTTTTTGTCATGGCTCTTCCCAGAAGAACATAGAGTTCGGCTGAAAGTCTGTACTTTGATGAGACCCGTGCTTATCATACAGTGGGAAAAACAAGAAGGCCATCTTACAGGTGTCAGATGAATAGACGCCCCAGTCTGTGTGCTGAAAATGATATGCTTGAATTAGCTGGATGAGTCCTCAATTAAGTGAACGTGAGTTGATGTCTCCATCTGCTGACTCTTGCAGCATCCCTGATGCCTTACGGAAGTTCAAAGGATGATTGTAAAGGATATTCCCCGGTCCCCGTCAGCCCCCACTGCTTGCGTCTCTTCTGTCCATCTGTCTCAGTGTGTTTTCCTCGGTGACCCCGCTTTGCACTGTAGTTTTCCTTTCCACGAAGGCAGGAAGAAGCGGGCGTCAGTTGGTGCAGAGAGGGGAGAGTGCCATGTGCGCTGGTGAGCCTACGAAGCACTTTCCAATCGTGTGATAACTAACTTGAAAAGGATGTTCAGCATCTTCGGCAAACCGTGTGCGCCTTTGGGCAGCCAGTAGTTTTCATTCTTACTGGGACAGCTGTTCTCTCAAAAACAGTTCTGTTGTAAATGACTTCCTGTCGCTCACAGACTTTCTGCGCCTTTTGGATCCATGGCGTGAAATGCCTTGTGTATGACACAAGATAGGTGAACCTCCCTTCACACAACTGTATTTCTTACATACTCTGCGAAAGCAACATTTTGAAAGCGAAACCGTATTCTTGATGCCCTAGATGATTTTCCAGAGTAAAGGGTAGTTTTAAGGCAGATTATCACAAGATAGTCTTGTTTTGACCGTAATGGGTACGTGAGTATTTTGCATTGTTGATTCCAAATAATGGCAATTAATTCCAATCAATTAATCCAAATAATTCCAATTAATCACAAGCGGGTGGAAAACCAACCATGAATTGAATCTGCATGAGTAATTTCTCTACTCCTCCTCTTCCCCCCAAGCAAGAGGTCTAAGACACCCAGCTCATGGACGTGTCCTTCTAAAGCGACCTTCTCAGAGTGTGACCCAGGCACCACTGAGGGTCCTTGAGGTCAAAACTATTTTCATAAGAATACCAAGGTATTATTTTCCTCTTTCTTTCACTCTCATTCCTTTATGAGTGTACAGTACTGTGGAGTTTTCTAGAAGCTCCTCTATGACACGGTATCAGAAAGGACTGAATGCAAAAAGCACTGTGAAAGGCCAGCTGTCTTCAATCTAGCGAGACATGAAGAGTTTTGTGAAAATGTAAAACAGTGCCATTCTTCTCAAAAAATGTTTTTGTTTTGGAAAATATGGTAACTTTTCCAAAAATGTTGTTTATATTAATCTGTAATGGATTTGTTATTGCTCTTTTAAATCAATTAGGGAATAAATATTTTAAAATTTCTCATTGCCTCTAACATGCTACACTGCAGTAGACATAACCCACATAAACAATGGCCCTTTGGGGAAGGTGTCAGTGATTTTTTAAGAGTGTGAAGGGTTTGTAAGCCCCCAAAGTTTGAGAAACACCGCTCTGAAGTACAGGGCATTATGCAATAAAACTCTCCTGGCTTGTGGTTGAGATGTGAAAGTTTTCTGAGCAAGAGGAGAAGGATTGGCAGAAGTTCCCCATCCACTTAGCCAGGGCCCATTTCTACACTGATTTGGGGATGTACAGTGAAACGACGAGAAAAGCTAACTGAGAAACACAAAACCTTGCCAAAAAAAAAAAAATAATAATTCGGAGGCCCACAGCATTGGGGGAGGAAAAGTAACCGTAATTCCCTCGTGGGGACCCAAGCACGCCGTTCTCCTCTGCATGTGGCACTTGTGGTTTGCGCTCTAAATGAAAGTTATTGAGACCGCTGGGCCAACCTTATCTATTCATTGAGCCACAGAATATGTGTTCTGCGAGCACCTTCACAGGGCTGGACTGTGGTGGAAGTTCAGACCCTGTCCCTGCTCTCAGGACGCTGAAATTCCTAGCCAGGGAGACTCGGTAGGCAAATCAGCATGCGTGGACACGATCATTCATTATTTTGAAGAATGACGCAAAGAAAATGGGTTAAAATGACACAGTAATTTGGAGGAATGAGAAATAAATTCATACAAGGTGCCTGGCAAAAGCTTTTCTAAGGAGGCTTCATTTGAGCTGGGTGGGTAAGGAGAAGGGTAGGAGCCGTTCTGGCAGAGGGAACTGCACTTGCAGAGGCCCCAACAAAGGACATGACTTGGTGGGAGTGAGATGAGCCCTGGCGCAGGGTAGGGGGGGAGTGCAGGGGATGATGGGGACGGAGCAATCGATGGGTAAGGATCTGACTTTATGGGGCATTGGAGGCCCTGGCAGAGAGTTTGATTTTAATCCAAGTGTGACGAAAGGTCATCGGAGGGTCCCGAAGCAAACGAAAGAGGTGGTCTGGTACCTGCTTCATAAAGAACAACCTGGCGTGTGGAGAGTGGATTGGGGGACGGGTAGTCAGTGGGGAGGCACGAGAGGATGCAGAGAGTGGGGCAGGAGGCTCCTGATGTCATCCAGGTGAGACTGGATGGCGGGCCCTGGGCAACAGAGAAGTGGGCAGATCTGAGATCTAGTGTGGAGTAGAAGAGAGCAGGCTTCCTGACGGAAGGCTCTGGGGAGGAGGCCAGGGGGATGAACAAACATAGCCTCTGGTTTGGGTTTGAACCACCTGTGTTTTCTCACATCCTGGCAACAGTACTCTGCAAGGTCATTCGCATTATACCTACTTGGAGATTAGGAAACTGAGGTCTCACTGACTTACTCATGGATCCATAAGGCCCTTCCTAGCATCAAAGCAAGTCAGAGGTCAGTGCCACTGCCCAACTCTGTCTGTGGCTTCCTTTCCCAGGTGCCACACCTCAGCTCTCTGCTCCAGCCCAGATGGTGACACCAGGTGAGGACCTGAGACAAAGGCTCCCTTCCTCCCCGTCCAGGGAGCAAGGCCATTAGCTGATCCCAGCCCCGTCCCTGTGCCTCATCTCTGGGCCCGAGAAATGGGACCAGCTGTGCCTGCTGGCCACCAGCCCAAGCCGAAGTTTACTGGGACTGGTTTACTCACATTGCAGGTGTGTCTTGGTTCCCAGAGAAAGGGAGCTTTATTCTTCAGGCTCCACGATGCCTCTTGACAGGAGACGTGGGAGTCCCCTTGAGAAACAGTTCAGCCTTTATAAACTGAAGCGGGTGAAGGCTGTGGAAGCAATTGTGAGAATTTTAAACATCAACCACTCGGGTTGAGAAAAAAGGAACTGTGCATTTCGTTCTGGTAGTGGGACGATTGTTTATAAATTTTTTTTTTAAGTTTTTTTAAAGCCATCCAACTTACATAGTACAGAGGCTGAATGAAAGGGGGGCAAGAAGCAATGCAGCAAAGACCAAATTTCTTCAGTCCTATCTGTGCTCACCTTCCGTAGGCAATGGCAAGTCCCTGCTTCTTTGAGACTCAGGGCAGGGCAAAGCTACAGAAGTCTAGGCAGATACAGAACGTTGGATACAGATGTGCAGTAGCCAGTGATACTTAGCTCACTGCTGCGTGGCTGTGGGGATGCACGAGACTGGCCGCTTCTCTTCCAGTTAGCCCGGAAGCCCTTTCACAAATAACTTTCTGCTTTGGGAATTGGAAATGCACCTTGGCAATGATTATCTGCTTGCTCACCTTTAGGGCAGCCTGTCTACATACACCCCCCTGGTTACTTTGCATACTCACACATATATCTTGCAATTTAAATTTTTATATTTTATTCATACGTGGAGGATTATTCCTGCAGCTTAGTAAAGCGCTAAATATTATATGAATGTGATTCAAAACATGTCCATTCCATAAAACCCGTTTATGTGCTGTCATTTTCTACAGCATTAAATACATTTTATATCATCAGAAATTTTATGGTATATTTAAAAATGAATTTCTACTTAGCTTAAATGCATTAAGGATTATCCTAAGAGACCCGGCTCAAAATGCAGTCATGTTTATTTGTAACTGCCAGAAAATGGCTTGCAAAACTGTTAGTGTCTTTTATTATTCCCTGCCACCGGAGTACTTGCTTGTTAATTAGAGAAATTTCAACTGTCATGGTTGGCAATTATAGCTTCTGTATCATTGTCTGTTATGAATAGTCAATGAGGGCTGATTAATATGCATGAGCGGCAGTATATATAGCGTGTGCATTGGACCACAATCCAGCTGCCAGAGTCACTCAGAGGAGGGAGCGGTGTGTGTGCGTGTGTGTGTGTGCGTGCGTGTGTGTCTGTGTGTGCGCGTGCATGCTGCTGCCAGGGAAGGGAGCGTGGAAGGGGAGAGAGTTGTTTGCAGCCTCTGAGGAGAGCACCGCCAGCGTGCAGTGTCGTGTCGCAGCACCTAGCACCTGAGGCTCTCCGAGGACACCTTCATGCCTGCATGCTGAAGGCGCTGCTCCTCCCGGGCGCCGGCGAGTCCTGCAGCCTTCCTCTGCCGGTTCTCTAAACATGGGATGCAGTTTGTGCAGCCTGCAGAAGCCAGAGGAGCAGTACAAATTACTCTACGAAGTTTGTCAGGTAACAACGCGCTGCATCTTTTCCTGTGGGCGTGGCCGGGCACTCACCTGGCTGAGCGTAACTTCTGGGGAAGGAATTGGGGATTTCTGTGCGTGTGTGTGTGTACTTGGAATGTGACAGCCTCTCTGACGTTTCTGCATATTTTCTATTAAGTCTCTTAGGTGATTTCCTTTACAGTGGCACCTAAGCGCCTGTATTTGAATATTTCAATAGATGCTGAGGACCGTAAGGTGTGGTTCAAGCTATAATGTCACAAAGCTCCTTTACAATTGCCCGCTGTCCCCGGAGTGGCGGACAGATGTCCTAGGCAGGGTCAACGCGTGGTCACGCACCCTTTGAACAAGTTGCAGAAGACGTGGAGGATGATTAACGCCGGCACGGTTTTGTCTCTGTTTACGAATAGTTGTAAGGCGCTCTTTTCAGGGGAGCGCAGGCCGTCTACTGCACACTTCAGTCTCTCAGCAACTTCTCGTACCAGAACATGTGGTTCAGATTCACGCTTCACACTTGCCATTTCTATACCTCCTCCTGTGAAAACTTTAAGAACTTCCAGAGCAAGTGGCTTGATCTCGGGTGCTTTCGTCCACAGCCGATGAGTCCTCTAAACTTCTGCAGCATCGCTGACAGGAAATTTCAGTGGAGTTGAAATGGGGTATTTACGGTACGGCCCAGAGAACTTATCTTACGTTCATGCTGAGTGTTTTATTTTTTAATATTCCAGTCTTATCCTCACCTAGGAGGTTTTCACACTGCTATACCTGGCAGTTAATGATTTTCCCCTTAAATCATTCTAACTCCTTCAAATTTCTCTCCAGTAATCAGAAAATCATAATTCTGTTACAAAGGAATGTTAACATTAGCACATTAGAAGAAGGTTGTTATATTGAGAAAAAAGGCGCTTGCTGTTTAATTTATGACAATACATGGTATATTAATACAGTCTTTAAAGGGGCTAGACTCAGCTTAAAAAAGAATTTGATTAGCCGTCAATTGGGTGCCATTTTTGCATGAGCCAGCAGAGGGCGCTTAGCATTAAAAACACAGCGAGACAGTGGTGCTTGTGAGTTGGCTGCCTCAAAGGACAAATTCTAATGATTGGGTGAATAAAAAGGGTGTGTGTGTGTGTGTGTGTGTGTGTGTGTGTGTGTGCGCGCGCGCCGGCACTGAGGCATAGAGCAGGTCAAAACAAATCTTATCTTTTGGGGCTTAGGCGCCTCCGCCACCTTCCTGTGTGGAGAGCACATAGCCTACAAAAAACAATCATCTTAAATAAGTTTGGGAAATAATACTTCTGACGTATGACTTCATGCTCAGGGCTTTGCTGGGTTCCCGTCCTTTCAGAGCAGTCTGAGGGCACATTGGAGGTCTGGGCAGAAGTGCCATTGCCACTGGAGATCTGGCCCCCACCCCTTATGTGATCATATGGTAACGCTGTAATCCTAAATTTGCCAAGTTACCATGTGCAGTGAGCCCTGGTGTTCAGTGAGTCAGGCATTCAGAAGTGAAACAAGCAGAACGACAAAACCATCACCAAGGTGGTTGTATACAGTCACTCACTGCTGCATATAAAATAAATACTCTGTGTAAAAATGGAGTTATAATAACTTGCTTTTTTTTCTTTTAACCATCAATGCACGAAAGTGTTATTTCACATACGTTGCTGTAGATGTAATAATTAAACTGGCACCCTCCAAAAGGTGACCCTACCGCATTTCCTGCGAATCTGCGTTAACTTGTGCTTTATTCGTCTGTGTTATTTGGGCTCCTCCCCTCTCTGCCTCCAAAAAGAGGGAGCCTGGGTTTTGTTTGTTTGTTTGTTTGTTTTACTACGTGAACTTATATGGAAATATTTCTGCCCAAAGCATCGTGCAGTAAATTGCTGATAAATGACTTCCATCTGGAATACACTTTGTCAGCAATTTGGGAAGCCATGCAGATTTATTTTCAGGAAACTCAAACTACTTTTGAGACCCATTACCCTTGTGCCAACTAAGTGAATTTCCCCTTTCTCCCATTCTTTGGAAGTCCTGAACCGTAGCATAAAGGAATTCACAAAACACTTGCAGGAATTAATAATTGCATTCCCACTCTTATTATGCAAAGCCTTATTAGAGCAGAGAAATTAAGGTTTCCATAAATTACAGTTCCAGAAGGTCCGGTGTGTCTGGCTTCAGTAAGCGCTTGTAACAGCAGCGCAAAGAGGATCAAATATTCTGGGGCTCAGACTTGATCCTTTCCTCATCCAAAGATAATTCAAAGAGATGCTCTTCATTAGGGCCTTTGGCAAGCTGCCCACAGTTTCTTTTAGGGGCTGCTGTGAACTTAATGATGCAGAACAATGGCTTTGCCTCTTGTTGCAAACATACCTTATTGTACCTTTAATCACAATAGAAAAACACCAACAACACACGAAGTTGCCTGGTCGTTAAAGGACGTTGCACAGAGTGCACACATCCCAGTGATCTGCGCCGTGTGTTAAGGGATGCGTTGAGATATTTGGAGCTCTTCGAAGGAGAGTATAAGATGTGCCCGCTGCCCACCCTGGGGTTGTAGGATCAGGTGACTTACAGCAGTTCTTTGTGCTTTTACGGTGACTGTGGCATCCTGTGGAGCGTCAAGGCAGGGCCCCTGCCTATGAGAGATTTAAAATTTAACTTAGCAGCTGCTTCATGCTTCGGAAAGCCTTCACTTGCCTAGGGTGACTTAGAATACTCAGAAGCACTGTTAAAGTGAAAGGCTGGGGAAGTGGGAAGGGAAGATGCTTTCAGGTTATCAAGGGGTGCAATCTTCTTCTTGGATAAATTAATTGGCCCGGGAGATCTCATGTTCACAGGGTAATGGGACAGGGAGCCTGGCAGCTCTAGGGCTGTGGCTGGAATCCAGCTAAAGCTGATGACCTGTTGTGCGGGAAGGATGTGTGCAGAGATGGGGAGGTCTGCGGCTCAGCTGGCTTTACGCCGGTGACTCCATCGTAGGCCAGGCACCAGCCCTCCACCCAGCCGTGCCCCTCCAGGACCAGGGAAGGCCACCCAGGGGACGCTTTGAGGAGGCTCTTCCCACGAACGGAGGCCTGGGGGAGGGGAAAGGAGTGACACACTAGGCAGTATCATTCATTCCTCCCGCCGCCTCTGAGGTCAGCCAGAAACTCAGCCTAGTGACCTTTGCTGTTTGATTACGCAACAGAGAAATAATTCTGGTTGGGACTTAGGCTTCAAATGAAAAATTATAACAGCTAACACGTTCTCTAAAAATCTGCATGCACATTTTCAAGATGGCAAGTAAAATGTGTTGATAAATGTCAGTGATATTCCTTTCAGCAGCCACAGTATTTTTTTTAATTTTTATTCTTTTATTGAGGTATAGTTGATTTACAGTGTTTTAGGTGTACAGCAGTGATTAAGTTATACGTATATATGTAGGTATGTATCCTTTTTCACATTCTTTTCCATTATAGGTTATTATAAGGTATTGATGACAGTTCCCTGTGCTATATAGTAGGTCCTCGTTGTTTACCTGTTTTATATATAGTACTGTGTATCTGTTAATCCCAAACTCTAAACCATAGTAGTGTTTATCGAGCACTTACTACATGCTGGTGCTGTGCTAAGCGCCGACCATGCATTTCCCCATCAAATCCTCAGTGCAGCAAGCCCCAAGAGATAGGTGGTGTTATTATCCCCATTTCAAAGATGAGGAAACTGAAACACAAAGGAGTTCTAACTGGGGCCAGGAGCCCCATCTGTGCTATAATTCTAAAGTTTGTGCATTCTTCTCTTGTATAAATCATTATCATCAAAGTCACCCATGTTATATGGAACACTTGGGTTCGGTTTTAAAATTTGCTCTTGCCTTTGTGGGGCTCTCTTGCGGACACCACAGTCTCACTCAAGCCATGTGCTGCTTAACACCTCTGTCAGCGTGCTGTTACGTGGATCTGTTTTCTTACAAATGAGAGGGGTTTCTGTAGAGCCTCTGGTCCTTCACATGGGGTAGGGCATGGGAGGGGGAGTGGAACAGAGAGTTCTCATTAACCCCCCCAGGCAGCTTTAAGAATGGATGATTTGAGAAAGCTTATGTTCTTTTGCCTCTCAGTTACAAAAAAATATCGTATAAGAGGATTTGTGCCTCTTTCTGCCATAAATGTTGTTGGTTTTGAAAAGCCAAAACTTCACCCAATAACTGTGACTTGCCAGAAAACTAAAGATGTATGTCTTTGTGACCGTTTCTCCCTCACTCTATTAATAAGCCAGTTGACTAGGAAAACACAGATTTCTATAGGAAATGCTAATGCAGAGCAACAAGTTTAAGGAATATTCTGGAAACTTGAGTGTACACAGTCCTACTTTCATATTTAATTAGCTACATTCAGTACTCAATTAGATGAATTTACTGCTTTAAAGCAAAGCAACTGTGAGTCCGCTGAGAATCAGCCCAGTCGTGGTACAGAGTTAATGGTGGTTAATTAGATGAACATAAACTTGACCTCTACACAGCAGTGTTGAGCCTGGCATCGTTTTCCTGCAAGTAAGAGTGTGTTCGCTTAAACAACCTATCAGTAGATTCTAAAAGCTTTGTTTCTGAAATGGCTTTCCATTCTGAATTAGTTTAAGCAAAGCAGGTATGGAAAAAGAAAGCCCGTCTCCTCCTGCCGTGACAAACTGGGGGCCCTTTGTTGAGTATGGCTCCTGTCTATGGCTGAGAAAGTCACTGTTTCAACATGGGCTACTGTCACTAGCTATTGTTTTCTAACAGTGGATCATAAGCCACTTTTATGTTAAGAAATGAAAAGGTATAGCTTAGGGTTAGACCAGGGCTTACTCCCCTCTTTCTCCCTGTCTCTTCTGTAAGGAGAAAGCTGTGGGGGAACCAGAAGGGAGTTGTCCTGCTTTTCCCATAGAACTGAGGCCACTTAGCCGCCACCCAGCTTAGATACCCTTCTAAGTGTTCCCCTGAGGCCGGGCACACCCCTGGATCTCTGCGCTGAGCCTTCCCAAGTTGTCCTGCACACCCCTGTCTCCCTCCACCGAGCCTTCCCATGAGGCCCTGCACACCCCTGTCTCCCTCCACCGAGCCTTCCCATGAGGCCCTTCACACCCCTGGCTCCCTCCACCGGGCCTTCCCATGAGGCCCTGCACACCCCTGGCTCCCTCCACCGAGCCTTCCCATGAGGCCCTGCACACCCCTGTCTCCCTCCACTGAGCCTTCCCATGATGACCTGCACAGCCCTGGATCTCTACACTGAGCCTTCCCATGAGGCCCTGCACACAGTATTCCCATGATACCCTGCACATCACTCTATCCCTGCACTTCCTTCCATTTGGTTTCCATGTTCTCTGTTCATTGAACCGCCTGGGAGGTCTCATCACCACATGTACCCTCAGCACATGGCTGGTTGACCATGTGGGGTTTTGTATGTGTCTGTGGGGGGTGAGGAGCGAGAAAAGAAACAAGGGCTCTAGTTAGGAGCCCGGAAAGAGAGGAGATGACCATGATTTGAACCCAAGAGGCCAGGAGGGAGAGCAGAGGGGATACAAGACTTTTATTTTTCATTCATTCAGCCAACAGGTTTAACCAGCCAGCCACACTCTGAGCTTCTCTGTGCCTTGCTCACTGGCTCCCCCACGCCCTTAGGATGAAAGGAACCATCTCACTCAGGCTGCAGGGCGCTGTGTGATCTGGTCTCCTCTTACGGCTCCGTAAGCCTCATGCCTCACACCTGCCTGCTCCTCATCTGCCCTGGTCCCCGCAGGGCCCATTCAGCACCCAGAACCCACCTTCCTCCTTCCTTCCCAAGGCTTTCCAACGGACTGTTCCCCTCCACCTGCAGCGTAGTTCACTGATCCTTGAGGGCTCAGCTTAAACGTCCCTCTCCCTAGAGAGCGCCCCTGATCTGAGAGTCCCCTGACCCGCACCTGCGTTGACCTTTCTCTGCAGAGTTTATTCCCTTTCTGGCACTTATCACAACTCATGCACTTATGAACTTGCTTACCATTTGTCTCCGACCCCAGCCCCCAGGAAAATGTGAAGGTAGGGACACTGCCTTGTTCTCTCTGGCACCCCCGGGCCTGACACGGAACCAATAGCTAATCAGGACATATTTACCAAATTAACTTCTGAATGAGGAATGGCTCAAGTGGGTCCCACTTTGGTCTGGAAAGGTTTACGCGGTGACACGTGAGCCCGGGTCCCAGGCCTCTAATAGCTCCCATCGGTACAGCTGCACACTGCCATGAGGCAGGCGGTCACAGGGGAGGGGACTGCCCCACTCGCCACATTCCCGTCACCGGCCTGCCATATGGAGCAGTGAGAAAAAAATGCAGCTTTTATACATGACTTCTTCCCCGCATCAATAATGCAGGGAGAGGCCATGGCTAAGTTGGGGAGGTACAAAGGAATACCGGCAGCAGCTCTGGGTAAAGGCCCACCAGAGCCAAGATAACCCTCACGCACCCTCTGCCAGTGTGGGATTCAGCAGGGAACGTAGCATCCTCTCTCTGAAGCGCACAAAGCCGTGTTCCTGGCAGTGTCACCTTCAGTGGTATGGCAGGGGTCATAATACGAGTGAGATGCCGTCGGGCCATGCGGCGGAGAGGCAAGCCCAAAACTGTCAAGAATGAATTCATCTACTTCGAATGGCCTGCTCTCCTATTTCTTCACCAAGGGCATATTGCATTGTGTGTGTCTGTAGGGGAACTTTGGGGAAGCGGTCCCATTCCCAGTCTACTGGTCCCCTGACTAGCAGAATAATATTTTTTTCAAATACATTTGATTATACTCATCAGCTTGTAATAAAAAATAATTTGAAATAGTGCAGAAGTGAAAGAAAATTAGTGGCACCGGTGTTCAATTGTGGAGAACACGGGTCTTGAGTGACAGTAGGGATCCAGGAAAGCTTTTCTGACTTTTGAAGAGTCTCCAGAAATTTCTTCTAAGTCGTTCATTCTCAAAGTATGGTTGATCCTAGACCGGCAGCCATCACCTGAGAGCTTGTTAGAAACACAGGTTCTCCAGCCCCACTCCAGACCTGCTAAGCCAGAATCTCTGCAAGTGGTGCCCAGCAATCTGTGTTTAACAAGCCCTCTGGATGAGTCTGGTGCTCATTCAAGTTCGAGAACCTCTGTTCTATGCTAAACCAAAAGTACTGGAAGAGGACTCTTTCGCTACCTAAGTTTTCTGGCAGATTTTCTTAAGTCTTCCTCTAGATAAGTAGGCAGCAAGAAAAGCTCTTATCTCAGACATTCAAATGCAAATCGAAAATTTAACCATCTGTTGGTTAATACCAAAAACGTTACTTTATTTTGCTTAAGCAGAGTTTTCAAGGAAATAGTTGTGTACTCTCTAGTTGACAAGCGAAAAACTGTAGGTCAGTGAAGTTTTGTCTATAAAATAAACACACACACACACGTATATATCTTTCACAGAAAAAACTACACTAACCTTCAGTTGTTTTTTTTTAACCACTGTCCTTCTCAGAGTCACCCCAGGCTCCGAAGTTATCCTGTGTCCTAGCCACAGACCCTCCTACTTCTACAAACACTTCCCTTCCCAGTAGTAAATGGGAAAGTAATCTAAAGTAATGCCAAATAATGTGAATGATGATGGGCAGCGTCCTCCTGCCAGAAGAAAATGTGTTTTTAGAAAGGACCTTGTTAGCCAAATGAATCCTGATTTTCAGCAATCTGGAGGAAGTAGGTTTGATCAGGGACTTCTTTGTGGTGATGAGTCATTTAGCTGTCACCATAATGACAGTTCATGATTTACAGACCCCACTTCTGGGGGACATTCAGGCTGCAGGACTTGATCTAACTGTATCTATCAATTAAACGACATCATTGGCCAATCGTAAATAATTCTCTTAGGACATATCTCTAGTTCTTTTGTCAGATGATCAGCATTTTTAGAGGTTCTTATTAAGTGTTGCCAAATTATCCCCCAAATAAGCCTCTCTGTGTAACACCCAACACCTCTCCTCACCCCCACTCCCATACTCACTGGGTATTAAGAAGAGTCTCACTTTTTTTCCCCTCTTTTTTTCTTTTTGCCTATTTGATAGCAGAGAGCAGCGGGAGAGGAGAATGGAATCTCATTTGTAACTTTCATTCTGACACCAGTCTCAAGGTATAAAAATCCCTCTAGGACAGTGGTTCTCGAATGTGAACAGGCATCAGAATCACCTGGAAGGCTTGTCCAAACACTAGGTCCTGTGCATCACCCTTTGGTTTTAGATGCTGCTGGTCTGCGTAACACCCTTTGAGAACCACTGCTCTAGGAGATAATGTAGGTAATGACATGTAGGTGGGTGGGTGAGTGATTGGATGGATGGAAGGAAAGCGGGGAAGGAAGGACAGGATGTGAAGGAAAGGGGGGCATTTAGGGGATATACCTTTTCAGTTTCACTAATGCCAAATTGTTTTTCATCCTCATGGCGGAGAGATTCTTGTTGCTGCACATCCCTATCAACACTTGGTACTGTCTGAATTCTTAACTTTTCCAATGTAATTTATATGGAGAGGTAGCTCACTATGGTTTAAATTTGCTTTTCCCTAATCATTAATGAAGTTGAGCGCATATCCTCAGTATCCTCAGGGGACTGGTTTCAGAACCCCTTGCAGATACCCATAGGGGCAGAAGTCCCTTATATAAAATGGTGTAGTAAAGTGAATATAGTCAGCTGTTCGTACCCCTAGATGTGAAGCCCACAAATACAGGGAGATGACTGTATTTTTCTTCACATGTACATTCATCATATTTGAGTTTCTTTTTCTGTGTATGAAGTCCCTGTTCAGGCTTTCCCCAGTTCTCTATTGGATTTTGCATCTTTTTCACTTGGTTTGTAGGATTTTTTAAAACATAGTCCGGATACGAGTCCCTCAGTAGTTATACACGTTTTCTCCCAGTTTGTAGCTTATCTTTCCCGTCTCTTTAGGATGTCTTCCAATGAACCGCATCCCTTAATTGAATGTCATCAAATATATCAGTCTTTTCTTACAGTTTGTGCTTTTAGTCTCTGTTGGGAAACATGATCTCTACCTTGAAGTCACAGAACTACTCACCTGTTTTCTTCTAAAAATTTAATATAAATATTGCTTTTCACAGTACCTTTTTATATGTGGTGGAAGGCTGGAGTCCAACTTCAGTTTTTTAATATGGATTTTCCAGTACCACTTGGAGAGAAGCCTATCTCTTCCCCATCAAGGGGCGATACCAGCTTCCCTGTGTGGTCGGGACTGTTTCTGGCCTTTCTGTTCTGCTCACTTTCTTCCCTCTGCACCAGTATTGCACTTAGAGCATCTGTTATATCCTGCTGTAGTTATGCAGTAATTCTTGGTCCCTGATAGAGCAGGGCCCTTCCCAGAGCCACCTTGGTGCATTCTTCTTGGCTGTTCATGGCGCTCTTATCATTCGTGGACTTGGGATGTTCAGCTTGTCAAGGTAACATATGGGTAGTGTTCTTTTTCTCAAAGTGGCTGGGAGATTTACAAGTCTTCATTGTAGCAGTGTTTTCAATTACATATATCTTTGATATTTTTAAATTTATTCAATATTTAATAAAATAAAAAATATTCATAAAAGACCCAAGAAGAAATAACTCATTTTAAAACCTCCCCTTTCCCCCAATTCTGAAGGAAAGTAAATCACAAATAGTAAGGGGGGAGGAGTTGATAAGCTGTAAGATCTTTAAAAAGTATAGAATACTACTTTATATTTTTCTTCACATAGAGCATTCTTCATTCCATAAAAGAATCCTCTCAAACCATAACATTTGTTGTAACAGAAGAGAAGACATCCATAAGACTACAGTCAGAGCTGGCGTCTTTATAAACACATTTTCTAAGAGTTTGCATGTTTTTATATAAAGAAGTCTTTGGCAAAAATGTTGTCTTTTTTGTGAACAAACAATGCGTAAACTAAATAATGCAGACACCTACTATGCAGAGCATTAAACCAACGAAAACAGTTAATTTGTCAGACATCTGGGAAGATAACAGTTTCCTCCCTGTGTTAAGCAGTTTACCATAGAATTACCAGACATGTTCCTGTTCTACCCCATGTGACAATTAATTATTCCCCTCCCCTGCCCAAAGTGTCAGTGGTTGTCGCACATAACATTCAAAGTGACGTGCATTTTAATAAAAGAAAACTCCAAAGGATAGGAACCAATTTCCCTCTATCAGGCAGCTGCTCACTATTTGGGGAGTTGGAAAAACCTAGAGAGAAATAAGTATCCTTCATAACAATGTTCCTTGTGGCATCAGGAGGTGAAAAGCAGCGGATGCTTCCCCCCCAGAATCATAGTAGTCTTTTACATCCGGGATTCCGTACCTTTTTATCTAGTTACGAAATGCCCGGCATGAGTAACTTGTATTGCACACCCTCTCCATGTTAGATACCAGCGACCCTGTGCTGCACTTACCTGCATATATTGATGTGTTCCCATTTGGAATAATTCCTTAGCAAGGGGTGCCTCTCTTGCCCCCGTACTGGCATTTTCTCCTTTTTAGTTCTCGATCTAGCAACTTTGTAAGCCTAAGATTTGTAGGGTAGGGCTAGGTCTCTGGAAACTTTGCAGGAATTGAAGTTTGAGTTGTTTGGCATGTCTGTCTCATCTCTCCCACCCCGACGAAGTTTCTCTTCAAGGTCTGCCATGGAGTGGAACCTGGGAGCTTGTGGCTGTTCCCCTAAGACTGAAGGAAGGGGGGCAAATCAGTGTGAGAGTTAGTGCATCTCTTTTTTCTCAGTTGGCTCTGAGGTTTCAGAACCAATTCTATTCCCTATCCAACCAAAGTTAAGAAATGTCCAGACAAAGGATGAAGCAATTCCAGCATCGTATTATTTATCCTTGAATGAATAGTGAAGGCCCAAGGACAATATATTCTCATGATTTGGGGGTTTCTGCTTATTAGCATACAATAAATAATAATAATAGCAATGATAAATAACTGAGTGTTATTTGCTGTGCACGTGGTTTATATACATGTGTCATATACGTGTAATTCTCACACAGCCCCTTAAAGTCCAGGTACTATTGTTAGTTCCATTTTACAGATGAGACAACTGAGAGTTAGTGAGGGAAGATGACTAACTTGCCTGGGATCATGTGGCTGGTAAGAGGGAGAGCAGTTATCCTAATGCAGGACTGCCTGACTCAAGCAGAGACCTGACTGTGGGCGGATCCCCTCACTCCTTCCTTCCACACACACTCAGAGGTCCCTCCGTGGTCCTGGTAACGTGCTAAGTATCAGGCATTGCAATGGAAAGCGAAGTCCCTGCCCTGTGGGGCTGACATTTGTGGGGAGAAGGTGGGAGGGGGTCCGAAATTAAATCTCACACCAGTGAGCGTAAGGTAAACTGCAAAGGAATGTGGGTCGACTACAAAAGCATCGTAGAAAGACTTAACCAAGAACCTGTGCATGGTTTTGTCCTCTTTTAAATGGAGGTAGGTTTACAGCTTTGGAGGTTATATGATGTTATCAGTGTGATACCGCCTTCAAGTGGAAGTTCATCTTATTGTTTGATTAAGGCAGGAGAGGGATTCCACCTGCAGCTTACCCCAGTTGAGAGTTACCTTCTAGTGGTCCTACAGACAGCATGTATTGAGTGCCTACTGTGTTCTCTGGGCTACATGCTGAGAGAAAGACTGAAAACAACCCCTGTGCTCACAGCATTCATGGCCTGGTTGAGAAGACAAACCAGAGACCTCGTTTTACTCAGAGTTGATGTATAAAAGGGGGAAACTCAGGGCCGTGCCGTGGAGTAACTTTGTGCTGTGGAAAGTTCTCTGAGCCTCTCTGAACCTTAGACTCTTCCTCTGAAGCACAGGAATACAAACTCCCCCTCTTCCTTGGGTGTTGGGAGTGTGCAAGTGAGCTCTGATATGTTTGAGTGTACGTACGGCACGATATTGCACTGAACACTGTTATATATTGTCAAACAAGCCGATCTGTGGGGACCAAGGGAGAAAGCCGGCATTTCTAGAGGAGACAGGGGCAGCCAGGTCTCCAAAATTGGGTCAAAGAGGATCATCGTTATGGGTCGTTAAGTCTCCGGGGGGATGCGTAAAGCGCCGCGCATGGATCCAGAAAGGCCAGCTTCTGGACATCACTGGGTACCACTGTAGCTAAGTCATTTCTGTTAAAGCAACAGTGGAGAAGAGGGCTTTCAAGAGATGTCTGTAAGGCCAAGTCTTCCCCAAAATAATATGCAGAGGTGGAATGACGCCGTATGTTTGGAGGAAATGCTCAGATTCAGTCATTTGTTCAATAGGTTATTTTTTGAACGCCTGCCGTGTGCCACGTCGGGACAGCCACCGACGATGCTGCAGTGGTTGCAGAGGTAACTAAACAGGTTACGGTCCTCACGTTCTCACCACTCAGAGATGGAGGGAGACGTCGCCAAGTTGCCTCTCAGGTGAAGTCACACCTGTGACCAACACTGTGGGTGGCCACTACCAAGCACTCGGGGCACTTGTAATGGGGATTAGGACTCAGTCATGGTGGCCAGGCTGGCTTCCTGACCTGTGAATAGTCACGGGTCCCCAGACAGAGGCTCTGGGGCAGAAAGAGTCCTGGATTCTAGGAGAAGCGTATCATTACTTTCATGTGCACGTGTCCCATATATGCTTCGGTATCCAGAGAGGGCTTTGTTTCCAGCATGCTATGCAAACTTTGACACTTACTCGTTGAGCTACAGCCGATGAAAACACTTTTGAACGAATAAAAGGGCTGTGTAGGTGGTGGTGTGACTGTATGACATATATTTAAAAGAAGAAATGTTTTGATATTAACCATCTCCCTGCCAAACTAAAAAAGCTAGCGAAGGGGATGAGGGAACATAAGTTGTCCAACTGTAGATTTTGAAAACAGGGAACTATATTCAATATCTTGTAATAAACCGTAATGGAAAAGAGTATGAAAAGGTAAATCACCTATACTTCGATTAAAAAAAAATTATTGCCTAAAATTAAAAAAAGAATATGAAAAAGAATATATATATACGCACACATACATCTATAACTGAATCACTTTGCCATACACTTGAAACTAACACATCGTAAATTAACTATACTTCAATTAAAAAAAATTTTTTTAATATGTATTTAGACTTATACATTCATATCAATAAAAAGGAGCCTATATTATTCCCAGATAGAGTTTGTATGCAAAGCCTAGGATAGCAGTTAGCACAGGTATTCAGCCAGAAGTTTCCTCTGGACACACACAGCAAATGTTACCACTGCTAAGCTTGTTTTTCAGTGAGCTCACCCGACAGGCACGATGAAATGAGGTCAAAGAGAAGTTTCCAGAGCTTCAGACTCTTGGTTTCTAACTCAACTAAGAAAAGGTTTTAAAAAGGAAAAATCCCTGACCCAAACCAAAGCAGAGGGAAAAAAAACTGCTGTTGCCTAAAGCAACTAAAGAGAAACAGTGTTTCCACGGCTGCCCTCTACCGCTGCGCATGATGGGGAATCATATTTTTGCCGCCAGCGGTCTTATTTCTTTTTCTCCGACCCACGCACCATTTTGCTGAAACATAGCTGCAAGTGAATTTCCACCCATCTGGGCACACTTGCTAACTATACTGAAGCATCCAAACTGCAAATATCAACCCCAGCCATCTCCCTCTCCCCTGTGATAACTTTACTCTTCAAAAATATTATTCCATTCTTTTTCCGGCCTTGTGTATGACATAATCAGAATCATGTACACACACTTGCCTCTCTCTGTCTCTCCCTCTCTTGCTGGAAAACCCCTACATTTCCTCATATTCTAATTGCATTGTCAAGTGTTTTGTTTGGTTCATTAATTCCTTCCCAGATGATTTGCTCCTGGTAGGTTTCTAGCAAGTTCTACCCATGTCTAATAAATCATCTTAGAAAACGCTGCAGGTTCTTCTCCGTCCTAGAGACTAGAGTCCTGCACCCCTGCAAGCGGTTTTATTCTCCTTCCTCTCACAAGATTATCCTCTTCAGCTTCATTATTAAAGCTCTCTAACCATCCAGTAGCAGAAGAGAGATTGCAGAATGGCTCGCTTCCCTGCAACATACTCAGGGTTGTTTTGTCATCTAAACAAAGTTTCTCCAGGTGGCTGCAGGCAAGGGGTCCGTCTCCTCTCTGTCCCCTGCTGGACCTGAGAGTCAGGGGGATGACTGAAAGGACCTGCTACCCTGATGGGATGCTTCCATGTAACCAAAATGGAGAGCAAGAAAATGAAATCAAGAGGTTTTAAGTGAGTATCCGGAGGATGTGAAAGGATTTAGGGACACAGGTCTTGCTCCCAGGATGTGACTGAATTGTTGGAGCAGGGGATTATGGGATTGTGTCTAGAAAGGCTGTAAGGCATAGGCCAGGTGTTGGGTAATCAGAAATAATCAAGGACGCCCTCAGGGGCCACTGAGATTCATCCTGCATTAAAAGTCATCATCATCACCTAGAGTAATGCTCTCATTTACAGGTGAGGAAACTGAGGCCCAGAAAGGACCCGTGGTTTCTTTTGACAAAAAGTATAATATTTTGCTTACTTTATCTTCTTGGTTCCCAGCATTTATCAATGACAAGACTCATGCGTATGTGATTTAGTACTTTTAACCCAGTTCATATTTTCTACAAATATCTTTAATTTTATTTTTTATTTTTGTTCAGTTCAACAAACTTATCATGGGCCTCCTATGTGCTAGGTGTTCTGTGCGGTTGAAATATGCAATTATTCTGCCATTCTTCTTTCCCAGAGTTTAATCACCAAAAAAGCGAGGATCAATTATTATAATGTGGTCGTAGTTTAAGCCCTTCGGTGCCTGTGAAGTCAAGAGGCAGAGTCATTTTATTTCCTATTTCAGAGGTGATAAATATCCTAGAATGTCATCATTATTCTTTTCGTGCCATTTGTAAATCACATTTATAAATCTTTGAGAAAGAAGTACCAACCTAAGTTTATTCTTGATTCATAAAGGTTCTAAATCTTCCCAGTTTCTGTTTCTTCCACCGTAGATGTCTCCAGAGTTGGTTATTCCCACTCATTTTCATTGGCTCTTCTTTCACAGCCAATATTTCCAGAAATCTGCATTAATTTCTCACAGCAGCCACGAGGTAATTGCATATCTCAGTGGAGATAACTTAGGATTTACACAATCTATTGATGTCAAGTTGTTTCTGGGCTCTGGTTGCAAGGGAGGGGTCTCAGCAAAGTATGACTGTTTTGGCAATCCAGGAAAGATGTGTCCGGATTCATGACTGCATGTAAGCACTCCTAAATGGAATAGTCATACTTATTACAGATGAAATGTGAGCTGGGTAGGATGAAGTGTTTTTCCTTTTGGAAATGTTATTATTCAAATTTAGAAATACATCTCAACCCAGCAGAAAAGAGGCAAATATTTTCTCCTCTAACCTGAATTTCCTTAACAAATTGAACAGTAATTTGCAATTAAAAATACAGAATCTTTCCAGAGTTGAGGACAGACACCAGGTTAGCTTTTGTGCTGTAATTATGTCAACTAGGTAAGCGGTGAAGTGGCACCCCTCCCCCAGTTACGCAGCATCACTCTCCAGAATGATTCTGTTAGCATAAAATACGGACTCATGTTCCCCACTCTGAGAACACTTGCGCAACAAGGGCTGTCCCGAAAAAACAGAACAAAACCAAACCCAAAGCCAAAACGAGGGCTGTCCTGCCAAACTGCAGGCTTCAATTCTGCAATTTTTCCTTCCCTTCTTCGTTCTCCCTGTGGGAAGGTTAGGAAATTTTTCATAATGAAAATGCCCACAGTTAGCTATCATAATACCACTTTGAACTGCTGATGTCCAGTAAAGGTCAAAACTAAAAATCCAAAGATTCTTGTCAGTGGACACGGTTTGCATTTTTAATACTAAAACACCAATAATGTGGGACAGTTTATGTGAAGGACAAAGAGTTTCAGGAGCAAGTGGGTGGAGCTCCCCTTTTTGAAGCTGGGGAGTGTGTGTCCCGTTTGGCAGAGAGAATTGTTGAGATTCGAGATTGAGTAGCTTTTTTAATCAATCAGCAAGATAAACCGTTCTTCCTCTTCTAATCTAACCCCCTTATGGTTTTCCGGCAAAAGGGTGGAGATACAGGATTCCAGAGTCTCAGGGAGCAAAGTCTCCAGCAATAACTAGGAGCTTCGGTCGGGGCAGGACGCTCTCATCGTCCACGTGAACTTGTGAGGAAGGCACCCCAAGAAGGAGCAGGGACTTAGGACCCCGCCCATTACAGAGAGCCTGTAGGCAGGAAGTAACCCAGTAGCAGAACCACCCAAATTATCAAGAAACCCAGGACCTGCCTAGGTCCCTATTCAGCTCAAAGGTTTTGAGATTTGGAGCTTGCGTTTGTTTTTGCTTGATAGTCACACTTCAACAGGTAGTTTACTTTTGCAAAGAATGCTGTATTTGGAGTTAGTAGTTCGGGGGAGCTTGAACTTGGTCTCCTGTTTAATAGCTATGGAACCCTTAGGCAAGTCACTTACCCTCTTGAGTCTCAACTTCCTGTGAAAATGGAAAGAACTCCCCTGGTGGTTGGGAGGGCTCCACTTCCCAAATATCTCTTTGGTCTGCTTGCGCCACTCAGTCGCCTTGTTCCTAACCCCTTCCAGTCCATTCTTCACACAGCAGCCAGATGCTATGATCATGTTTCTAAGATGTAAACCTGAACACATAGCCTTTGAGTCCTGTCACCTCTCCACCACCCCCCACGACCCCCCCCCCCCCCCGCTTAAATCATCTCAGGACCAAAGTCCTATCTGTAGCCTCTGAGGGTCAACATAATCTGCACCCAACCACCCCTCTAGTCTCATCACATAAGCATCTCTGTTCCACCTATCCTGATCCTCTTGTACCAGGTTTCATCCAGCCTCAGGGCCTTTGCACATGCTGCTCCCTCTGTCTGCAATAATCTCTCCTCTCTTCCTCTCCACGTAAATCCTGGTTATTTTTCTGATTTGTCCTCAACATCTCTTCCTCAGAGGAGCCCCCTCTTCCCAACACCTGCCCCTTAACGCTGCCAGGTTCTCTTTCCTTCCCTCAGTTATGGGATTATTAGCATCTGTCTCCTTACCCAGACTATGAACTGCCTGGGGCAGCTCCCATTTCTGGTTTTGCCCACTAATGCACTGGGGTTTCAGTAGGGGTATTGGGCACATAGTCATTCTCGGGTTTTATTATTCATGCGCTGATTGCACATGAATAAGTGAATGTACAGTGCCTAAGCCTCGTGTATGGTACATAGAAAATACTCAGAAGTGTTAGACATTATTTGTTCAAAGAATCAAGTAGCTTTGGTCTTTGGAGGACATTTCGAATTCCAGCCCTGCTTTCTAGTTTTCCCCTGATGTGGAACTTTTAAAAATGCTTTTTAGGAAATTGGAGGTATTTGAGAAGATACAGCATAATTTATTTAGAAAGGTGATTGTGGACAAGCCAACTAATGATTACTTCTATATGAGGACAGAAGAAAAACTAGCCCTTCTCTAAACATTCAGGGGTAGTTTTATTTTCATACTGACACCAGGCCCTTCTCAACTGATTTTTTTTCAACCACTAAGACGACATTTAATTTTTACAGCGTTTTCTCCAAGGATCCTCCACAGTCATTTTAACAGACGTTTTACTAATCGGTCTGTAGACCACTAAATGAACTAGTTGGTGATGCAGGAGCCAAAATTAGTTTCCATCTAAGTGATACACATCATAATGTTATTTCTTTGGACAGAAAACCGACAACAAACAAACAAGATTCCAAATCACTGTTGAGGTTACACAAATCCTTGAGAGCCAGGAAATTCTAGTTAAAGTGAATCAACTTTAGCTTTGATTTTCTTTCTGGAATTCATTGGTTTGTTGCCTGACCTTCGTGTTCTTTAGAGATAGTTAGGAAATTTCATAATCTTGTTAAGAGCAGCAAATAAAGTGCAGGTCATTCAGGCCAGTAAGCATTTTTCAAAATTAGCTCTCTTGGCCCAACTCCTCTTTAAGATTCAAAGGGTTCAGAAACTCTGAGGCTACTTATTTCATTACTGCTCAAGAATGTTCTTTTTTAACAAAAGACTACGTTTGCCCTAATTGGACTGTTTTAAATGGTGTTCCGTTGCCAGAGCTTCACAACATGCCTTGGGACATGGACGTTCGTAGGACAGACATGCTAAAATCTGATGAGACAACTTAGTGAGAAAAGAATTTAGAGAAAAGATAGATTCCCCTCTGCTCTGAGCTTCTCTGCACTTAAGTGGGAAGGGATGGGTTAGTGAATATCATTAAATGGGGTACCATTACCACCATGAGTTCCTGGGAAAGGTGAGGTGGCTGAGCCCACCTGGTTCGGCGTGGAGGAGCCCACCCATCCCCACCAAGGCATGTCCAGTGAATGTCCTCCTTTGACGAGGATCTTTGTTCTTCCCACTTGAGCGTATGTTCCTTGTCTAGGGCCCACCCCTCTCTCTTTCTGATGACGCTGTTTCATCCCACCATCCCTTCTTGGGGTCAGTATAATCAGCCGTTAACACTTCCCTTCGCTTCAGGGCTGAGGTTGGGTCATAGCACTCCAGCTGTGCTGCCCAGTGGTTAGAGCATGCACTTGAAGTTGGGCAGGCCTTGTTCAAACCCCAGCACTCCTCGGCCTTTTATTTCCTGGTCTGTAAAAGCAGAGGTAATACCGCTCACCTCACCATTGACCTTCTCGCTGTGAAATGGGATGAAATTGTCCGCGTGAAGCACTCAGCACAGCACCTGGCACAGAGCAAACACTGAGTGCTTGGAGTTCAGGGTATCACATCCTTGAGATGGATGCCAGGATCCAGAAAAGGCTTTCTTTCCACATAAATGAGTGAAACGTAAAATCTGTTTTATGGGTATTCTTATGTGATTTATTTGCAGTTAAGTTTTTACTGAAATTTGACAGCTGGAATTTTTAGGGACCACAGGTGGGCCAGTATCTCCTGTAAAAGTGGTGACTACGAGCCAGACTCCCTTCTAAGCCCTTTTCAACAAATCTTTACAACTCCGTTTATAGATAAGGCACAGGGAGAGGTAGGTAGTTTGTCCAGGTTTGTAGGGTTATAACAACAGCTAACATTGGGCACTGTGCTAAGATCTTTGTCTCAAAACCCTAAGAGGAAAATACTTTAATATCCCCCATTTCCAACTGGGGACACTGAGGCACAGGGGTAGAATGATTTACCCAAAGTCACACGTCTGGTAAACGGAGCAGGGATTCAGACCCCTGTGTGTCTCACCCCAGAGCCCTGACAGTGTTCATTCTTTACCCAGTGTTACTGGGCCTTGGTTACCACTTTATCAGTGCCTGGCACATGATGGGTTCCCCAGTAATTCTACAAATGAGCGAGGACAACAGATAGCTAACGTTTATTGAGCCCTCACTCTGTGCAGGGCCATGCACCCTAATTATTTTCTCTGCACAGCCTAATTAATTCTAACACCACCCAATGAGATAGGTCCTGCTGTAAACCCATTTTACTGGTAAGAAAACTGAGGCACCGAGAGGTTAACTTGCCCAAGATGCTACAGCACATAAGTAACAGCCTACATTGAAGCCGAGGCAATCAGCCCTAGGGCTGGAGCTTTCAACCTTCACCGTGGACCCTCGTCACATGTAAAACTCCTGCCTGTTCTTGCCCGTCTTCATGCAGTATCCGTTAGAAGCCCCTCCTCACTTGAAACTTAAATGACTGTGGTGACATAAAACATCACTAAACATTGTTGTAAATCCTGTGTGACAACAATTCTGTTGATGGGAGAATCTTCCTACACATCCCTTCCTCTAATGGTCAGAGACCTGAGGGTAGAAATTTTATTCTAGCCAGCCCTCTAGTCTTTGAGGAAATCAACTAACAAATTAAAGTTTGTACAAGAGATTTATGAGACCAGTATGAAGTTTATATACCAAGGAGATGGAAATGACATAAAATGGTTTTCATAAGGCTTTGCTGTGATGCTTGCAAAAACCTGGCCATGCTTTCTTCCTTCTACGTGTGGCTATATTTGCTGTTACCGTAGGAGATCATGCCAATATGGATGGTTAAATGCAGTAAACTTGACGTGTAGGAAGAAGCGTGAACCCTTCTGAACTAAGTGTGCGTCTCCCAACTCAAGGTGAAAGCCACCAGCATCCTTAGCGGAAGGTCTTCAGATGCACAAACACTCTCTGTGCCTCTTGATTTCATCCCCGTTAAATGGTGATGATAGTAGCACCTCCCTCGTGGGAAGACTATGTGAGTTAACGTATACAAAGTGCTTAGACCAAGTCTTCGTCTGGCAGAGCAGGGTGCCGTCCCCCTGTTGGCTGTATCACGACTGACGTGTCAGAGACTCCAGCATTTGGCCTCACGTATCCTGTTCACTCATTAGGTACCAAGGTGAGCGATGCCGCACAGAGAGCTTTCTCAGAGTGCTCAACCTGGATGTACTCAGGGAGGACCCCTGTTGACAACCCTCCTGGCGAGGGGTGAGGTAGTGAGCACCTAGCAGTCCCCTCCATGTATCCAGGACTCAAGTGTAAACGCCCGTAGGCCAGGCCATCGCGTGCTTCCACTACACCCGACTCCAGAGCTGAGCGGCCGAGCGGGCCCAAGGCCAACCCTTCTGGCTTTCACTGTGACTTAGACAAGGGCCCCCCTTCCCCTGGGTGGACACACCTGTAGCCCACCCATCCTCCTCACCTCCCGGCCTGGGCACGTTGCTCACGGTTGAGTCTGCGCCACTGCTGGAAAGGGGAGTACGGATGGGGAGGAGAGAGCATGGTCCGAGAGAGAGAAAGAAGCAATTACCCGTTTTCTGATTTTTCGGTGAGGTCTGTCAATTTGGTATTCCTTGTTTCTTTCCTCTCCATTGGGGATCGAGGTTCCTTTTTGACTTCCAGTGGCTCCGCTCTGTCACCTGCAAGTTCAGAACCCAGGGACTTCAGGAGAGCTTAGCCAGGGCTGCCTTGTTTCTTCACAAACACTCCAGGACCTCTCTGGGCCTCATGTATTTCGTTCTCCAAAAGAGCAGAGGGTACTTTCCTTGATACCACTCTGATCGTATCAAGCAATGGAACAGGAGACATCTTAAGATTGAAAGTGCTCCTCACGAAATATGTATGTATGTAACCAAATCCAACACACGTTTTATTCTTTTTTTTTTTTTTTTTTTTTTTTTTTTTAACAGGACTTTTGGGAAGGCACGTTTTTTAAGATTTTTTTTTTTTTTTATTGATTAATTGATTGATTGATTGATTGCTATGTTGGGTCTTCGTTTCTGTGCTAGGGCTTTCTCTAGTTGCGGCAAGCGGGGACCACTCTTCATCACGGTGCGCGGGCCTCTCACTATCGTGGCCTCTCTTGTTGCGGAGCACAGGCTCCAGACGCGCAGGCTCAGTAATTGTGGCTCACGGGCCCAGCCGCTCTGCGGCATGTGGGATCTTCCCAGACCAGGGCTCGAACCCGTGTCCCCTGCATTAGCAGGCAGATTCTCAACCACTGCGCCACCAGGGAAGCCCCACACGTTTTATTCTTGTTTGGAATCTGACAGTCATAAAAATGGACACATAATCAGGTTTGTGTTCATCTTAGCTATGAATATAAGATCAGAGCAGGAAATGCTTTTGTTTCAAGAGTAGGAAAGACCATGAAATGCCAACAAATGTGCGCGAGAGGAACATGACAGTCTACAGACGCGTGAATAGGTCACTCAGGTGATAAATTATTTGCGAGCCTGCTACATGCCAGCTGCTGTGCTGAGCTCGGGGTGTCCTGTAGTGAACAAAACACACAGTTCTTGCCCTTGTGGAACTTAGGGCCCCACGAGAAGATATCGGCAATCGACCGAAAATCAAATAACTACGTAATTACACATCTCAAAACAGCTGTGAAGGGTGTGATCCCATCTGACTCAGCGACATCTCCTTGTGGGAATGTCCTCCAGCATCACTAGTCCGCAGGTAGAAACGGGGAGGCAGGTGGTTGGCCAGAAAGATAGGCCAGGGCTTTTCAGATGAGTCAGAAGGCATAAGAGAGGGGCAGGGATGGTTGAAGACATTTGCAAGCACATCCCCCAGGGATGAACAGCGCTGAACCCTTGGAATGTGAAGGACCATATTTAACTGACTTGTAACCTGAAACCAATCCCTCCTCCAGAAGAATTAAATACATACCTGGAAAAGACACTCGCATTTCAAAGAAGAACGTAAGGGACCTAGACTGTAGAGAGATTCAGCTGTAGAAACACCTTGTTTCCAAGTACTCACCACTGGGCTTTCCTATAATATGTTGGGCTGCTTCTTTAAATTACCACCTTTAAGATGAGGTTAAAGTATGCATGTTCATTTTAAGATGCAAAATGGTTCAAGTACACTGTCGTTTAATGGACCTCTGTAACCTATCGCTCACAATGGGATTTCGGGGTGATGAAATCAAGGCTTCCAAAAGGAGATAAGCAAGATTTTGTTGATGAAGATAGGATTTTGACCTGAGAAGAAAGCATCTTGTAATAGTGTGGGACTAATACTTTTTAATCTGAGTACATCTATGATTTTTAGCCTCTTTCTTTGAGACGTGTCATCTCTTTTATCACTCGGAGGCTGGTAGCCAGGTATATTCTATATTTAGGGGGAAAAAAAAAACAGTAACGCATTTTGAAACATGATAGGCTTAAGTTTGACAGAAGGAAGACTCCTCTAATAGGAAAATTACCCAGGCTATACATTTATCCACGCAGGGCGCTCAGAATATAATGAGGGGATCTTCCCGTTGACGAAATACCAAACCTAGGAAAATAACATCAGGACACATTTAGAAATTACCATGGACAAACCTCACTGCAGTCCTTACTGTAAACCAAATGCACCCATACAGATGTAAGTTCTACTACGTCGGAACTGAGGTCTCTGTGAGTGTAGTCTCCTTGTTCATACCGTCTTGAAAGTGAGTACTTTGCACAGAAACATATTAATTTGAACACCATTTGTTCACTAAGACCCATATTCCTTCTTAACTGCCATAATACCTCTATTTTAGATAAGTTGGCCTTCCCTTTATCAAGCCCCAGAGCAGACTATAAATTTGAAATAAAGTAAGGCAGACAGGAGTTTCCTGAATGAAAAAAGTTTTTTTAATCCAACCTAAATCAGGGCTTGAAACCTTTTACTTTTCGGTATGTAGTTTATTATCGTCTATTGCTTCCAGTGGAATCTAAGTTTTAATTAGTTTGACAACATAGGTGTGATATTTTACAGAATGCAATCACTGCCCCTGTATTTAATTAAATGAACCCTATAAAAGTGGGGTTTTAGCCCGGGGCGTAATTTATAGTAGGCTGAATTGAAAACTGCATTAGCACTTTATACTGGGGTCGTTTGCACATGTAATAGAAATCGAGGTGATTGTAATAAGCCGATCCTCAGAAACCAAATGTCTTCCCATAAATAGAAACGTATTGTCTAATTTAGAGAGAATATGCTATGTCTTTTCCAAATATATCTTAAAATACCCCGAAATGCTTACAATTATGTTGTAGGGAACTTTGAAAGCTTTCTGGCTCCTGTTTTGAAAGGTGATTTTAAAAAGCGTATGACAGTAGTTTCACCAATGGAATTTCTAGGTAGACCGTGAAAACCAAGACTCTTTCTAGGTCGTGAGCTTAATTAGTAGTTCCAGCGTGTGTAGATTCTGTCTTCCTCGGCCAGATCCAACCCCTCATTAGATGCCACGGTGAAATGCTACCCATAGTGCATTTCATCTGAACATTTCTTAAGTGGCTTGCACATCCTGTGGCCTCATTTTTCCCCAAGAAATTCTTCCAAGTGGTATCCCATCAGCCAAGAGGGGAACAAGTCTCCCTGAGTAACCTGAGTAAATACTTGGTGAATGAGTGAAAGATGGACAGCTGGGTTATCAATGAAATGTACCCCCATGTGGAAAAACCTACCAGCTTTGCGTTCGTTCTCAGGACCGTGGAAAACATACTCACGGGCACCTCATGCAAAGAGCCGCAGTCATGCTACCCAGGCTTAAATGCAACGGGGAGGGAATCCTTCCATGCCCTCAGCATCTTGTCCCTGGAGATCGTATGCTAAAGGACCTCTTGAAGGTTCCTTAGTGTCCTGTCATATTTGCAGCAGTGATGTTTGCCCTGAGATAAAGCAATTGGATTTTCACCCTAATTGCACCTACATCCCAGGGGACCATCCAGAGCCTTAGGTGAATAACTTAAGCATTTAATTTATAATAAAGTTTGCCATCAGCATTTTTTCTTCCAAAACATTCCATTTACTTGGTTTTAGGGCTGCATAAACTGTTTTAAAAGCAATCTGCTCAATTGGGCGAGTTAATGATATTTAATTTGACTGGGCCAAACGTCACGGGATGAACATTGCGCCTGTAATTGCAGCCATCATCACCGCCGTCTTGTGTAATGTACATGTAATGCTAATCCCGGGAATAAAGGTTGTCATTCTCGGTTGGCTGACGGCGTGCACCGGGCTCATCACCTCGCTAAGTCTCTCAGTGATGTGATTCCAAGATGACAGGGTAATAAGTGTTATGTGTGCAAGGTAATTCCAAACAAATTTGGCCGCAAAAATGGATTGTCTAGGAGAGTAAGTTCCTGCCTTGTCTCATCGTCTTTTAAGAGAATGTAATGATGCCTAAAATACCTTGTCAAGAAGCTTGTGTGGCAGGGGCCAAGTCCTGTAAGATTTATCCGTTGCACTGCCCGCTCCAGAGAACCCCAACCTGCGGACTGAAAATATCAATATGTATGTCGGTAGCTCAGGAATGTTTGGGCTGGGAACTTCCCTGAAAAATAAAGAAGCCTCTCGGTATACAAATGTCTCTTAAGACTACCTAACTAGACTGCATTTTGCTTCTTTGATTTGCAGACTCTTTTCTCCTGGGAAAATGTGACTATTCTGGGGCAGGATCCCCATTAGCACTGGTATCTTAGTAAATTCTTATGATGTGCATGCTAGGCTGTAAAGTAGATTATCTCATTAAACTTTATAATAACCCTAAGAGGCATGACACTATAATTACATTTATTTTGCACATGAGGAAACCGAGACTCAGAGGGAAATAAATGGTCCGAAGCGACAGTCCGGATTCTAACCCCGGTCTGATTCCACAGTTTCAGCCCCTGGGCACTGCAGCCCTGAACCGTAAGAAAGAAGCGGGTCGCCTGGCTTGTGGAGCGGCATATTTGAGCTGTGTTTGATTAACATATGCACAGCACCGGGCTCCTGAAATTGTTCCCTCAGGTTCAATGGTCAGAGCTGCCTTTCTGTGGGACCCAGCCGTGAGCGGGGGTGACGATCTGGTGGGGGATGAGAGGGCGCTTCACAGTCGCCGACCAAGTTCCTGGCCTCCCTTGGGATTTGCCACCTCCTCTCTCTCTGCATCTTAGGCCCTAGGGATGTTATGGGTGCTGTTGCATCAATGCCGTTTAATAATACCCAAAGTCAGAGAGATTCGGAAAAGCTTGCCTGCGTTTGTAATCATGTGCGCCCAGACACAGGGCAGCTCTTTGCCCCTGAGAATCTTCTTAGCTTAGACTGATGCAGACAAGTCCGTCCTTTAATTTTTTTAGGTACCATTTAAGCATCTGCTTAGTGGTTCTAGCATTGGTTTAGAACACCTATACAAGAAAGCAATAGTTGCCATCACTTCTCTGTAATAAAAAAATAAGCTGAGTAAAATATACTCCTAATCAGAAAAGCATTTTCACTCATTGTTTTATACACATCAGAGGAATGTCTATAGGAACAAATAACTACATTCCTATCTAACTTTACAGTACATCTGTGCAATACCTATACCTATTGGGGTGTTTTGGGCTGCAGGGAGTTAAAATACAAGTGAAAATGGCCTAAAGTATAAGGATTGTGTTATCAGATATGACAAGAAGTTTGGGGTTAAGAGGTTCTAAGCTTGGTCGGTTCACTTGCTCAGTGATAATCATCAAGAGACCCCAATTCTCTATTTCTCTGCTCTGCATCCCTTAGTGTGTTAACCTGGCCTCAGAGACCCGGCTCCATGTCTAAGCAAAAGGAACCAGACCTCCACAATGGGCTAAAGCCAATTAAACCCACATCTCAAGTCTCCCCCAGAGGGAATGCTCTCTGATCTGGTGGAAAGGAAACAAAGTCCAAGCTCTTTCAGCAGAGAGGAAGCAGGAGGAACAAGGAAGGATGCTTTTTATCAGGCAGCTGACCTTTCCGCTGAGGTATTTGCAAGACCTAATTATGTGGATAAAACGTAAAGACTCCTAGGATGGATTTTTTTTTTTTTGAAAGACACAATCGGAAGACTCCCTTAGAAGAAAGTCCCATGCTCAGTCCCGTTTGGCAAAAGGCCAACTTGCAGACCCATTCAAAAGTCTTACTGTGAGTTCACTGTGGATAGAACTACCTTTAGCACAAGCCATCCCCAGCATGGCGAGCTGGCATTGGCCAAAGCGATATCTCCTCAGGGTGCTGTCTGTGGCATTCATTTAATCCAGGAAGAAATTTACTATTGCATCATAAATTCGTAGATGATTTGACTCCCGGTGTCACGCATTAATGGAAAATACGGCTCAGACAGTTCGGCCTTGGCGCGAATTTCACAGCACTCCAACTTGGGCTTCAGTCCTCCGCCCTCACCTCATCCCCAAGCCCTCAGAGTTCTAGGCTCCGAGCAGGGAAGGGGTCGAGGTGCTCAACTGGTTTGCAAAGCTAGAAAGAATTCCTTCATGTCCTTTCATTCTGTCCTCGAAGGAGGAAGAGTGAAGACGGCCGTGGTATTAAATCCTGGGGTTTCCAGTCGTCCAGGGTGAGGGATGGTAAGAGTTTGACGGTTCAGCCATTCACTTATTTACTGGTGCACCGGAGTCACTTTGCAGCCCACAGTTCCTGCTCTGCCGAACTCGCTCATGATGATAGTAAATTACTTAAGTGGACTGGATCTAAATCATTAATAATCTCCAGTGGTGATTCATTTGGGCTTCATTACAAGGGAAGAATCTGACATCTATTCCTCAAGCCAACAGCTGCTTGCAAGGCACTCCAACCTAGAGTTCTTGCCCCTGTAGGGCCAGAGTGAAAGCGCTTAGGGAAAAAACCAGAAAAACTGCTGCATAATCGGTATTCATGTCCTGCTTGGCAAAGAGAAACCGAAGTGCTCTACCTCAGAGGACAGACCTAATCGTCAGTGTGCTGTGAAGTACACGATGCTAAGGTGGGGCATGTCGATGCCAGACTAGAAAAGGTTCGGTGTTGGTTTTGGCATTTACAAATAAATGGCATGAGTTTGTCAGTGGTGCTGTCCAGAGAAGATCTGAGAAGCCAAGGAACTTCTGCAAACATATATTCTGCCGAATATGATTCCTATACCATCATTTTATATTTGCCTTTAAGCAGTATACCAAGCACTTGGGGGATGATATCAAAATATGTCAGAGCCTGATAACTCTCGTGTGAGTGCAATCATTAGACATCACCTAGCTATCGGAACACAATGTCGTAGTCCTTTGCTGTGGGGAATGGGACGGGGAGGGTAAAGGAAATAGTTGAGCTTCCATGTTGCTTGGAATAACTTCATTTTCTAGACATAAGGTTCTGGCTTCTATTTCCTCTTGTGTAAGCTGTTCTAAAGATAGCCGTGTTCAGTTAGTTTGGATTCTGTCATTGGAAAGAATCCTGGATGCAGCATCCGAAGCTCTGACCCATCAGTAACTAGCAAGGTCATCTCATGCAGTTTATTTGTGGCTATAAGGGGAGGGGAATGAACATACTTTTGGTCTTGCCAGCTTCCCATGACTGTGATGACGGACGTGTTAAAAGGCATCTTCATTTAAATCATGTGGTAGACAGTGGGCGCTTGGTAAGTGTAGACAGAGAGGATGCAGCAGTAGCAAAGGACTGTGCACAGTGGGAAATGACACAGCAATGAAGCTAGCTGCTGTTTCCCAAACATGGGCCAAAATGTCAGGTCATTTGAGTTCCTCCTTGATACTTGCCATATCTACCTGTGACCTGTATTATCACTTACTCAATATTCTCATTGACTTTTTAAGGAAAAGCAAAGGCATTCATTTAAGAAGGAAATGTCATTTCGCTTCCATAAAAGGGAGACTAATCTCACCTGACAGGAACTGGGAAAATACACACCATTAAAACAGAACAATATAATTAATTTCCAGGTAGCTAGTATGGCCCGATAGAGGCTGTGAGCCTGAGGCTGCTCATTTCTCTCACAGGCAAGATGAGGAGGGGATGAAATTGTGTCAAAGACACTCCAGTAGGAAGCCAAGCCTTCCCCGCCGTGAGATTTATGATTTCATGCCCGATCTGCACACCTCCAAACCTACCCCCTTCCCACCAGGCATTCCTGGGGAAACCTGAAACAGAGCAGTGAAGTCCCCGGACACCC
This sequence comes from Balaenoptera acutorostrata, assembly GCF_949987535.1. Lineage (NCBI taxonomy): Eukaryota > Metazoa > Chordata > Mammalia > Artiodactyla > Balaenopteridae > Balaenoptera > Balaenoptera acutorostrata. Next base: position 17,816,096 of record NC_080073.1, read on the forward strand.
GCACGTTTTCCTTTTAGCTGCTTACACACGAAAACCGTCTTTCCGGCTTCTGCTTAATTATAATCCTCTCCCCCTCTACTGTTTTTTGACAGGTCAACGGCAAAGACTTATCCAGAGCAACTCATGACCAGGCTGTGGAAGCCTTCAAGACAGCTAAGGAGCCCATCGTGGTCCAGGTGTTGAGGCGAACGCCACGGACCAAAATGTTCACGCCTCCGTCAGAGTCACAGATGGTGGACACGGGAACCCAAACGGACATCACCTTTGAGCACATCATGGCCCTCACCAAGATGTCCTCGCCCACCCCACCTGTGCTGGATCCCTATCTCTTGCCCGAGGAGTAAGTCACATGATAATGAATCTTAAATGTGTTAAGTGTGGTACAGAAGTACAGAGAAGTTGGTTTCTTCCCTTCCATGTGGTGAAAACAATGAACACATCTTAACAGTTTTCCTCCAAGTTGCCCACGTTTCACTTTATTGTTTATAGAGGTAATAAATTGAATCCTGCTCAAAACCGCTCCGACATATTAATTACTTTGTTATAACCCTGGAGCGGAGTTATTCAAATTATATTCGAAGAACAAAATTACTTACAAATGTCATAAAAGTTGTTTCCGAATAAAATTTAATCACCGCAAATGGCAGTGGTAAGGGTTGGTAGTTATTCACTAGAGGGAATGCTGATGGTTCTTTTAAAGAGACAACAAAGCAAGTTGTGAGGGTAAAGAGAGCCCAGGAGGTTGTGCCTTCTGGTTTCTTGGGTCTCATTTCAAACCTGGATCCATGGAGTAAATTCACACATGCCTCATATAAGCACTGCAGTTACCGATTAAATAACAGCTGTGATCCAACACATCACGTAAATTACTTTACACATGACTCTCCTCTTACCTTACTTACTGCCAGAGATATCAGGTAGTTCAGAGGCTTCGAGTTGGACAAACCTAATCTCTAGCTGTGTAACTTGGGTAGTTTATTTCCCTGGGACTTATTTTCCCTCTATCAAAATGGGATGATAATAATAGTACCCATCTCGTAGGATTGTTGAAGGATTAAATGAAATAATGCATGGCAAGTTCTCAGCATGGCATATGGTAAGCACTGGATAAATGATAGTGGCGATCACTGTTAATTTAGTGATTGATGTCAAATATGTAGGGACAAAAATGAAGAGCAAGAAATTTTCTCAGGTGGACAAGTGGCTTAAAAGCTGTCCGTTTTAAGGTGGCTTTTCGGATGTGACTTTGCACACCTCTGGACAAGGTGTCCCCTCCCCTTCTTAGCCTCTCTGGCTGACGTTAGAGGCCCTCCTCCCATCTTGCTCCTGGTTCAGATCATTGCCTTGATGCCTTATTTCAAAGGGCATCTGCACCTCTCCTAGGGAAATCCTCTGAGCGATACCTGTTGGATTCCTATTAGTAGCTCAGTAGCTGAAGTGAGCACACGTTTCCTGTTGTTCTACCAGATTCCAGACAGAGGCTGGCCGTTCCTCCCGTGGTTCTGACGGTTAGCTGTCATCAGAACCCAGGGCTAATTCCCCGGGCGTGGCAAAGTGAATTGGGCAGCGGGCAGCGTGTAAAGGTAGAGGAGGGAGTACCCCCCCCCCCGCCCCTGATCCCATCTGACACTCAGAGTGCACAAGGCAGTATGCAGAGAACTGTCATCTCACCCATTTCTCACGACTGTCCCTTCTGTGCCACGAGGAACTGCAGACTCAGCAGTGCTACTGCATGTAAGTTGGCAGCTGGATTGAAAGGCAGGTCTGTCCCACCTCAACTTCCAGATCTTAACCACAATACTCCATACATGCCAGTTGCTAGGAAACAACTGGATGATTCACTGACTACAATCATTCAAATCAGTTGTTTGATGTTTTAGACCCAAACTGCCTTTCATATTGATGAGGCCTTTAAGGCTATACTCCTGACTCTCGATGTTGAACCGTCACAGTGACAGGCTTTTTAGAAGCTAAACCCTTAATTTCCTCTTACGTCTAGTTAACATGACATGACTCTTCCCCCAAGGGGCAATTTGAGAAATGTCAGAAGAGTGCGGAGGTCAGTGCTCTCCTGGTTCTGGCTGCGAGGTCAGAGGACAGCAGGAGTGTGCATCAGGGCTGAATGGGGGGCGCGGGGGGGTGTTACCTTGAGGCTTGAAAGCCCAGGCCTTCCAGCAGCATCCTCAGTACTAACAGCCCCTTAAGTGCAGGCAGCATATTTGCCTGATGGGTGCAGAAAATTGAAAGCCAGCCCTCGTTTGAATGACCGCTCATGTCTGGTCTGTTGTTTCAAAACTAAGTGCCTGGGTGAGAAGACCAGAGCCCACTGATTGCTCTGTTGACCTTTGAGAACGCGGAGGTTTGGGTCCCCAGCCAACAATCAGTCTGAAGCTCTCCATCCGCATCTGACACCTTTCAGAGCCACAGACCTGACTGAGCATGTTATAATTCCCACTGCCTTTGGTCCTAGAGGTTCCATTAGTGGTGTCTCCAAAGAGGTGGTGGGCTCTGTGAATTGTG